>NW_006922063.1:654830-663180 GCF_000298275.1 Orycteropus afer afer
GATGACCTGTTCAATTTCTTCTTTTGTGATGGGCCTGTTCAAATTTTCCACATCAGTCTGTGTTAGTTTAGGTAAGTGGTGTGTTTCTAGAAAACTAAAACTCAACTTTTGATCTTCCCCTTTCTGACATACAGCAAATCCAAATGTAAAAGCTCTTGGTTCTTGAGAAACTCAAAGATGGGAGAGGTATCTGTATCTCTGCACCTTATTCTGCAAGTTGTTAAATGTCCATTTAGGGATGATCTCTAAAAGCCATCTGCTTGGAAATCGGATGAGGCCAGATACTCCAAATACTGAGCAAGTCTTGATAGAAGACACCCTCAAATCTCACCTAGAGAAGGAAAAGGATGAGAGGCCCAAGTGATGACAGGTATCTCAGCTAGAGACTATGTGCGTAATTCATTCCCAGTGGAGGAGGGATGCCAGAATAGTGAAAAATCAAGAAAATTAAATGAGGACTTAAGAGATAATTGGCAGAGGGATTAGGTGAAGTGAGGAGGCACCAAGCAGAATTTGTCATTCTTGTCAAGGGTAGAGAAATGCCCTGGTATTCAATTGGCTGCATGGGAAAGTATCAACCACTGTGCTGGAATCCTTTTCTGTGTGGTGGTCTATTGTGAGTTTCTCTTGCCCATCAAGCATCCGTTTCTCCTTCTTCTGGTAACACCATACTAAATTTTCATTTATTCTACCACTTTCAGTCCATGCAGCATAGATGGGACTGGCCTCAATCCAGCATGTGACCCACACCCAAACTTATGTCAGTCCATCTAGAGTCAGTCTTTTCCAGACTCTTCTATAATGATTTGGAAAGAAGCATTCTATTCCACACAGTGGTTAAGCTGGGAGAATGTAAGCCTGGAGCTTCAGTAAGCCATCTTTGCTACCACTTGGGGAAAGCCTGCCTGAGAACAAAGCTGGCATAGGAAAGCAGAGCTGAGACACAAAAACAGATGACTGACACCTTCATCTGAGCACTTGGATCAGACCATTCCAGAAGCCATTTTGTCCCCTCATTCTTTAATTACAATAATTTTTATTTGCTTTGCTTCATCAGCTCAAGCAAGGTTTCTCTCATCTGCAATCAAAAGATTAATACCAATATTTTGTAAATAATTTGTCAGTAATAAAAAAGAAAAGATATTTTTTAATTAGATCTTTTGTGGTTTTTAAAAATAAACTAGAGCAGATTCAACATTATTTGTATAATCATCTAACTGACTCACTTGCTATGATGGTCAGTTTTCTGTATCCACTTGGCTAGACTATAGTTATTTAATCAAACACTGATCTAGGTGAGGAAGACAGGCCTGGTGCTCTCTTTCTGAAAAAAAAAAAAAAAAACAGTCATTGAAAACCCTACGGAGCACAGTTCTACTCTGATGTACATGGGATCACTGTGAATTGGAGCTGACTCATCATAAACTGCTTGTTTGTTTGTTTTTAATCAAGGTGTTGCTGTGAAGGTATTTTGTAGATGTGGTTGACATCTATAATCCATTGCCTTTAGGTAGAAGAGATTACCTTTGATAATATGGGAATCAATGAGAAGGCTTTAAGAGCAAAGCTGAAGTTTCCAGGAAACCAAAATCAAACCCACTGCCATTGAGTCAAATCTGACTCACGCAGTGACCTCTACTGGGTTTCCAAGATGGTGAATCTTTATGGAAGTAGATTGCCCCATCTTCTTCTGCAGAGCAGCTGATGGATTAGGACCACCAACCTTCTGGTTAGAAGTCAAATGTCTTAGGCACTCCACCACCAGAGCTCCTTGAAGTTTCCCAGAGAAGAAGAAATTTTCCTAGGCAGAACACAGCCCCGTCTGTTCCAACCTATGACTTTCTGTTATGGCAAATACTACTATTCAAGACAATCAGGCCGTGGCCAGTTCCCACAGTGGCTCATGGTCTAGGCCTTCACTGATTGATGCTGGCTTCTCCAGTGGCACATGGCTACTAGCTGGAACCCAACACAGGAAGATGGCTTTCTTTGTAGAAGACAAGCCGTTCTGTTCACCTGCATATTGTTCTTATGATCTGACAACATTGTGGCCTTGGCTGTACTATAAATAAATCTGGCAGCCTCTATTTCTCTGTGAGAGTGTTGTCCAACAGTTGCAGGATGTGGTGCTGGTACAAGGAACATTAACAAGATAAACATCAGGATTCTGGGATGGGAATTGAGTCTGCTGGCACTTCTGCTTTGGTCCTGGGGGAACAGTAAACACTATAGAGTATTTACTGTGGGTCCTGTTTTAAATGTGGCATATCTTCTACCCCATTAAGCATCCATCAGGTGAGGTATCAATGTTCTCATTCAGGAAAACAAAGACGTACTCCCCTGTCCAGGGATATGGACCCCTGTCTGTCACTCATGCCTTCTTTTATTCAGCAGTATTTATTGATCACCTACTCTATGCCAGGCCCTTTCAAGATGGTGGGAATATTATGATGAACAAGACAGATAGGCTACTAGCAATCAAGAAGTTTATGTTGTGGAAGGACATTGGAGCTGGAAGAATACTGGTTATAGCCCTTCAGGCCTGGCATTTGATCTTCCCAGGAATGAGATGTGATGAGATGATTATTATTTAACCAAATTAATGAAAGCCCCAAGATAGTCATTAATGTTGTTTTGATAATGTAAGTGTGGCTTCCTCCTCCCTGTTTCTAGGCCAACAGGCAGTGAGAGGTAGCAAATAAAGATATATTTGCTTAATCTGACAGTGTGTGTATGTACATATATCTAATTATTAGGCACAAT
Organism: Orycteropus afer afer; assembly: GCF_000298275.1. NCBI lineage: Eukaryota > Metazoa > Chordata > Mammalia > Tubulidentata > Orycteropodidae > Orycteropus > Orycteropus afer. The sequence goes on from NW_006922063.1 coordinate 657,594, forward strand.
ATTTTTTTTCAAAACCAGAATAATACAAAACCAAGTCTGTGACCTAAGTAGCACCCCTCAGTCACCAGGAATTATTGACAGACAAATAAGTAAACAAAGAAAATAATTTCAGATGTAGGCAAAAGCATGATGAAGAAAATCAAATAGAGTGATATAATGAGGACAGGAGGACTCCTTTTGCTAGAGTTGCCAAGGAAGGGTTCTGTGATGAACACTATACGAACAGTGACAAAGAGGTAGCAGTACAAAGGTCTAGGGTAAGAGCACTCCAAGAAAGGGGAACAATGAGGGCAAGATCTCTGTGTAGAAACAAGCTCAGGGCAATAGAGAAATTGAAAGGCAGTCAGTGGGGGTTGGAGATAAGCGTTACAAGACATTGTCTATCCAGAGATGTCTCCTATGATATGCAATAAGGGAGAAGTGACTTAGAGGCAGGGCAACATGTACTAGCAAAGAGAAATGAGGGGGAAGGAGAGATGGCCTTGATTCACCTGGAACCACAACTGGGTTAAGTAGGGCAACCTAGACAAGTGAAACTTTTCTAGGCAGGATAGATCTGGGGTATGAGCTAAGTGATTCCACTGACTATATATATCCCTGATGGGTCTGGAAATAAAAGCTAGCTAAGACTCATAGCGAGAGCATAGGGAACTATGTAAGGGGTCAGATTAATAAGTAACAGGAGGGAGTAAATAAGGAAGTAGTCTGGGGTGTGAGACAGCATTTGAATCATAGTTGGACATCAAGTGACTCTGTATTCTACTGCACCAAAAAGAATAGGGTGATATTCAAATATCTCAGGAGGCAGCCTATGATCAACAACTGATTGCATTGAAGGAAGAAGTCCAACTGCACTGAAGGCATTGGTGAAAAACAAGGCTTCAGGAATTGATGGAATACAATTGAGATATTTCAACAAATGGATGCAACACTGGAAGCACTCTCATGTATGTCAAGAAATTTGGAAGACAGCTAACTGGCCAACAGACTGGAAAAGATCTATATCTGTACCCTTTCCAGAGAAAGGTGAGCCAATAGTATATGAAAATTATTGAACAATATCATTAATATCACACACAAGTAAAATTTTGCTGAAGATAATTCAAAAATGTTTGCAGCAGTGCATCAACAGGGAACTTCCAGAAATGTAAGCTGGATTCAGAAGAGGATATGGAATAAAGGATATCACTGGTGGTGTCAGATAGATCTTGGCTGAAAGCAGAGAATACCAGAAAAATGTTTACTTGTGTTTTATTAACTATGCAAAAGCGTTAAACTGTGTGGGTCACACTAAATCATAGATAACATTTTGAAGAATAGGAATTCCAAAACATTTAACTGTGTTCATGTAGAACCAGTACATATAGACCAGGAAGCAGTCATTCAAATAGAACAAGAAGATACTTCGTGGTTTAAAATCAGGAAAGGTGTGCATCAGGTTGTATCCTTTCACCATACTTACTCAATCTGTATGCTAAGCAATTAATCTGAGAAGCTAGACTATATGAAAAAGAACATGGCATCAGGATTGGAGGAAGACTCATTTACAACCTGCAACATGGTGATGACACAACCTTGTTTGCTGAAAGTGAAGAAGACTTGAAGCACTTACTGATGAAGATGAAAGACTACAGCCTTCAGTATGGATTATAGCTCAACATAAAACAAAAATCCTCACAACTGGACCAATAAGCAACATCATGACAAACAGAGAAAAGATTGAAGTTGTCAAGGATTTCATTTTACTTGGATCCACAGTCAATGCCCTGGAAGTAGCAATCAAGAAATCAAATGACATATTGTACTTCTTAAAGTGTTAAAAAGCAAAGATGTCACTTTGAAGTCTAAGGTGTGCCTGCCCCAAGCCATGGTATTTTCAGTTGCCCCTTATGCATGTGAAAGTTGGACAATAACTAAGGAAAACCAAAGAAGAATTGATACATTTGAATTATGGTGTTGATGAAGAATATTAGATATACCGTTGCACTGCCAGAAGAACAAACAAGTCTGTCTTTGGTGAAGCACGGCCAAAGTGCCCCTTAGAAGTGACGATGGCAAGACTTCGCCTCTTGTATTTTGGTCATGTTGTTGGGAGGGACCAGTCTCTAGAGAAGGACATCTTGCTTGGTAAGGTGGATGGTCAGTGAAAAAGAGGAAGATGCTCAAAGAGATGGACTGACACAGTAGCTGCAGCATTGTGCTCAAGCAAAGCAGTAATTGTGAGGCTGGCACAGGACCAGGCAATGTTTCATTCTGTGCATGGGGTCACTGAGTCAGAACCATCGCAACGGCACCTAACAACAACAACTGACAATCTCTTTGGCTCCAAAACTTGCATTTTTCACTACTTCATACATTCCAATACAGATTATAGGAGCTCTGGTGGTGTAGTGCCTAAGGTATTTGACTGCTAACCAGAAGGCTGGTGGTTCAAACCCACCAACCACTCCTTGGAAGGAACATTGAGCAATCTACTTCCATAATGATACCACCTTGGAAACCCAAGGCGGGGTTGCTATAAGTTGGATCCAACTTGACAATAGTGAGTTTGATTTTTTGTTTTGTTTTGTTTTTTTTATGGATTATGGATGGTTATAACATCTGGAGTGGATGTTGAACTGGGATGGAGTTATAATAGAACCAGCAACCTGAAGAAGAGGCCTGAAGCTTTGCCTAAGTAAGTTCTGGAGAAAGTTCCCTTTTTTGAGCTGGGCTAGAAATGCCACCTTCTCAGTGTCTAAAAGCCTTTAGTAAAAACATACCAAAATTTGACTCTTGCTAGTTCGTATCATGAAAACAACTGTTTTTGTTTTGTTTTTCAAATGTAAGATTATATTAAACATGCTTTTTCAAAGTACCCACTCCATCCCATCCCACACCCTCTTTCCTTCACTACCTACACAGACATATGGTCTTCAGAGATACAAAAGAAGGTGGAGCAGCCAGAACTGGAAAATTCTGGCTTATATAAAATTAACACTTTGCAGGCTGGAGTAGAGTCTGTCTTCAGTATAAATCCCCAGTACCTCCAGGAAAGATGCAAGTCTGGACAGGTGGGTGTGCATCATGGATGCATTAAGTGGCACATGTCATATCATATCTCACACAGCAATAGGCTTATAAAAGGAGGAAAAGGCAAGGCCGGCTGGGGGAAAAGCAGGAATAACTTAGCTTTGACCCAGTTTGGTACTCCTATGAAACTCTCCCTCCTCTTCCTGCTTATCCAGGCTCAACACCTGTAGAGGAACAGAATAGGAATGTCCTCAAGTGAGCAGTTTTCCATTATCTTCCAGAGGTAGAATAAGGTTACAGCAGGAGTCTAGCCTTGCTGCAAAGGACCTCCTTCAAGTGCTGAGGAGCAAAGATGTCTCCTTGAGGACTAAAGTGTGCCTGACACAAGCCATGGTATTTTCAGTCTCCTCATATGCATGTGAGAGCTGGACAATGAATAAGGAGGACCAAAGAAGAATTTATGCTTTTGAGCTGTGGTGTTGGCAAAGAATGCTGTAAGTACTGTGGACTGCTAAAAGAACTAACAGATCTGTCCTGGAGGAAGTATAGCCAGAATGCTCCTTGGAGGTGAGAATGGCCAAACTTTGTCTCACATACTTTGGGCATGTTGTCAGAAGGGACCATTTCCTGGAGAAGGATGTCATGCTTGGTAAGGTGGAGGGTCGACGAAAGAGGAGAAGGACCTCAACAAGATGGATTGACACGGTGGCAGCAGCAATGGGCTCAAGTATAGCAAGAATCATGGAGCTGGCTCAGGACCAGGCAGTGTTTTATTCTGCTGTACATAGGGTTGCTATGAGTCAGAGACAATTCAACAGCACCTAACAACAACAACAGGGGTCTAGAGATCATAGGAAGCACTTGTGGTTTGACTTCTGCCGTATAATTGAGTAAGGAATATTCATAACCTGAGGTTCCTTTTGCATAGGCTGGAGTAGGGCAAGAAACAGGCACGACAAGACTCAAGGAGAATAGAAGCATTCTTCCTTCCTAATATTTCTTTGCCAATAACTTTGCATTGTTCACACAAACCCAAAACATTACAACATCTATAGAAAATAATAAAACAATGCAAGTAAAGGTAGACAAGAGGTACAAAGAATAGACTCTTGTCTTACGCTCCTACTAATCTAGAAAGTGGGCTTGTATAGGAGGACTAGGAAGTCTGAAAAGAGAGAGAGAAACAGAGAGAAGAGAGAAAGAAAAAGGAGTGTTAAATGATGAGACATATTAGGCCATAGCAGGATTTCCTGAAACACTAAACCAAAAAAAAAAAAAAAAAAACCCAAGTTCACTGCTGTCGATTTGACTCATAACAACCCTTCCTTGGGTTTCTGAGACAGTATCTCTATGGAAATAGATTCCTTCCAGCCTCTGGTTAGCAGTCAAATGCCTTAGACACTACACCACCAGAGCTCCCTAGATCTCTTCTAATGACTGGGGGAGAAGGAAAACTCTGATAGATAAGGGGCAAGAAACTCTTGCACTCAAACAGGTAAGCAGGAGGGTCTTTAAAAACCATAAATCACCAGGCTTACTAATCAAATAGAGACTGATAGAACCCCCAAAGAATTTACCCCGTAACTCAACTTTCAGCCAAACGATAGACATACTTAAAAGGTAAATGATAATGTCAGGTACATACACATAGCCAGGGACCTCAGGAGTGGCAGGATATCCAGGTAAAAGGGGTGGGAAGCAAGGCTAGGCCCCAAGCCGCCTAGAGCCAGGAAAGGGAGGGAGCAGCCAGTGACCACAAAGGGCAGGTTCCAGGTAGGAATTAGGTAAAGGGAGGACGCAGAGCTTTCCAACAGCTAAGGGAGACAAACTTGTCCGTCAGTTTGTCATCCTGTGAGGCTTGTACATTGCTGTGAGGCTTGAGGCTGTGCCACTGGTGTTTCAGATGCTAGAAGAGTTGCACATGGTACACAGGTTTCAACACAGCTTACAGACTAAGACAGGCTAGGAAGGAGGAGGCTATCCACTTCTCAAAATTTGCCCAGGGAAAACCTTATGAACAGCAGAGAAACACTGTCTGACACATTACTGGGCAACTTTATGAATAGCTTGGAAACATTGTCCAACACAGTGCAGGAAGATGAGTCCTTTGGGTTGGGAGGCACTCAAAATAGGACTCGGAAAGCATTGCCTCATCAGAGTAGAACCAACCTTAATGATAGGGATAAAGTAAGTCTTTCAGGACCTCCATGTGCTGATGTGCCATGACTCAAATTGAGGAGAAACAGCTACAAACATCCATTAATAATTGGACCATGGAATGTACTAAGTATGAATCTAGGAAGACTGGAAGTTGTGAAAAATGAAATGGAATGCACAAAGATGGATATCCTAGGCATTAGTGAGCTAAAATGGATGGGTTTTGGGCATTTTGAATCAGACAACCATATGATCTACTATACTGGGAATGACAATTTGAAGAGGAAAGGTACAAAAACGACAAGGAGGTCACATGTTCTGACTTCCTCTAACCCTACAAGAGGAAGACAGGATTACCAGCAGTAACCCAAGGCCTATTACTGCAAGGCCAGACATGCTGCCTCCCTCCAGCCCTTTC
>NW_006922063.1:665271-672628 GCF_000298275.1 Orycteropus afer afer
ATTGTGGATAACATTGAGAAGAATGGGAATTCCAGAACACTTAATTGTACTCATGAGGAACCTGTACAGAGAACAGGAGGCTGTCGTTCAAACAGAAAAAGGGAACACTGCATGGTTTGAAATCAAGGAGAGAGTACACCACAGATGTATCCTTTCACCATACTTATTCAGTCTGTATGCTGAGCAAATAATCTGAGAAACTGGACTAAATGAAGAAGAACGCAGCATCAGGATTGATGTGATATGCTGATGACACAACTTTGCTTGCTGAAAGTAAGGATGACTTGAAGCACTTACTGATGAAGATTGAAGAATACAGTCTACAGTATGGATTACATCTCAATATAAAGAAAACAAACAAACAAAAAATCCTCACAACTGGACCTATAAGCAGCATTATGATAAATGGGGGAAAAGATTGAAATTGTCAAAAACTTCACATTGCCTGGTTCTACAATTGACTCCAATGGAAGCAGCAATCAGGACATCACACGACATGTAGCACTGGGCAAATCGGCCGCAAAGGACCTCTTTCAAGTGCTGAAGAGCAAAGATGTCTCCTTGAGGACTAAGGTGTGCCTGATACAAGCCATGGTATTTTTCAATCGCCTCATATGCATGTGAGAGCTGGACAATGAATAAGGAAGACCAAAGAAGAATTGATGCTTTTGAGCTGTGGTGCTGGCGAAGAATGCTGAAAGTACCGTGGACTGCTAAAAGAACTAACAGGTCTGTCCTGAAGGAAGTACAGCCAGAATATTCATTGGAGGCGAGAATGGCCAGACTTCGTCTCACCTACTTTGCTCATGTTGTCAGAAGGGACCATTTCCTGGAGAAGGATGTCATGCTTGGTAAAGTGGAGGGTTGACAAAAAAGGGGAAGGCTCTCAATGAGATGGATTGACATGTGGCAGCGCCGATGGCTCAAGTATAGCAAGAATCATGGAGCTGGCTCAGGACAGGGTGGAGTTTCGTTCTGCTGTGCATAGGGTCACTATGAGTTGGAGACAACTCAACGGCACCTAACCACAACAACAACAACAACACACTCATTAGAACAGTCAACCACAGGAGATCAAAAGGGCAGCATTTGCCCAGGAGCGGAGCTCGAAGGCAGGAAGGGATAGAGAGGAGGAGGAAGGGAAATGGTAACACAGAGAGGAAGTGGGAAGAGTGGTGTTATACTGGGAGGATTGCAATCAATATCACAAAACAAAATATGTATAAACTGTTGAGTGGAAAATGAATTCACTTTGCAAATTTTCACCCAAGTCACAATAATTATAATAGTAATAAGGCAAGAGGACAAAATAGCAAACTTTTACTGTCCCATGGTGTTTAAGTTTCTTAGCCTTTCTGGGCTTTCATTTTCTCTTTTGTTAAATCTAAAAACATAAAGATTCATTTTAAAAAATAAAAACCATAATCAGATAATTTCACTTCTCTGCCTAAAATTTTTCAATAGTTTTCTAGGACTTTGAGAATAAAATCCAAATCCTCACCCTGGGCTACAGAGACTTCCCTATATGATGTATTTTCCCTCCCTCCCTCCCTCCCTGTTGTCATGTCTCTGACCTCATTTCCCAGCACTCCCTCATGCTCATTCCAGCCCAGCCACACTGGCCTCCATCTAGTTCCTCCATCACACCAAGCTTTGTTTGCCTTGGGGCCTTTGCACAATCTTTCCTGTCTGGCCAGGGTGCTCCTCTTCCAGCTCTTCATATATATGACTCCTTCAGATATCAGCTCAAATGTCATCTCTTCAGGAAACACTTCTCTGCCACCCCTTTAAAGCACTAAGGAGCTCTGGTGATACAGTGGTTAAAGCATTCAGTTGTTAACCAAAGGTTGGTGGTTCAAATCCAGTAGCTGTGCCACAGGAAAAAGATGAAGAAGTCTGCTTCCATAGAGATTTACAGCCTTGGAAACCCTATGGGGCAGTTCTACTCTGTCCTGTAGGGTCACTATGAGTCCAAATCTACTTGATGGCAATGTGTGTTTGGTTTGGTGCCTCTATCCCTGGTTACTCTATTATATGATCCCATTTTTTATTTCCTTCATGGAATGTGCTATGACAATACATTATCTTCTCTACTCTTTTAGATATTGATCTATTTTCTATGCCCCCTCCTCACTAGAATATAAATTCCATGAGAGCAAGAATCATGTCTGTCTAGTCCCATTCATTCATGGAGAGATGAAAACACATGATCCAGTCGTCACTTTGTCTTTGTGTAATGCAGTGTAAGGAATTGTCTAAAGTCATAAAAATCAAGATGAGCAAAGCTGGTTCCTATGAGGCGGAGGTCAGACATATCTCCTTTTCAATTTCTTCACCATTTCTGACACCAGCTGCCTCCCACACATACACACAACACTCTCTACTTCTCTGCTGAGTGCAATGATTCAGTGTAGCAGCCATACAGAACTCACAGAACATATTCAGTTATATAATTTTTTAGGGAAGTAACAGGCTACAACTTAGGATCAGAATCAACTTGGAAGTAATAGAAACTACTTGGGATCAAGATCAGGAAGCATGCAGGCAAGATCTGGAAGGTTCCCCCAAAGTATAGAGCACACAATTCCATTCTTCAGTGCAGGACAGCTTCCAACCATGATCACTCTCTCAGCTATTCTCTGCTGTCAGGATTGTCTGCCATCAGGTCTCTCCACTGCTAATTGGCCCAATTCATAGCCAGTGTAGCAACTTGCTCAGCTCTCTTGGGTGCTTTCTGATGTCAGAACTCTTTGCTGTCAGACCTCTCTCCCACCAACTGGACCAGCTCATAGCCAGTACAACAGTTTCAGGACAGCTCAGCTCCCACATGGCTCTGCTTTTCTGCCAACCCAACTGTCAGCCAGCATCTCTCTCAGACGCAGCCTTTTCTACCAGGTCTGAGAGGGACCTCTGTGTCCCAAAGGATATGCTCCCCTCCCAGCTTCTGTCAATTAGGAAACCTTGAAAACCTCTGCATTTCAGCCATTTAGCCATCTCAGTCATCACTAATTAAAAGGCAGGGCTTCCCTTATCCAATCCTCAATTACTCTTGAGACGTCAATCCATTCAGACCTTGTGCAAAGGTAATATTCTCTGCCGCCCCTTCCCTGGGCAGAAGTAACAACTCTCTTGAGTAGAAAGCAACCTGGGAGATAACTCAAATTGTCTCTCCAAAGAACTAAGGCAAAGGCAACTCCTCGAGGTTTAGGGAAAAAATCCACCAAGCTGTTTTTGCAAAGAACCAAGGCAAAAAAAAAAAAAAAAAAACCTAGAACTCATTGCAGTACACCTCGACTGCCTAATCCAAGAGACTTTCAGGAACATCTGAGGAGGCTAGGGCTGTCCTGGGCCCACAAATCTCCAAGAGAGACCACTGGCAGAGGATGTGTGGAAACAAGAGCTGAGCATGATTCCCTAGACAGCAGCAGGCTAAACAGGGTAGCTTTCTCTGGGCTAGCTAGAGCCCCAGGACTTGAAAGTCAGTAGCCTTAATTCTTAGGAAATGTGCTCTGATGGCTACAAATGCCATGTGAAGCAAAACAGCAGAGATTAAATTGCTTTGGCTGGATGATGCTGAGAAGGGAACAGGAACTTGATATAGTCCAGGGTGGAGGTGGGGGAGGAAGGGAGGTGAAGAAAGAGCAGAAGGAGGGGTAAGAAACAGCTTGGGAATAAATAATTACTTGAAAGAATCCTCCAAAGAAGAAAGTATGGGTTGCATAGATTACAAATGTATTAAGAGGCTTGGAAGGCGAGTCAGGACTTGGATTCTGAGAAATCAGTTAGGCTAGGAGGGGCATAAATGTGGGGAGGTGCAGGTGTCCAGCTGCCTCAGAAAAGGCCCAATGATTGCTCTTCTTCTCTGATATCCACTTCTGTGGATAAGGACGCTCTCTGTCTCAAGGAGAGAACAGTGGTCAAGGTGCTTAGAGACCTGCACTCTTACCCAGAAACCTGAAGAGTTTTCCCTGGATGAACTGTGGAGAGCCCTTCACTGTCCTGACCATTGTTGGTCTTTCGGGCAAAGGATGCTGGAGTACACACCAGCCAGTGCTTGGACAGAACTAAGTGGAATGTGCCACTATTGAGAGTAATCTGACAGGCAGCAGCAATGAAGGAAATGGACCCAGGAAAGTACCTGGTTTGGGAAGGTTATGGGAAGCAGAGGCTTATACTGGTGCTAGGTTGAAGGGAACAGGTCAGTTATCTGGTTTTCTAACTCAGTAGATCTCCAAGGTTGAGACACACTGGTATGTGGCAATCAGAGGCAACAAATGCAAGTCACTGGTTCCTAATTATATTGCAAGTTCAAGTTTGTGAGGTTAAGTAAACAAAGAAATGAGTAGTAAGCTGTTACTAATGTCACTCTCAGCTATGAGTATTCTATTATGTTTTCTAGAGGGAGCAGGAAGGGGTAACATCACAGAGCAGACACTGGGAACTACAAAGAACATGTGTGCAGCAGGGCTGACCTAGAGCTCCCTCCTTCTGTGTTTTTGGAACAAGCCCTTTCCACTCAGTTTCAGTGGTCGAAGTGGGCCTGGTCCCAGCCCTCAGCCATCCTAGAGGCCTGTGTGACTGTCCAAGCCACTCAGAGCCAAGAGAAGCAGACTAGAGATCTCAGCTGGGTCCCCAGGAAAGCAGACACTGCATGGGGTGTCATCCTGGAGCTACTGAAGACCATTGCATGGAACAGTCTTACAAGAAAGGATCATCAAACCACTTTCTTCCTTCACATCAAGTGTGCTTTTTTCAGGAGAGCCCAAAGGGCCTTTGTGAAATCATTGAGAATTTGTCACTGATGCAACTTGGTGACATGATTGTTATCTCCTCTTTTTCATGTGGCTGGAGGCTCTGAAGCTTCAAAATCCTTTTAGGAATAATGGGTAGAAGTGGAAAGTCTGAGGTGGCTACTGGAGAGGAAATACAGAGTCAGCCCTTCCTGAAATTTAAAAAAAAAACAAAAAAAACTCATTGCTGTTGAGTTGGACCCGACTCATAGTGACTGCTTCTTGGGTTTCTGAGGTGCTACCACTAAGGCAGTAGATTGCCCAACCTTCCTTCTGAGGAGTGGGTGATGGATTTGAACCACCAGCTTTCTAGTTAGTGGTCAAATGCCTTAGGCACTATGCCACGAGAGCTCCCTTCCTGAGATAAAGGGTGGGAAATCTGATAAGTAGACTCTCCCCAGGGACAAGGGACTGCAATAATCATGTAAGAGAGTGGAAAAGGAGGTACTATGAGGTCTGGTGGCGTAGTGCCTAAGGCATCTGATTGCTAAGCAGAAGGCTGGCAGTTCAAACCCACCAGCCACTCCTTGGAAGAAAGATGGGGCAATCTGCTTCCATAGTGACACTGCCTTGGAAACCCAAGGAGGGGTCGCTATGAGTCGGGTCCAGGTCCGACTCAACGGCACATAACAACAATAACAATGAGGTGTTTAAAGAAGTGACTGGCGGAAGGTGAGCAAGTTAAGCATGAGAAAAAGGAACATAAAGTCAGGGTGGTATCTTACCCTATTTTTTCTTAACTCAAGCAGAACATTTCCAAACACTCTTGTTTCTACAGCTCTTTTTATCAATGACAAGTCTCACAGCCTCATCCACGTCTTCAGCTTAGTACTGACAAACCTGTCACTTCTATCTTTTCAGGGCAGCTGAGACCACGGCTCAAGCCAGATGCCTCTGGGTGAGTAAAGTTTTGTGTTTGCCTAGGTGGCATTGTGCCTAAGGCATCTGACTGCTAACCAGAAGGTTGGCAGTTGAAGCCCACCAGCCACTCCGTGAAGGTACACTGGGAAAACTACTTCTGTAAAGATTTGCCACCTAGGAAACCCAAAGGGGGTTGCTGTGAGTTGGAATCAACCCAATGGCAGTGAGTTTGGTTTGGTTTTAGTCTTACATCTGCCTCTGCAGCAGTATCCTCCATGGCCCACGGCTCGTGGCTGGAACTGGAGGAATCAAGCAGTGTGGTTCTCCGGGCATTTGACCTCTCCCTCTATCCTCCACATGGGGTGGCTGCAGCTTTGGGGGCCAGTTCTTAGCTCCTATCTCACAGGGCTATGGTTGCATTCTTACACTGTCATGAAAGATGCATTTGTCAAAGAAAACACAAAAATAATCTGAAATTTGCCCAATGACAGTAGGCTGGGGCACTGCCTATCAGAATGCTCACATGTAATGTGTGTCTCTAAGACAAAACTGGCTGCTTCTGTTGGAACTTGGTTTGAATTATGTTCATCCAACCACATAAGATTCTAGGGGCCAGAGAGTCAAACGGTAGGGGGACTGGTTATGCTACTCCATATGCCTCACTCTTTCCCATGTGGAGAGATTTTTCTTGAGAAGGCCAGATGGGAAGGTGTAAGCTGAGATATGCTCCTCTTCAGGTGCACATCAAGCCTTTGTAATGGCTGCAACAAAACAAAGAAAGAAAGAAAAGAACTGGGGGCAGGGGGATCACTGCAGAAGCTATTCACTTCTTAGTACAAAACAGCCAGACTTTTAACAGCTCATTACAACCCAGCTAAAAGATTATTTCCCAGCCTTGTGTGGCCGTTTCAGTAAGTTCTTGCCAAAAACATTGTGTGGACTTCTGAGAAGGAGTGAGTGAACTCTGCTTCTTCCCTTCCTCCACTCTGCTGCCCAGGAGCATGGCTGGCTCTTGGGCCATGAGGACCAGAGCCATCCTAGGATTAGGGGAGCAGAGATCTAGAAGGAAAATTGGTGTCCAAGGGCTTCCTAGAGTTGCCAGAAATAATCCTGAGCTGCCCTGCATGGCATACCTCTGGTGGTTATGTTGCGTGTCAACTTGGCTGGGCCTGGTTGAGCGGCTGGGCAGCTGGTGGTAGTTATTCCCCATGATATGAGACTGGCAATCAACTGTGGGATCTACCACAAGCAGCTGAATAGCTGCTTTGGGTATGCGGTCTGCTTCCCATATATAGGCAGCAGCTTAGGGAATGATCTCTGCCTATGGCACGCTTGGAACCTACATGTAGCTGTGTCGTTGCTCAGCAGCCTGCTATGCTCTGCTGACCTTGGGACTTACAATGGACCTAAGTTAATGGCCTGCCGTGTGGTTTGGTAACATCGGGACTGTGCCTTTTTTACTTGTCAACCTTGGGGCTTCTCAGCCTCAGCAGCCAGCAGCTGTCTGAGTAAAGAAACACCTCTAGAAAATTTCACAGGAGTTCTAGCAAGATGTCAGACTAGGCAGAAAGACTGCACAGACCCTCTTCAACAAAGAAAAGGGAAACCAATAAACACAGACACAGAAGATAATCCTGGACCCCTGAGCCTTGAAGGGAAGGATATAGAAGTGAACTAAACCCCAACAAGCAGAAGAATTTGCGTGA
>NW_006922063.1:672728-674240 GCF_000298275.1 Orycteropus afer afer
CAAAAGGCATGGCATTCATCATCACAAAGGATGTTTCAAGATCTGTCCTGAAGTACAATGCTGTCAGTGATAGGATAATATCCATATGCCTACAAGGAAGACCCATTAATACTACTATTATTCAAATTTATGCACCAACCACCAAAGCCAAAGATGAGGAAACTGAAGATTTTTATTAACTTCTGCAGTCTGAAATTGACCAAACATGCCGTCAAGATGTGTTGCTTATCACTGGTGATTGGAATGGAAAAGTTGGAAACAAAGAAGAATCACCAGTAGTTGAAAAATTTGGCCTTGGTGACAGAAATAACACTGGTGATTGCATGATAGAATTTTGCAAGACCAACAACTTATTCATTGCAAATACTTTTTTTCAACAACACAAATGATGGGTATTTACATGGACTTTGCCAGATGGAGTACACGGAAATCAGATTGACTACGTCTGTGGCAAGAGGAAATGGAAAAGCTCAATATCTTCAGCCAAAACAAGGCCAGAAGTTGATTGTACAACAGACCATCAACTGCTTATATGTAAGTTCAACTTGAGGTTGAAGACAATTAAAACAAGTCCATGAGAGCCAAAATATGACCTTGAATATATCACTCCTGAATTTAGAGACCATTTAAAGAGTAAATTTGATGCATTAAACACCAATGACTGAAAACCAGAGGAATTGTGGGATGCCATCAAGAGCATGATTTATGAAGAAAGCAAGAAGTCATTAAAAATATGAGTAAGAAAAGACCAAAATGCATGTCAGAAGACTCTGAAACTTGTCCTTGAGTGGAGAGTAGCTAAAGCAAATGGAAGAAATGACAAGATAAAAGAGCTGAACAGAAGATTTCAAAGAGCAGCTCAAGTAGACAAAGCCAATTACTATCATGAAATGTGCAAAGACCTGGAGTTAGAAAACCAAAAGGGAAGAACATGCTCGACATTTCTCAAGCTGAAAAAGAACTGAGGAAAAAAATGAAGCCTCGAGTTGCAATATTGAAAGATTTTATGGGCAAAATTGAATGGTACAGGAAGCATCAAAAGAAGATAGAAGGAATACACAGAGTCACTGTACCAAAAATAACTGGTCAATCTTCATCCATTTCAGGAGGTGACATATGATCAAGAACCAATGGTATTGAAGGAAGAAGTAGAAGCTGCACTGAAGGAATTGGTGAAGAACATGGCTCCAAGAATTGATGGAAAACCCTTTGAGATGTTTCAACAAACGGATGCCCTGCTGGAGGCACTTACTTGGTTATGCCAAGAGATTTGGAAGACAGCTACCTGGCCAACTGAATGGAAGAGATCCATATTTGTACCCTCTCCAAAGAAAGGTGATCCCACATAATGTGGAAATTATTGAACAATATCATTAATATGTCCTGTAAATAAAATCTTATGAAAATAATTCAAAACTGGTTGCAGCAGTATATTGACAGAGAACTTCCAGAAATGCAAGCTGGATTCAGAAGAGGATGTGGAACAAGGGATATCATTGCTGCTGTCAGATG
>NW_006922063.1:682758-693342 GCF_000298275.1 Orycteropus afer afer
GAGGGATGGACACCAGGAAGAGGTAACTATGGGGAGGAAGTGGGAGGGGAGCTGTTGCATTGTGGTAAACTGTGGTCAATGTCCTGAGACAAAGTATATGTAAACTGCTATATGGAAAGTGAATTTGCTCTGTAAATCTTCACCCAAATCACAGTAAAAAAAATAAAAGAAAGAAACACCTCTAGCTTCAGTGGGCCAGGAGCTGGAGGCAGAGCTGAAGCCCAAGGCTGAGGGACTTTCACCCAGCCCCTAGAGCCTGGCCCTTTGAACTTGGACTTAAAGCCTCCAAATTGTAAGAATAAACACCTGTTTGTTAAGGCCTTCCCATTTGTGGTATATTTCTTGTCAGAGCGGCACTAGGGAACCAGAGCAATACCTTCAGACCGCAGTTATGTGTGCTTTTATGTGCACCTGAATCCAGTCTGAACTGGTTTGGAGGTTTCAGCTAATTGCAGCTTTAAAGGAAATTAAATTTCAGATTTTGATGACATTTTAAAAGGGGTTACTGAAATGAGATTAGAGTAAGAGGCAGAAAAGAATAGCAATAGGACAAAACAGGTCATTAATGTGGTCATTCTTCTTCCCTTTTCTTACTCCACCCATCACTTGTTCTCCCTCCAAATTTGTGCTGGGTGATACCCATTTTTAAGTGGTAGAAGTCTGAATATCATTATCTGTGAACTGAAAGGGGCTTTCTAGGATGCAAGAAATGGTCTATATTTTGACCTGGGTGGTGGTTACGTTAGGCTGTACCCCTGTGCTTAATTGTATGTATACTACACCTCAATAAAAATGGTTTATAAAAACATTCTCTAAAATCCCACACCTTTTTGTGGTCACTATAAACACTTTAGTCTTAGAAGTGCTTTTGATGTCCATGTTTGCTTCTCAAGATTTGTATTATTTGTTACTTTCTTCTTCTTCCTTACGAACAGAATCCCAATTATGTCAGGTTGGTAAAGCACCCAACTAATTCTTACCTTCATAAACTATCTGACACTTAGAAGTGGTCATGAGAAACAGGGTGTTCTGGTTCCCTAGTGCCACTCTGACAGGAATATGCCACAAATGGGACAGCCTTAACAAACAGGACTTTATTCTTCCACTTTGGAGGCTTTAAGTCCAAGTTCAAAGTGCCAGGCTCTAGGGGCTGGGGGAAAGCCCCTCAACCTTGGGGTCCAGCTCTGCCTCCTGCTCCCTGCCCACTGGAGCTAGAGGCGTTTCTTCACTCAGACAGCTGCTGGCTGCTGAGACTGACAAGCCCAAGGTTGACAAGTAAAAAGGCACAGTCCCGATGTTACCAAACCACACGGCAGGCCATTAACTTAAGTCCATTGTAAGTCCCAAGGTCAGCAGAGCATAGCAGGCTGCTGAGCAACAACATGGCTACATGCAGGGTCCAAGCATGCCATAGGCTAGAGACCATTCCCAAGGCTTCTCCTTATATACAGGAAGCAGACCACATCCCAAAGGCAGCTACTCAGCTGCTTGTGGCAGATCCCACCACGGAGTTGATTGCCAGTCTCATCATGGGGAATAACTACCACCAGCTGCCCAGCCACTCAACCAGGCCCAGCCAAGTTGACACACAAACATAACTACCATACAGGGCCAGCAAGTGAGAGTAATCTGAAATCCGGTGGGTGGGGCTTCTAGGAAAGCTTGTAATTTCCTTAATTAAAAAGGGATAGATTTAGCTTGCATGTGTCTTTTGCCCTCTGTCCTTCCCATCCCTTGTTTTTCTGCTCAAGGTGTATATAGATGTTTCTTATCATTCTTTAAAAAAAAAAAAAAAAAAACTAAGATTGATAGAACAAGAAGCAGAAGCCTGTGTTGCTGAAGACTACCCTTGAACAGCAGCATCAGCCTTAGACTATTTCCTTCTTGTTTCATGAGAAATAAACCTCTGTGTGTTTAAGCCTCTGTTATTTGGGTTTTCAGGTACATTTGGCAATCCCTAAGAGAGCTATAAGGCTGTTAGCTTTATTCCTCCAGAACTCTGACTCTCTTTGCAGTCTCTCATCCCACCTTCTCTTGAAAGTCTTCACTGCTTAATTCTGGTAATGGGAGGAGGATGACTCAACATGAAGAGAATCTTGGTTCATATAAACTTTTCTAAGAACTAGTCTTAAATTGTCACATCAGTTGCATCACTATTTCTCAACCTATTTTGATCAGTTCCCACTTTTGATAAACACAAACTTTTACTTTTTGTGCGCTGCTTTAAGAAAACCTGGGTTTTCCCCCTGCCTGGGAAATTCCCAAGCAGTTTCAAAGAACCACCCTCCCTGGGAGGTTCTGGTACACTCCTCCCCAAACCTCTTGAGAATCAGCAGTTCTAAATTAACTTTAAGTCTGCAAACCAGACAGAAATCCTAGCAACTTCAGCGACGTCACAGTTACTGAAGGAAGGGAGTTGCATATGTGACAGAAGTCGGTAATGGGAGGGAAGCAGAAGGAAGGATGGGCTGGAAAATGAAATGCAAAGCATTCAGTTTTGCCCCTGATTTGACTCACTCTGCAGAATCAGCCAGCACAGGCCTACAGGCATATCCAGCTTTACAAGGGAATCTGAACTACCTCCACTTCCAGAAACTCATGTTCCTCTCCTTCGCTCAGAGTCAACACTAAGAGACAGCCCGAGGTGAAAACCAGCTGCCTTCATCCCTTCTCCAAAGGTGGCACAGGCACATGGAAATTACCTATGGTCTGACCTGGAATGTGTGTGTCTATGTAGAGAGAGATCAGAGGGGCCGCTTCTTAGTTCTGTTCCTCCTCTGAAGGTCGGTTCTGCACAGAGAGCGGACAAACAGTCAGGGAGGAAGACAAAGTCCAGACAACCTCTTCAGGATTCCAGTCCTAAGGGAACCATTCTCCTCCTGAGTTCTTGTTTGGTTTCACAATCATATTCAGATCCTCATAAACATTAATGTAAACCATAAAAGCTAAATGATACAAGTAAATTTGGAAGCCAGAAACAGTAAATGGTATCTTCCATTTCCTGTTTATCCAAAATGTTTAGAGACAGAAAGGGAGGGACCAATGAAAGATCATAACATCTGGAATCTGGAGTTAGAGCAGGAACTAGACCATGCAAAAGGCTAAGATAGAGAGATGCCTGGATCCTGTGAGATTGGAGTTGAAGGTTACGCCTTCATTGTTCTGAAGGCAGCTTGATGACCATGCAGACACTCGCTGTGGGAAACAGATGACATGTTCTATCTGTCCTCACATCCTAACCTGTTTCCTTGTGTCCTCCTCTGTTGGATCCACAGTATTTCCAGGTCCACTAGGGAGTTGGTACTAATCCTGTCCCTCACAGTACAATGGGGAGCATATAACATGTTGAAGATCATGAACTCTAGACTCAGACTGCCTCCTGGTTTCCCGACTCAGAGTTCAGCGCCTCCATTTACCAGTATGACTCTAGACAAATTACTTTATCTCTCCACACCTCCGTTTCTACATCTATAAAATGTGGATGGTGGAGATGCCAACCACAGAGACTGTTGTAAGGATTCAATGAATTTATCTTTGTAAAGCTCTTAGCATAGTGCCTGGCACAGAATATCATAAAATGAACAATAAATGCTGGCTGGTGTATTTGTTTTCTATGGCTGCTTTGATAAATTACCACACACATGGTGGCTTAAAACAATAGAAAGTATTCTCTCACAATTCTGGAGGCCAAAAGTCAAAAATCAGTGTTACTGGGCAGAAACTTAGGTGTTGGCAGGGCCCACTCCCTCTGGAGGCTCTAGGGAGGATCTATTACTTTTTTCTTCCAGTTTCTGCTGGCTGCCAGCATCCCATAGTTTGTGGCAGCATCACTCTAATCTCTGTCTCCATGGTCATATTGCCTCCTCCTCTTCTGTCTGTCTGTCTGGTATCTTCTCTGCCTCCTTCTTATAAGGATTACTTGCATTTAGGGCCCACCCAGATAATCCAGAATAATCTCTCTGTCTCAAAATTCTTAACTTAATCACAACTGCAAAATCCTTTTCTTGCTAGGTAAGTAGTATTCCCGGGTTCTAGGGACTAAAATGTGGATAACTTTTGAGAGGTCATTATTCAGCTGGTCTTATTTGCCAGGGGGAGCTCCAGCCACTCCTCAGAAGGAAAATGGGGCAATCTACTTCTGTAGTGATACT
This sequence comes from Orycteropus afer afer, assembly GCF_000298275.1. Lineage (NCBI taxonomy): Eukaryota > Metazoa > Chordata > Mammalia > Tubulidentata > Orycteropodidae > Orycteropus > Orycteropus afer. The sequence goes on from NW_006922063.1 coordinate 686,910, forward strand.
GCCTCAGAAACCCAAGGAGGGGTCACTATGAGTCGGGTCCAACTCAGTGGCACATAACAACAACAGCAAAGTCTTCTTACCAGGAAGCAGGCAGGCAGAGGGGGAAAGATAAAACTCACTGCCATGGAGTCCATTCTGACTCTAGTGACCTTCTTTGGGTTTCCAAGACGGTAAATCTTTATGGAAGTAGATTGCCCGGTCTTTCTTCCACGGAATGGCTTGTGGGTTTGAACCACCAGCCTTCTGGTTAGCAGTCAAATGCCTTAGGCACTGTGCCACCAGGACTCATGCAGGCAGAGTAAGGAAAAAGGAGGTCTCCACAGATGGGGGCTGGGGTATGATTACCCACAGATGATGTGGGCGGCCAAATCCACGGATGCTCACTACAGAGGGCAGACAAGAAAGAGCCTGACAGAACGCTCCTGAGATGCTGGCCTTGAGCCTCTTCTTTTTATTTCTCTTCTTCACAACTGCACCAGCTACAGAATTGGAGGACAGAATTGGAAGAGGGAGGAAAGGCTGGAGAAGTAGCGACTGAAAGAGTAGATGCAGGATCAGGGACTATATAAACTATCATCTTCATAGCAGAATGAGTCCCCTTCATCAGCTCATTGCAAAGGAGCGAAAAGAGGGATGCACAAAAGGAAGCGGTGAAAAGGAGAGCAAGGAATATCTGAAGTTCAACTTGGACAAACTCGTCTAGAATTGTCTTCCTTCTTAACTCCCCAGGAGAGTTCCATTTCTCTCTAGTATCCTGCAGTTCCTTACTCAAAAACTCACTGCCGTCGAGTCGAATCCGACTCATAGCGACCCCTTCTTGGGTTTCCAAGGCAGTATCGCTATGGAAATAGATTGCTCAATTTTCCTTCCAAGGAGTGGCTGGTGGGTTTGAACCTCCAGCCTTCTGGTTAGCAGTCAGATGCCTTAGGCACTGCACTACCAGAGCTCCCTTGCAGTTCCTTAGTTGTTATATTTATTTAAAGTTACACATCCAAATCCCAACTAATCCTCTCTACCCTCATTGCTACAATCCTCCCCAACCCATGCCATTATCCTCCTCCCTAGATGACTGCCGAGCACTTCTGGCTGGTCTTTATGCTTCTTCATACAGCAGCCAGAATGATCTTTTAAAATAAAAAATCACATCATGTCTCCCTCCTCTTCAGGCCCTTGGATGACTTCTCCTGCTTGAGAATGGAACCACAACTCCTTACTGTGGTCCTGCATAATTTCATCTTCTAACTAATCATTCTCACTCACCATGCTCCAAACACACTGGCCTTTCTGTCCCTCCCACACACAAAGGTGCTTTCCACCTTGCACTTGCCAGATCCTCTACCTAGACCACTCTTTTTCCTGAACTTCATATGGTTCCTTCTCAGCATTCAAGTGTCAGCTCACCTGTAATCTCACATATGGCCTCGGACCCCTCTGACTTAACAAGCCCCATCACATCCTCTGTGACTTTGTCTAACCCACCACCCTGGTTCATTTCCTTCATCATAACAGTTATCATTGCCTGATTACTCCTCTATTCATACTTACTTGTCTACTGTTGTTCCCCTACACTAGAAGGTAGTAACTTCCCTATATCAGTGTGAGACCACATCTGCTTTTTTTGCCCTGATAGCCTCAGTGCTTGGTACAGATCCCAACACACTCTAGAGGCTTAACATATGTTGTTGAGTGACTGACTAAAAGAATGAAATCTCTTTATTTAATGTTAGTGCCACTAACAACGTAATGCTACATTCTCCTTTACTTTAGAATATTTTATATCTATATCACCCCATATTTGGTGGCACAAATGGTTTACACTTGTCTACTCACCTGAAGGCTGGCAATTGTCTACTTCCATAGTGATGCCGCCTCGGAAACCAAGGAGGGGTCACTATGAGTCAGGTCCAACTTGACGGCACATAACAACAACAACAGCTATGCCATGGAAGAAAGGCCTGGTGATTTGTTTCCATGAGAACTATTGCCAAGAAAACATTATAAAGCAGTTCTACCCCGTAACTCAAAGAGGCCACCATAAGTCAGAACTGACTTGACAGCAAGGTATTTGGGTGTTTTTTTTTTTTTTTTTTTTTTAAATAACAAAGGTATATTAGCCTGAATTATAAATACTGACAATGAGAAAATATTTCTGTGACTTCCAGCAAAGGCTGGAGTGCTTTAATCCACAAAAGTGTTCTGAAGTGATTGTGGGCTGGGATTTCTTATCAGAGCCCCAGAAGAAAATAAAAAGAGACATCTGAGAACAGATATCTTTGAGCTCTGACTCTTCTGCATTGTAATTCCTCCATTTACCCACCCACCCATCATCCAGTAAAGAGTTATCAAGTGTTTAATATGTGCCAGGCTCTATGCCAGGCCTTGGGATCCAATGGTCTGCAAAATATATATGCTCACTGCCTGTATAGGGCTTAGTCTTGGGCAAGTGGGGTATTAAACAAATCCTCACACAAATACATAAAATAAGGTGAGATGTGTGCTATGAAGGAAAAATAAAGACTGCTATGAGAGCAACAAACAATACGAAAATAAAATTAAAAAAAAAAAAACACCTAAATTTACAATAACACCAAAAGTATTTAGGAATTTAAGAAAATAAATGCAAAACCTTTATGCTGAAAATCACAAAGTAGTACTGAGAGAAAGTAAAGACGTAAATAAACGGAGAGATATAACATGTTCATTAATTGGAAGGCTCAATATTACTATAATGCCCATGGTCTCAAATTAATCTACAGCTTTGATGCAATCCCAATAAAAAGTAGAGCAAGATTTTTCATAAAATTGATTCTAATATTTACACAAAAATGCAAATGACCTAGAAAAGTTAAATCACTTTTCAAAAAGAACAAAGTTGAAAGACTTGTTGTTGTTAGTTGCTGTTGAGTTGGTTCCCACTCACGGCAAACTCATGTACAACAGATGCCTGGTCCTGTGTCGTCTTCATCATCAATCACTAGCCTTGAGTCCATTGTGTCCACTGTGTGTATCTTGAGTGTCTTCCAACCTTAGGGGCTGATCTTTCTGAACTGATCTCAAGACTTTTCATAAACTATAGAGCTGAAGATTGTGTGGAAATGGTGGGAGGTGGGATAAGAAAAGACACAGAAATTCCAAGAATAGAAAAGAGAGTCAAGAAATAGGCCCATTCACATATAATCAATTGACTTTTACTTTTGGTAAGTGGGTCACAGGAATTCAATGGGGAAAGGACACCTTTTTTAAAAAACATAGTACTGTATTTTAATATCTACAAAATAAATAAAATAATGATAACCCTTATGGCACATCACATACAAAAATTTGCCAAAATAAAAATTACAAAACTCCTAGAAAAACATCTAGCAGTATATCTTTGCAATCTGAAGGTAGGTGGAAATTTCTTAGGACATGAAAGTACAGGACATAAGAGAAAAAAACCTGAAAAATCAGACTTTCCCAAATTTAAAACTTTTGTTCTTCCAAAGACAGTTGAGAAAATGAAAAGAGAAGCCACAGAATGGAAGAAAAGAATTTGAATACATATATCTGACAAAGAATCCAGATATATAATAACTCTTAGAATTCAAAAATGTGAAAGTAACTCAACTTGAAGACAATTAAAACAAGTCCATAGAGCCAAAATATGATCTTGAATATATCCCTCCTGAATTTAGAGACCATCTAAAGAACAGAATTGATGCATTGAACACCAATGACCGAAAACCAAAAGAATTGTGGGATGACATCAAGAACATCATCCATGAAGAAAAAGAGGTCATTAAAAAGATGAGAAATGAAGAAAAGACCAAAATGGATGTCAGAAGATACTCTGAAACTCTCCCCTGAATGAAGGGTAGCTAAAGCAAATGGAAGAAATGACAAGATAAAAGAGCTGAACAAAAGATTTCAAAGAGCAGCTTGAGCAGACAAAGCCAATTACTATAATGAAATGTGCAGACCTGGAGTTAGAAAACCAAAAGGGAAGAACACACTCAGCATTTCTCAAGCTCAAAGAACTGAGGAAAAAAATTAAGCCTTGAGTTGCAATATTGAAATATTCTATGGGCAAAATATTGAATGATGCAGGAAACATCAAAAAAAAGATGGAAGGAATGTACAGAGTCATTGTACCAAAAAGAATTGGTCAATCTTCATCCATTTCAGGAGGTGGCATATGATCAAGAACTAATTGTATTGAAGGAAGAAGTCGAAGCTGCACTGAAGGAATTGGTGAAGAACAAGGCTCCAGGGATTGATGGAATACCCATTGAGATATTTCAACAAATGGATGCCCTGCTGGAGGCACTTACTCGGTTTTGCCAAGAGATTTGGAAGACAGCTACCTGGCCAATTGACTAGAAGAGATCCATATTTGTACCCACTCCAAAGAAAGATGATCCCACAGAATGTGGAAATTATTGAACAATATCATTAATATCTCATGCAAGTAAAATCTTACTGAAGATAATTCAAAACTGGTTGCAGCAGTATATCGACAGAGAACTTCCAGAGGTGCAAACTGGATTCAGAAGAGGATGTGGAACAAGGGATATCATTGCTGATGTCAGATGGATCTTGGCTCAAAGCAAGGAATACCGAAAGATGTTTACTTGTGTTTTATTGACTATGCAAAAGCATTTGATTGTGTCAATCATGACAAATTGTGGGTAACATTGAGAAGAATGGGAATTCCAGAACACTTGATTGTACTCATGAGGAATCTGTACAGAGACCAGGAGGCTGTCATTAGTACAGGACAAGGGCACACTGCATGGTTTAAAATCAAGAAGGGAGTGTGTCAGAGTTGTATCCTTTCCCCATACTTTATTCAATCTATATGCTGAGCAAATAATCTGAGAAGCTAGACTATATGAAGAAGAACGTGGCATCAGGATTGGAGGAAGAATCATTAACAACATGCGATACGCTGATGACACAAATTTGCTTGCTGAAAGTGAGGATGACTTGAAGCACTTACTGATGAAGACTGAAGAATATAGTCTGCAGTGTGGATTACATCTCAATATAAAGAAAACAAAAATCCTCACAACTGGACCTATAAACAGCATCACTATAAACGGAGAAAAGATTGAAGTTGTCAAAGACTCCACATTGCTTGGTTCTACAATCGACACTACTCTGGTAGCATAGTGCCTAAGGAATTTGACTGCTAACCAGAATGCTGGTGGTTCAAACCCACCAGCCACTCCTCAGAAGAAAGGTTGGGCAATCTACATCCATAGTGTTACTGCATCGGAAACCCAAGAAGAGATCACTATGAGTCAGGTCCAACTCGATGGCACATGACAACAAACAACAACAACACAATCAATGCCAATGGAAGCAGCAGTCAGGATATCAGATGACATACAGCACTGGGCAAATCAGCTGCAAAGGATATCTTTCAAGTGTTGAAGAACAAAGATGTCTCCTTGAGGACTGAGGTGCACCTGACACAAGCCATTTTTCCAATCTCCTCGTATGCATGTGAGAGCTGGACAATGAATAAGGAAGACCGAAGAAGAGTTGATGATTTTGAGTTGTGATGCTGGTGAAGAATGCTGAAAGTACCATGGACTGCTAAAAGAACTAACAGATTTGTCCTGGAGAAAGTGCAGCCAGAATGCTCCTTGGAAGCGAGACTACCCAGACTTCATCTCACCTACTCTGGCCTTGTTGTCAGAACGGACATTCCCTGGAGAAGGATATCATGCTTGGTAAGGTGGAGGGTCAACGAAGAGGGGAAGGCCCTCAACAAGATGGCTTGACACAGTGGCTGCAGCGATGGGCTCAAGTATAGCAGGGATCATGGAGCTGGTGCAGGACTGTGTGGTGTTTCATTCTGCTGTGCACGGGGCACTATGAGTCAAAGACAACTTGACGGCACCTAACAACAACAACAACAACAACATATTTTTTATTAAAATAAAGTGGGCAAAAGATTTTAAGACACTTCACAAAATGAAATATACAAGTGGCAATAAGGACATGAAAAATGATAATCATCAGGGAAACACAAACTAAAATCACAATGACATACCAGACCACTTTCACTAGAATGCTACAATTTAAGAGTAACAGATACCAAGTGTTGGTAAGGCTACATAGCAACTAGATATCTCATACAATCCTGATGGCAATGAAAAATGGTACAGCCATTTTGAAACGCTGGCAGTTTCTTTTAAAAAAGTTTTGTTCTGTTTTTTTCAAATTTACCATACAACCCTGCTGAGGTATTTGCCAAGAGAATTGAAAATATATATTCACATAAAGACCTAAACATGAATGTTCATAGCAGTTTTATTCACAATAACCGGACAACTGACAGAAAAAAAAAGTCTGTAACAGATGAATGGATAAATAAAATATGGACTTTCATAAAGTGGAATACTATTCAGCAATAGAAAACATGCCAAGAGAACATATGATGGAG
>NW_006922063.1:694016-703528 GCF_000298275.1 Orycteropus afer afer
AGGAGAGACCCATCGTTGCATCTAGATGGCAGCTTGCTAGCTTTTAAGATCCCAGTCGCTACTCGCCAAAGTAGGAGGTGGAACAATGTTTTATAAAGTATATTATGCCAATTGAGCTTGATGTCCCCTGCGACTATGGTCAGGGCAGGGTTTCTTAAGGATATAAGTGGATATCTGAAAGAGGACTAGGAATTAACAAGGAGGTTTGAATGGTTAATGAAAAATAGAGAGCATTTCAGGCAGAGTCTGGTCCAAAGGCCCTGTGGCAGAAGGAAACATGGCTGATTCACAGAGGTGAAATATGGCTTGCTTAGAGAGCAAGGAGGGAGAAAATTGATACGAGCTAAAAAGTCTAAAAGGTGTCAAGGGCAATGCCAGGTAGGACCTTATAGGTCTTGTTAAGGACTTTGATTTTATCCTAAAAGTAGTGAGAAATTTCTTAAAGAGTTTTAAGTAAGAGGATGACATAATTGACTGGTGTTTTTAATTCCATTAACTGCAGTGTGGAGTTCCTGGGTGACACAAACTTGCTTGCTGGCAACAGAAAACTTGCAGGTTCAAGTCCACTCAGAGATAGATGTCTCAGAAGAAAGGCCTGGTGACTTACTTCTGAAAAATCAGCTATTGAAAACCCTAAGAAGCACAGTTCTTCTGACACACAAGGGGTCACCATGAGTTAGAGTCATATTGACAGCAACCAGTTAAGTGCAGTGTGGAGACCTGTCACTGAGAGGCTAGTCATAGCCTCTGCCAAATTCTAGGCAAGAGATGACATGGTTTGCACTGAGATGGAGTGATGGAGATGAAATAAGATGGATGGATTCAATAGGTGTTTAGGAAGTATATTGGATTGCATTCTTGGACTAAGGAAGAAGATGGTATTAAAATTGACTCTAAGGTTTTGGCTCAGAGGATAGGGTGGGAAGAGACCCTATTCACCAAGACAGGGAATAGTGGAGGAAGACCAGATTTGGTACGGAAGATCCGAGGTCAGCTCTGGATACATTGACTTTGGGATGCTTGGGAGACAGCCAAATAGCCATGTCTAGGGAGCTTGTCACCTGGATGTGGACTTTACAGACATCCAGGATAAAGGTTCAAAGTTGGGTGCTATAACACTGGCCACCAGAGCTGTAGAAATGGATGCAATGGACTAAGGGGAGAGTGTGGAATGAAGTCAAGACCTAGAATCAAGTCTTGTTGTTGCTAGTTGCCATTGAGCCAATTCCAACTTAAGGCGACCTCACATATGCGGGGCAGAACTGCTCTATAATACTTTCAAGACGGTGGCCTTTCAGAGGCAAGCCTGTCCTCTGAGGTACCTCTCAGTGGGTTTGACCCAACCTTTCAGCTGGTAACTGAGTGCTTCACCATTTGTGCCACCCAGGGACTCCAGAATCAAGTCTTAAGGAGCTCCAATATTTAAAGGATGCCTAGGGAAAGGTAAGCCAGCAAAGGAAATTAAGAACTGACCAAAGGAAATGGAGGGAAAGCAGAGGAGTTTAACATACAGGAATTCAAGCTAAGAAAGTGTTTCAAGAAGAAAGGTGTCGAAATTATGTAGAATGCTAATACAATTTTTTTTGAGAGCACTGAATTTAGCACAGTTTAGAAGTCAAAGCTTACTGTAGTAAGAGTGGATGCTACAAAAAAAATGAGGATGGAACCCAGATTGTGGTGAACAGAAGAGTGACTCAGAAAGAAAGAAAAGGGAGAAAGCGATTATACACAACCTCAGATAATGAGTTCACCTTCCTGTTACAACAAGCTGGCTTATCATGATGATGAGAGAAAATGAACGTGGAGGAGATTGGGAAAGATAAAACTTCTGTGAAAATGACCCCTTTGAATTCAGCTGGAGAAGCTGCAGTTCCTTTTCCAGTAATGTAGTCAAGCATTGTGAATCGTGAGTTATTTTACCTTCATAACAAGGAAAGCCATGAGCACAGGGAAAGGGTTAGGGTACGGTATCTTCAACACAGGTGACACACTGCAGTGACAAAAGAAAAGCATGAGATGGGGAAAGAAGAACAGGCAGTGATGAAACACAAAGTTCTCCTCCTCAACACCTGCTTTCTAAGAAGTTTCCACTTTGTAATAAAATTTGTATTTTCATAACTATTTATATTTAAAACATCATAAAAGCAAAGTGGCACAGATAAATTGGTTCTAGAGGAAAGTAGGGAGCTCTGGGTAGCATAGTGCCTAAGGCGCTTGACTGCTAACCAGAAGGCTGGCAGTTCAAACCCACCAGCCACTCCTCAGAAGGAAGATGGGACAATCTGCTTCTGTAGTGATACTGCCTTGGAAACCCAAGGAGGGGTCGTCACGAGTTGGAACCAATTTGATGGCAGTGAGTTTGATTTTTTTTTTTTTTTTTTTTTTTTGAGAGGAGAGTAAAGTTGAAGAGAAAGAAAGCAAAGCTAAATACCAAGATACCTGGACCCTAAGCTTCTGAGCCATAAAAATAATGAATGAATGAATGAGCAAACAAATACACCAGAAGGAGTACACATGTCCTAGGAAAATAATGGAGATTCTGTGAGCAGCCACGAGGCCACAAGTGGCAAATCAAGAGACACTTTCCCTGGATCAGGATGGAAACATGCTGTGACTGTTTCTCTAGTGCCTGTTTCAAAAGGACTTTGAGGAGCTTCTAAAGCTATGTGCCTACACAGGCCAGGCAGTGAGGGGATAGTGAAAAAGAACGAGTGTGGTTCAGAGGTCAAGTCCAGTGGACAGACTCAGGGGAAACAAGCAGAGAAGGAATGGAGCCTGAGCATCCTTCCTACAAAGAATGACACAGGCGTATCAGGCCTCCTGACTTCCTGGCGCTTTCCCAAGTAAAATGGCATGTCTGTTCCCTGAGTCTCTGAATATTTTACCGAGTGGCTCACTCTCCATGAAGGTGTTCACAGGCTTGAGCAGAGGGACCACTTAGGGGCACCGACTAAGTGCGAAGCACTGGCCTTTTTGTTTTACATACACTATCTCACTTAATCCTCACACAACTCCTGGGCTGTACTGCTATCCTCACTTGACTGGCAAGAAAACTGAAGTTGAGAAAATCTGCCTTAAGATCATACAGCACATCAATAAACCCATATCTGTAACACTCCAAATGTTTGTTTCCACCACAGAAGGTGCAGGCTGGGAAAAACTGATCTGTTTCCACTGAGAGGGCAAAAGAAACTTGTTGGGGGTAGAGGACAGGACACCATGGGAAGGGGAGAAAATTGAAGAATCTCCATTCTTCTCTGAGAAAGAGTAGAAATACAGAAGAAATCAGCCAGAAAAAAGACAAGATAGTCTGACTTGGGGAATGGAAAAAATGCCCGAGATAAATAATTCAGAAATTAGGCACAGAAAATCTGAGTCTGGAAATCACAGTGAGACAATCTAGGGGCACAATAAAGAGGCAGGAGTCCTTTAGTTGGGGTTTGAAATAAGACAGTGCTCAATTACTGACCTTCCTCTCTGTGGTCATGTGACTTGTGCTGGTATAAAAGCTTTCTGCCAGCCAGGTTCCTTGCAGTATTTTTCCTCTGTGAAATGGGTGACAGCAGTGGCTAAAGCTCCATTCTTCTTTCCCAGAAGCTTACAGACTTTCCTTCACGACTAAATCCAAGAAGCCATCTATCCGGAACAAAGACAAGGCAAGGCAGCTAGCTTAGTGCTTGTGCTCTGGGAAGTGATGCTGGGGAAGGTGTTGGGGGGCTGGAGGAAGCCTGTCAGAAACAGAAATGTAAGGGTCATGTCCAGAGATCAGAGCCAGTGTAGGAGCAGGGAAACATGGACAGGCATTCAAAACTAGAGATAGGATGGAGGGCAAGATTGTGTGTGGATAGCAAGAGTTGAAAACCAAGTGGAACTGAGTCACCCCTTTAAGAAGGAAAGTTCAGAGTCAAAACATCAGTCTCAAGTCCCAGTTACTGCCATGGGCTTTTCTGATATTTCTCTAAAGTGTTTTGGGGACAAGCCCCAAAGGATAGTGCTGGCTCACCCTTCCTCTACGGCTGCCCTTGCCTTTCTTAAACTTCACTTGCTTCCCTTTTTCAACAAAGTATCCGAGTCTGGTGTTGGACAGAGGTAGAAAAGGTGGAGGAGGGTCTGTGTTCTGCAAAAGCAGAAGAGACTGAGGTAGAGAGACGGGGCTCGGGCGCTGGGCACCTGATTCCTGGGCTGAGGCAGGATCCTGAAGATGACCAGCCCTGGGTTTCCAGCGTGCAGTCTCACAGCCCTGGTTAAACCAAGAGAGACATTCTGCAGGTCTCTTCTCAATGTGGTGTGGCTTGCCTCTTCTCTCCTGCAGGTCTCTGACTGACAAAGGGATTTAGTAAAGTTGGAAAACGGGTAGGAGTAACTTCCTGTGTCTGTGAGGATAGGAGGAGAAAGGGAAAGGAAACTGGAGGGGGAAGTCCCTCGGGAAGCCAGGGGTTGGTCTCCCCCAGAGACACATGATGGCAAACATAGTAACTACTGCTTAATATCCCACCCAAGGCAAAGTCAATAATTGCTCTGGCAGCTCTGGCAGGTGGTGTGAGTAACCTGAGGAGGCAGCAAGAAGCCCGGGCCTGGGAAAGGGACACTGCCGGGGAGGTTGTGCAGACCCTGAATGAGACTGTGAGTGGGGCCTCCTGATCTTGCCTTTTTTATCCTCCAGAATGGGCATGTCAGAATTGCGAAACTCCTTGATCCTCACGGCCTATATCATCATCTTCCTCACCGGTCTCCCTGCCAACCTCCTGGCCCTGAGAGCCTTCCTGGGGCGCGTCCGTCAGCCCCAGCCCGCTCCTGTCCACATCCTCCTGCTCAGCCTGACGTTGGCAGACCTGCTGCTGCTGCTGCTGCTGCCCTTCAAGATCATTGAAGCTGCTGACAGCCTCCAATGGCATCTGCCTGCGATACTTTGTGCCATTACAGCCTTCGGCTTCTACAGCAGCATCTACTGCAGCACGTGGCTCCTGGCCGGCATCAGCATCGAGCGCTACCTGGGAGTGGCTTTCCCCGTGCAGTATAAGCTCTCACGCCGGCCTGTGTACGGAGTGATTGCTGCTGTGGTCGCCTGGGTCATGTCCTTTGGTCACTGCACCATTGTGATCGTTGTTCAGTACTTGAACTCAACCCAGCAGGCCACAGATGGGAGCCCTTTTGTCTGCTATGAGAATTTCACCAAAGAGCAGAAGGAAGTGGTGCTTCCTGTGCGACTGGAGCTGTGTCTTGTCCTCTTCTTCATCCCCATGGTGGTGACCATCTTCTGCTACTGGCGCTTTGTGTGGATCATGCTCACCCAGCCCCACGTTGGGGCCAAGAAGCGGCGTCGAGCTGTGGGGTTGGCTGTCGTGACGCTTCTCAATTTCCTGGTGTGCTTTGGACCTTACAATGTCTCTCACCTGGTGGGGTTTCATACTGGAAAAAGCCCCGCGTGGCGGATGGAAGCTGTGGTATTCAGTTCACTCAATGCCACTCTGGACCCCCTGCTTTTCTATTTCTCTTCCTCCGTGGTACGCAGAGCCTTTGGAAAAGGGCTGCAGATGTTGCAGGATCAGTGCTCTTTTCTATTGGGATGCAAATGCAAAGAGGCTGCAGAGGTGACTGGTGGGGACAAGAGTGTGAACCAAACGGATGGAATGCCAAGTTCTGACTTCACCACAGACTAGTAATTCACCCCAGGCCTTCAGAAGCACTCCTGGTTTTTGGTTATGTATGGGTTGAGCAGGCTGGGAGAGGGTGAGCTTGAGGGTTCTTGTTCCAGATTCAGGAATCCTTAGACCTAATCCATGACTGGACTTTGTTGTAAGAAACATCCAGCTTTATACAAACCTCTCTCACCAACTTGGTATCCACTCCTGATTGAATTTTCCTCCCCAAAGGGGGGCATGGCTCAATGACAAAAGAAGAAACAGTCAAGCATAAAACACCATCAGACTAGGACTTTGACAGCAATGCAGTTAGTCCGAATTCAGTCCTTATGAGGCAGTTGGTAGCAGTAGCAGAAGCACAGGATCCTAAGACAATCTTAGAACCAACACCTAGATGCTGGTCTAAGTGTTAATGCTGGAAAGAAGCCAGTGGGAAGGAGCTGGAAGATAAATACTATATGAAGCCAAAGAGGATTCAGAAAGGTTTGCGCAAAGTGCACTAGAAGTGAAGGCCAGGGCTTTAGATCTCTAATGGACTGCACCTGCACTGTATCAATTGAACCTGTTGCTTTGTAAGTGTGCTCCAGTCGTTGCCTGTATGTATTCCATCTCCCCCATTAAACTGGGAGCGCCTGAGTTCTGGATCTTGTCTTCTTCCTCCATAGAAGCCCACCCTGGCAAGGACATGGCTTACAACCCATCAGTCAGAGGTTGACACTGACCAGCACAAGAAAAAACAGTGTGGCAGATTGAAAATAAGGATTATAAAACTCTGAAGCAAGTATCCATAATTCTTATAACATTTCCGCAAAAGGGGGAGGTCAAAAACAGGACAGAGAACCAAACATGGCAGCAAAAGGGGAAGTTGATGCATTTGAAACCACAGAAACATTTTCCGATGAAGACACAATGAGCATACAGTAAGTGAAGGTACTGATGATAGAGAGGCTGAACTTAGAGTATGTGGGAACAAGTCCTGCCTCAGTTATTGGTCTATCACAGGGGCTGAAATATGTTGCCCTCCTGCTCAGAAACCTGCAGAGTTTCCCTGTCATCTGTCAAACTAAGTCAAAATTCTCTCTGCCAGGAACTTGTATCATTCCATTACCTGCTTTGTGTCCTCTCTTCCTTCCCAATTCTGCCTGCCTAACTTATTTCTTCATAATAAAGACCCCTCTCTCTAGTCAAGTTTACTAACTCTCCAGTGCCTAACCTGTGCTTTGCAACCCAGGCTCCTCATCAGAACACATGGAGGTGTGAAATTTTTACAAATCCGACCTCAGAATCTCTGGAGGTGGGGCTCCAGCAGGTGAGCTTTATAAAGCTTACCAGGTGGTTACAAAGGGCAGCTGGGATCAGAAATCGCTGTCCTGATTCAGAGGTTCAGTCTGTCCAAAAAATTATTGTTCAGAGAAAACTTTCTTGCTTACGTTTTCCCATTTAAAGATTCCCCAACTTCTGATTACTTGCTCTCTTCCCTCTTACAAAACTCCACTCAACAATCACTTTCTTCAAAAAGACTTCCATTCTTATTCCTACCTAACGGAGAGCTCATTTTCTTGATTTTCTTTCCTCAAAAGAACACTGGACTGGTGCTATAAAAGACTTGACTTCAGTGTTGGCACTGCTTACTAGCTGGGTAGCCTTTAGCAAGTCACAATTTCTAGTCTTTATTTCTAAATCATAATAATGAGGATATTAAATAAATTTAAAGAAATATTAAAGAAATATCAAAGAAATATAAACCCACTGCTATTAAATTGATTCTGACTTATAGTGATGTCCATTGGGTTTCCAAGGCTATATGTAAATCTTTACTGAAGTAGATTTTTCTCATCTTCCTTCCGTGGAGCAGCTGGTAGATTAGAGCAACTGACCTAGTTAGTAGCCAAATGTCTTACCTAAAAGAAATATAATAAGTAAAAATTTTAAGTTATGGAAATAATGAGTTAGTCAGCCAACTCTATAGTATAAGGGAGGGAGCTCTGGTGGCATAGTAGCTAAGGCATTTGACTGCTAACCAGAAAGCTGGTGGCTCAAATCCACCAGCTACTCCTCAGAAGGAAGACTGGGCAATCTACTTCCATAGTGATACCACCTCAGAAATCCAAGGAGGGGTTGCTATGAGTCAGATCTGACTCAATGGCAATGAGTTTGGGTTTTGGTTTGGTTTGGTTTGGTTTATTGTTGTGGTGTAGTAAATTACCTGTTTCTAGCCTTAAGTCTTTGTAAACTCAGTGGTGGAATTTGCTGTGAGCAACTGAGGAGCTCCTGATTGTAAAAGTTATCCACCTGGGGTATTTCTATTGGGCATGGCACGATGCAATGTTCTGCGAAGTTCACTGTCTCTCAGGTGCTTAGAATTCTGATGTTATGATTGGCTAGTTTGGCCACTCTGCCAGGCTCAAAAGGAGGCCTCCTGGAGGCAGAAATCTCTCTCTGACTGCCGCCTGAGAAGGACACGCTGTTGAGAAGAAACACGCTCCTGAGACACACGCACTGCTGGAAAAGAGATGCAAGAGACACGCATTGCTGAGAGAGACACCAAGGGACACGCACTGCTGGGAGAAAGACTGTGAGAGACTGTTGGGTGAAAGACAGTGGGCTGAGAGAGACTGAGCATTTTTTCTGAACTTGAATTGTAACCTGGTGCTTCCCTAATAAACCCCATAACCTGTGAGTTCTGTGTAGCCACTGCAGTGAATTATCAAACCCAGCAGAGAGGTGGTGGGTGCTGCAGGAGGAACGGTTGGTGTCAGTGTTGGTGAAAGACTGGAGGGAGGCAGCATGTCTAGCCTCGCAGGAATAGGGCTTGGGCTACTGATGGTGATTCTGTCTTCCTCTTGTGCTGTTAGAGGAGGTCAGAAGATGTGGCCTCCTTGCCCAATTAGCAATAGTATAAAGGAGATCTGGTTTGACAGTAGTGACTGGGAAAAAAAAAAAAAAAAAAGCTGACTATATGCTTACTATGAGCCCATGATGTATTATAACTTCCAAAACAGCTAATTTGATTTTGGATACACTGAAATAAATGATGTCAAAACAAGTTGATGATAATCCAACTCTAATAAGAAGCATGTTCAGTACTAAGCAACACATTTTGAAGGGCTCTAACTCAGCTAATCAAAAGCTCTGAAAAATGAACCAAAATGCTTTGGAGACTTAAAACTGAATAATAATAATAATAATTATTATTAGAGCATATTAAATGCTAAGGTCAATTAGGGAGAGGGAGTTTGAATGCACATATTCCTGACTTCAAGTGCCTACTTTTTTCACTGCCACAGGAGAAGTAAGCAGGGAAATGTTGGGTGGGTGTCTGGGACAAGATAAATTCCATTTTATGGATGATGCATTCTATGTAGCCCCAAAGGGAAGAATAAGGATCATAATAGAAAGAGGCAGGAAGATACACTTAAAATAGTCAAAAAAAAAAAAACCTCACTGACATCAAGTCATAGTGAGTGACCCCCATTGAGTTTCCAAGATGGTAAATCTTTACAAAATAGATTGCCCTATCTTCCTTAGAGCTGTCTAAAATGGAACTGGCTGTCTCTACCATCAGGGTAGTCACTCCCCCATCTCCAGGAATGTTCAAGTAGAAAATTTAAAAAAACCATCGTGAGACTATACCCATGAATACATGTAGGTTTGATGGGATATTTCTACATATATAGCTCTGGTGGTGTAGTGCCTAAGGCATTTGACTGCTAACCAGAAGATTGGTGATTCAAACCCAGCAGCCACTCCTCAGAAAGAAGATTGGGCAATCTACTTCCATAGTGATACCGCCTCAGAAACTCAAGGAGGGGTCGCTATGAGTCGGGTCAGACTTGACGGCAGTGAGTTGAATTGAGTTGATTTATATGC
>NW_006922063.1:704973-708366 GCF_000298275.1 Orycteropus afer afer
GAGGAGTGAACCATAGATTGCTAACTACCAGTTTAAGAATCAACAGGTCTGGGGGGAGACCCAAAAGTTTGTATTGCTAACAGGCTCCCAGGTAATGGTGATGCTGCTGATTCAAGGATCCACTTTGAGAACCACTGGACTAGAATACAGTGAACTAGGAAAAGAGTGACAGAAGATCATCAGCGACTCAACCAAACCAATTGCCGTGGAGTGGGTTCTGACTCATAGTGACCCTACAGGACAGAGTAGGGTTTCCAAGGCTATAAGTCTTCAGGGAAACAGACTACCACATCTTTCTCCTGGAGATAAGCTGGGAGATTCAAACTGCTGCCCTTTTAACTAGCAGTGGAGAGCTTAACCATTGTGCCACCAGGCTCCTTCAGCAGGGAGCAGATCATGCAAAGTCTTTTAGGCCACAGAAAGGAACTTGGATTTATTTTAAGAGCCTTTGGAAGTCATCCTAGGGTTTTAAGCAAAAGAGTGGCGTGATCTGATTTTCATTTTAAGATGATCCTTCTGGCACCTATACCTGCCACAGAAGGGAGATGGCTGTTAGGATCAAGATTATGTGCAGGATAAAGTTAAGAAATCAGACATACATAGGGCTTTCATTAGGTTAGTAGTTCCCTGAACATGGGAATTGTTTCCTCGTTCATTAAAATCAGTGGTTCAATAACCCAAAATAGCCAGGAGGAAGCCTTAGAAGTTATCATGCACCAACTTGGTAAATGGAGGTCCCTAGTGGTGTGCTGGGAAATGTCTAAAAACCAGCTCTTACCTGTGATTGGGATGGGGAGGATGGGAACAGGGAAGGCCCTGATTTGTGGTACTTATCAAGTTCTGTGGGATATATATTCCCACCACAGCCAATTTCTACAATGTGAAGGTATCAAACATGGAGTTGGCATGAGATGCTAATAATCAGCTCTTACAGGGCAGTATGAGCCAGTTCTAGCACATCCATGGATGCATCTCACAGCATACTATACACTCAAGTGGCATATAGATCACAGATCACATGCCTCTTGAGAAAACTTTGTCTTTCCCTGGGTTCATATAGTACAAGGCTCTTGCACAGGGCTTTTGGCACAATAAACACTAGCTGAACATGTTTAAGGAGCTCTGGTGGTACAGGGTTGGCTGAAAACCAAAAGGCCAGTGGTTCCAGCCCACCAGCCACTCTGTGGGAGAAAGATGAGGCAGTCTGCTTCCATAAAGATTTACAGCCTTGGATCTGTATGGGGCAGTTTTGCTCTGTCCTATCACGTCACTACGTGTCTGAATTAGTTTGATGGCAGTGGATTTGGTTTTTGGGTTTTTAAACGTGGTTGGCTGGGTCTGACTCAAGAGGATCTTTGGCTGGTTAGATTGCTGGGCTCCTCTGAATCCCCTGTCCTGAAGCAGGATAACAGATGGGTAAACAGAACTATTAGTGCTTGGTTAATGAATAACACAGCCAGCAGCCTAGAGCTGCTAACAGGAAGCAGAGGTGGAGGGAGTTGGCTCTGACCTGGGGGCCCAACGAGCAGGAAAGGGGAACCTGGCATTGCCAATCTCATTTCCCCTTTCTGGAAAAGATAGTGTTACACCTTTTCATCAGCAGTTCTCATCTGACCATACAGCCAGAGTTCACACGTAGTGTGGTTTTGTGGTGATCACTGTGGTCTTTAAGGTAGGGATGGGGGTGCAGAGGGCCTGGAAGAAAATACGCAGCCCCAATTCCAACCCTACTCTCTAAATTCCCCTGCCTCTTGTCTTCAGGCCTCCGTTAGTTCTCGCTTTTCATCTTTCTCTCTCTCTACTTCCTGTGGTTACATACTTTTGCCCATTTTCTTTTCTTTTCATTATTTTTCTCTAGTCACAGGAAATTAGGACATTTCTCATGTCCAAATTGCACATTCAACTGGGAAACTGGGCCAAAGATCTCTCAGCCCTCAGAAGCAGTTAAGTCCAGTAACCCACTTGGCAAACTTGCAAATGTCTGGTAAAGTGGAAGATGTGAGGTCAAGTGGTGGGGGCGGGGAGCCAACTCTGCAAATGCAGGTCACCAACAGCTGTCCACCAGCAGCTTTCCCAGGGCAGGATTATCCACAGCTCACTTGTTATTTCAAGCTCCTCTCCCCAGACACTGTCCTCTGCCATCTGTCTGCCTCAGCTACAAAGAGCTTCAGGAAACAGTATTGGGAAGGGAAACGCACCACTCCCAAATCTAGATATTTTAAACAAAGAGCCCACACATGTGTATAGCAGTCTAGAGTTTCTGAAGCGCCATAGCATGCGTTATGTCATTTGATTCATCCACACACATTGATTGAGGCCTGTTATACGTGTCCCCAGATGGTGCGAATGATCTGTCCTGGAACAGCTAACCACCCGGCAGTGCTGCAGAGACCTGCTTCCATTAAGACTGCAGACAAGAGAAACCTAAGGAGCCAGGAGGGTTGCCAGGAGTCAGAATCAATTCAGTAACAACAACAATAACAATAACTATTTGTCAAGCCCTGTTGGAAGCGCTGAAGACAATGAACAAGAAGACAGATCCCTGTGTATATTCAAGTGGGAAGGGCAGACAGATATACAAATGTTTTGAGGTAATGCTAAGTGCTATGAAGACAATAAAACAGAATCAGAGGAGAGAGAATGGTTTGGGGGAAGGGGTGAGTGGCTGCTTTTGAAAGAGTGGCTTGGGACACTTTGAGTTGTGACTGAAGGAAACACATATGCCAAAAACTAGGGGGAGAATGTTCCAGACAAAAGTTCAAGGCAAGTGCAAAGCTTGAGCAAACTGAGTTTGTGCAAGGAAAAGAAAGACAGCTAGGATGGCTGGGGCTTAAGAATAACACTGAAGGAGTGGGCAAGTGACAGTTCATGGCAGGTTTGAAATATGGCAAGAAGTGAAAAAGGTATCTTCTCCCCCATTAACAACAAGAAAGCTGAGGCTCGGAGATGTGGACGACACATTAACATTCAGGGCTCCAGACTCCCTCTCATACGAAGACTTTCTCTTTTCTCTCTCCTTCTCTCTTCCTTACCTCATTGAGGAAGAGAAAGGAGGGCAGGAAATGTGATTCAAGTGGTGTGTGGTTTATGCAAAGTTGGGGAGGGAGGTGGTGACTGATGGCCGAGGTTCTGAGAAAAAGGAAGGACACAGAGATGGAACAAGAGACCGTGCTGACAGCAGAGCGGAGACCTGCGCGGGAAGCTGGGTTCCGGTAAAAGTCAAGGCTTGGGGAGAAGCAAGATGCTTGGCTTCTGAGAAATGGGAGGCCAAGGAGGTAACGAAGAGTCATCCACTGGCCTAGAACAGAAATGGAGGTGTGAGGACAGAATTTTGTAGCCTGGGGTAATCTTAGAAAGCCTCCAGGCCAATGACTCTCAACCCTGGTTGCACCT
>NW_006922063.1:708881-710891 GCF_000298275.1 Orycteropus afer afer
GGGCAATCTACTTCCGTAGTGATACTGCCTCGGAAACCCAAGGAGGGGTTGCTATGAGTCGGGGCCGACTCGATGGCAAACAACAACAACAACAACCCAAAGCCAGCAAGGCCTTGGCCTTCACCTCTTCTCTTTCTTTTCTCTTGTTTCCTGGTTCACTTCATTCTTCCTTTCTGAACCAGCAATTTGCTAAACTCATTCCTGCCTCAGGACCTTTGCACTTGTTCCCTTTTCCTTAATCCTCCTTTCCTCAGATTTCCACATAGCTGATCCTTATCTTTCTGCCTGAGACTCAAATTTCCTTTGCTAAGAGTTTTTTCCTCCCACCGCAATCCAAAGTTGCCTCCCTCTCTTACTCTCATTCACATTGTCCTGAGTTACTGGCCTCATTGCATTTATCACCTATTTCTGTTTTACTTAGTGCTTTCATCAAAGTTACATATGCACACAGTTTAATGAGTCAAATCTCTTGCAGTGATAAACAGCCTCCTTCACCCTCTCCCCTCACCATGGTCACTTACCCTTCCCTAAGGGCAAAGGAAAGAGCTCTGGTGGTGTAGTGGATAAGGCACTTGACTGCTAACCAGGTCAGCAGTTCAAACCCATCACTGTGGAAGGAAGACTGGGTGACCTACTTCCGTAAAGATTTACAGCCATCGGAAACAACTCAATGGCAGTGAGTTTGGTTTTCTTGGTAAAGGGCAAAGGAGTTCTGGTGGTGTAGGGGTTAAGGCATTTGGCTGCTAACCAGGTCAGTGGTTCAAACCTACCAGCTGTTTTGAGGAACAAAGATGAGGTGGTCTGCTTCTGTAAAGATTGACAGCCTTGGAAACCCAGTGGGGGTCACTGTGAGTCTGAGTCAACTGATGGCAATGAGTTTGGGTTTGGGTTTTTGTTTTGTGGAAAATGCAAATGACCTCTTTTCCATTAAATCCTTTATGTCAGACTGACAGAACCCCCACACTATAATCCTTCCAAAACCAAACTCACTGCCATTGTGTCAATTCTAACCCAGAGCTACCCTCATTTGGTCTCGGAGGTGGTAAATCTTTATGTAAGTGATTGCCCCATCTTCCTTCCATGGAGCAACTGGTGGGTTTGAACCACTAATCTTCTGGTTAGCAGTCAAATGCCTTAGGCACTGAACCACCAGAGCTCCTCTATCATCCTTAGGCACACCCTTCAAGCTAGGAACTGAACTTAAGCCCTGTGACTCAACTGTCAGCCAGATGATGGACAGGCCTATAAGGTAAATAGTAATACCAGGAGGTACTACTAATGCACTCATTAGAACAGTCAAGCATATGACAGCTCGGGGGCAGCATTTGCCCAGGGATAGAGCTAGGAAGGTGGGAGGAGATGGAAAAAAAGGTCAAAGGAAAGGGTGAGTGCAGGGAACAAGTGGGAAAAATGCTGTCACAGTGTGGGGATTACAGTGAATGTCACAGAACAGAATGTGTATGGATTATTGAATGGAAAACCAATTTTCTCTGTAAAGTTTCACCCATATCACAATAAGTAAATAAATAAATACTTTCATGTCTCTAAGGATCTTGCTTATTTTACCATACTTCTTCATTTTTCAATGTAGATTTTATTAGGTAACTTTTCCATATGGTAGATGAGGATATAGCTCATTCCTCCCCTGATACAAACAGTACACAGGTCCCCTTCCTACTCTGCATTTCCCTGAGACTTACATCATAGTTGTGTTTGAACAATAGTCAATGTTTACTTTACTCGGACTATGTAAATGTTATTCACTGTGAATTAAACTACAACTCCTTTTATTATTCTGCACAGCTTTATCCCTCATCCCGTACTGCCTTATTTGTTCATTTACTTAGTTTTCTTCAGTGTTGCTACGTTGCTGTTAGGTGCTATGTTAGACTGGGTTCTCTAGAGAAACAAAACCAATCAAGCTTATATAGAGAAAGAAAGAGAAATTTATCTTAGGAAAATGGCTCACACACTTATAGAAGCTGGCAAGTCCAAAGTTCTTGGATCAAA
>NW_006922063.1:712025-718484 GCF_000298275.1 Orycteropus afer afer
GGCACAGGCAACATGGCAGGCTGCTGAATGAAGACTCGGCTAATTGCAGGATCCAAGTGTGCCAGAAAGCTAGAGACCTTTCTCAAATCTTCTTCTTATATACTAGAAGTAAGCCACATCCCTAAGGCAGCTAATCAACTGTTCACAGTAGATTCCACCATGGAGTTGACTATGTCTCATCATGGGAAATAACTACATCCAGCTGCCCAGCCACTCAAAACCAGGCCAAGCCAAGTTGGCACGTAACTTTAACTACCACACACACCTTAGTCTTCAGAGTGACATCTTTGCTTTTTCACACTTTAAAGAGGTCTTTTGCAGCAGATTTGCCCAGTGCTATACATCATCTGATTTCTTGACTGCTGGCTTCCATGAGCACTGATTGCAGCTTCAAATAAAAGGAAATCCCTGACGACTTCAATCTTTTCTCCATTTGTCATGATGCTGCTTGTTGGTCCTGTTGAGGATTTTTGTTTTCTTTATATTGAGGCATAATCCATATTGCAGACTGTAGTCTTTGATCTTCATCAGTGAGTGCTTCAAGTCATCTTCACTTTCAGTAAGCAAGGTTGTGTCATCTACATATTGTAGGTTGTTAATGAGTCCTGATACTGAGTTTTTCTTCATATAGTCCAGCTTCTTGGATTACTTGCTCTGCATACAGATTGAATGTTGTTGTTGTTAGATGCCATCGAGTCGGACCCGACTCTAGAGACCCCTCCTTGGGTTTCTGAGGCGGTATCACTATGGAAGTAGATTGCCCAACCTTCCTTCCAAAGAGTGACTGGTGGGTTTGAACCACCAGCCTTCTGGTTAGCATTCAAATGCCTTAGGCACTACACTACCAGAGTTCCTATAAGTATGGTGAAAAGATACAACCATGAGGCAAGCCCTTCCTGATTTTAAACCACGCAGTAGTCCCTTCTGTCTCTTGGTCTATATACAGGTTCCTCAGGAGCACAATTAAAGTGTTCTGGAATTCCCATCTTCACAATGTTATCCATAATTTGTTATGATCCACACAGTTTAATGTCTTTGCATAGTCAACAAAATACAGGTAAACATCTTTACAGTATTCTTTGCTTTAAGCTAATATCCATCTGACATCGGTTTTCTACATACTTATCACTAATGCGGGAGTCCTTTGTTGTTGTTGCTGTTAGGTGCCATCAGTCAGCTCAGACTCATAGAAACCCTGTTTACAACAGAACAAAACACTGCCTGGTCCTGTGCCAGCCTCACAATCCTTGTTATACCTGAACCCATCACTGCAGGCCCTGTGTCAGTCCATCCTATTGAAGGCCTTCCTCTTTTTCGCTGACCCTCCACTTTACCAAGCATGAATCCTTCTCCAGGGAATGGTCCTTTCTGACGACATGACCAAAGTAGGTGAGATGAAATCTGGTCGTTCTCATTTCTAAGGAGCATTCCAGTTGCACTTCTTCCAGGACATATTTATTCATTCTTTGGCAATCCATGATACTTTCAGTATTCTTTGCCAACACCACAACTCAAAAGCATCAACTCTTCTTTGGTCTTCTTTATTCATTTCCAGTTCTCACATGTTTACGAGGCGATTGAAAATACAATGGCTTGGGGTAGGTGCACCTTAATCTTCAAGAAGACATCTTTGCTCTTCAGCATTTGAAAGAGATCTTTTGCAGCAGATTTGTCCAGGGCAATATGTTGTCTGATGTCTTGACTACTGCTTCTATTGGTGTTGATTGTGGAACCAAATAATATGGAATCTTTAACAACTTCAAACTTTTCTCCATTTATTGTGATGCTCCTTATTGGTCCACTTGTGAAGATTTTCATTTTCTTTATGTCGAGATATAATCAGTACTTCAGACTGAAGTCTTTAATCTTCATCAGTAAGTGCTTCAAGTTATTTACCCTCACTTTCAGCAAGCAAAGTTGTTGTTAATGAGTCTTCCTCCAATCCTGATGCCACATTCTTCTGCATATAGTCCAGCTTCTCTGATTATTTGCTCAGCATACAGATTGAATAAGTATGGTGAAAGGATACAACCCTGACACACCCCCTTCCTGATTTTAAACCATGCAGTATCTCCTTGTTCTGTTCTAATGACAGCCTCCTGGTCTACGTACAGGCTCCTGATGAGCACAATCAAGTGTTCTGGAATTCCCATTTTTCTCAACGTTATCCACAATTTGTTATGATCCACACACTCAAATGCTTTTGCATAGTCAATAAAACACAACTAAACATCTTTCTGGTATTTGCTTTCAGGTAAGATCCATCTGACATCAGCAATGATGTCCCTCATTCCACATCCTCTTCTGAATCCAGCTTGCATTTCTGGAAACTCTCTGTCAATATACTGCTGCAACCATTTTTGAATTATCTTCAGTAATATGTTACTTGCATGTGATATTAATGATATTGTTCGATAATTTCCACTTTCTGCAGGATCACCTTTCTTTGGAATTAGTACAAATATGGATCTCTTCCAGTCAGTTGTCCAGATAGCTGTCTTCCAAATTTCTTGACATAGACAAGTGAGTGCCTCCAGCAGGGCATCCATTTGTTGAAAGATCTCAATGGGTGTTCTGTCAATTCCTGCAGCCTTGTTCTTTGCCAATTCCTTCAGTGCAACTTTGACTTTTTCCTTCAATACCTTTGGTTCTTAATCATATGCCACCTCCTGAAATGGATGAACATCAATCAATTCTTTTTGGTGCAGTGACTTTTTGTGTTCTTTCCATCTTCTTTTGATGTTTCCTGCATCAGTCAATATTTTGCCCATAACTAAAAAGCCCCCAAACTCACTGCCATCAAGTCAGATCCAACTCATAGTGACCCCTCCTTGGGTTTCCAAGGCAGTATCACTACAGAAGTAGATTGCCCAATCTTCCTTCCTAGGAGTGGCTGGTGGTTTTGAACCTCCAGACTTCCGGTTAGCAGTCAAATGACTTTTTCCTTCAGTTCTTTCAGCTTGAGAAATGCCAAGCGTGTTCTTCCCTTTTGGTTTTCTAACTCCAAGTCTTTGCATATTTCATTATAATAATTGACTTTGTCTTCTCGAGCTGCTCTTTGAAATATTCTGTTCAGCTCTTTTATCTTGTCATTTCCTCCATTTGCTTTAGCTACTCTCTTCTTAAGGGCAAGTTTCAGAGTCTCTTCTGACATCCATTTTGGTCTTTTCTTCCTTTCCTGTCTTTTTAGTAATCTTTTGCTTTCTTCATGGATGATGTTCTTGATGTCGTCCCACAATTCCTCTGATTTTCAGTCATTGATGTTCAATGCATCAAATCTATTCTTTAGATGGTCTCTAAACTCAGGAGGGATATTATCATGGTCATATTATGGCTCTCGTGGACTTGTTTTAAAATATTCATCAAAGCAATTTGTTGTCAGTATTCAGCTCCTCAAGGGATGTTGGACTGAGGGCTTCAGTTCCTCTCTGATGTTGTTCAGAGGCCTTCCTCAGTTCCTTGCCATGCTGGTCTCTCCCTAGAGCAGCTCACCACCTGGTAGCTGGTTTTAACTAGGCCAAGCAAGCAAGAAAGTAAGAAAGGGCAAAATGGAAATCAGAGGGGGGGTTTTTAGTGTGGTAATACAAAAAAAAAGTTTGCCATTTCAATCATTGTCAAATGTACAATTCAAGGACGTTAATTACATTCACAATGTTATGTAACCATCATTATTTATCTCCAAAATTTTCTCATCAACCCCAATAGTCAATACTCCTTAAGCAGTAAATCCCCATTGATTCCTTGACCCAGCCCCTGGTAATCACTAATAAACTTTTGTCTGTGTGCATTGGCCTATTTTAGATAGTTCATGTAAGTGAAATCATACAATATTTGTCCTTTTGTGTCTGACTTATTTCACTCCACATAATGTTTTCAGGGTTCATCTATATCACAGCATGTATCAGAACTTCATTTCTCTTTATAACTGAGTAATATTCTATTGTATGGATATACCTCATTTTGTTATTCATTCATCTGCTGATAGACATTTGGATTGTTCCCACCTTTTGGCTATTATATAATGCTGCAATGAACATTGGTATACAAGTGTCTATTTGAGTCCCTGCTTTCAATTCTTTTGGGTATTACCTAGAAACTGAATTGCTCTATTATAATTCTATTTTTGTAATTCTATTTTTAAATTTTTAAGGTACTGGCAAACTTTTTTCCACAGTAGCTACACCATTTTATAGCACCACTAGCAGTGTATGAAGGTTCTTTCTCTATATCTTTATCAGCACTTGTTATTTTCCATTCTGATAATAACCATCTAGTGGGTATAAAGTGGTATCTCATTGTGGTTTTGACTTGCATTTCTCTAATGACATTGAGCATATTTTCATGTGCTTATTGGTCAACTGGATATCTTCTTTTGAGAAATGTCTATGCAAGTCCTTCACCCATTTTTTAAATTGAGCTGTTTATCTTTTTGTTGCAGAGTTGTAGGAGTTCTTTATATATTCTGGATATCAAACTTTTATCATATATATGGTTCCCAAATATTTTCTTCCAATCTGTAGGTTGTCTCTTAACTTTGCTGATAAAATCTTTTGATGCACAAAAGTTTCTCATTTTGATGGAGCCTCGTTTATCTATTATATCTTTGTTGTTGTTGTTGTTTCTCATGATTTTGATGTCATATCCATAAATCCATTGTTGAAAACTAGGTCTCAAAGCATTACTCCTATGTTTTGTTCTAAGAGTTTTATGGCTTTAATTCTTACATTTAGGTCTTTGATCTATTTCAAGTTAATTTTTGTATATGGTGTAACATATGGCTCCAACTTCATTTTCTTGATGTGGAGATCCAGTTGTCCTAGTACCATTCATTGAAGACACTATCCTTACCTCATCAGATGGACTTAGCACACTTGTCAAAAATCAGTTGTTCACAGGTGCATAGGTTTATTTCTGGACTTTCAATTCTATTTCTTTGACTATGTGTCTATGGACTAGTCTTGGCCATTTTGAATCAGACAACAATATGATCTACTATGCCAGGAATGCCAAATTGTAGAGGAATGGTGTGACAATCATCATTACAAAGAGTGTTTCACAATCTGTCCTGAAGTACAACACTGTCAGTGATAGGATAATATCCATACATCTACAAGGAAGACCAGTTAATACTATTATTCAAATTTACACACAAACCACCAAGGCCAAAGATGAGGAAATTGAAGATTTTTACCAATTTCTGCAGTCTGAAATTGACCAAAAGTGCAATCAAGATGTGCTGATCATCACTGGTGACTGGAAAGCAAAAGTTGGAAACAAAGAAGAGTTACCGGTAGTTGGAAAACATGGCCTTGTGAGAGAAATAACAGTGGAGACCACATGGTAGAATTTTGCAAGGCCAATGACTTATTCATTGCAAATACCTTTTCTTCAACAACATAAGAGATGACTACATGTGGACTTCACCAGATGGAATACACAGGAATCAGATGACTATATCTGTGGCAAGAAGCAGTGGAGAAGCTCAGTACCTTCAGCCAAAACAAAGCCAGGAGCTGATTGTGGAATAGATCATCATTTGCTCATATGTAAGTTCACGTTGAAGCTGAAGACAATTAAAACAAGTCCATGAGAGGCTAATATGACCTTGGTAATATCCCTCCTGAATTTGGAGACCACCTAAAGAATAGATTTGATGCATTGAACACCAGTGACCGAAAAACAGTGGAACTATGGAATGGCATCAAGATCAACATCCATGAAGAAAGCAAGAGGTCATTAAAAAGTTGAGAAAGGAAGAAAAGACCAAAATGGATGTCAGAAGAGACTCTGAAACTTGCCCTTGAGAAGAGTGTAGCTAAAGCAAATGGAGGAAATGACAAGATAAAAAAGCTGAACAGAGGATTTCAAAGAGCAGTTCAAGAAGACAAAGCCAATTACTATAACGAAATGTGCAAAGACCTGGAGTTAGAAAACCACAAGGGAAGAACATGCTCAGCATTTCTCAAGCTGAAAGAACTGAGGAAAAAATTCAAGCCTCAAATTGCAATACTGAAAAATTCTATGGGCAAAATATTGAATGATGCAGGAAGCATCAAAAGAAGATGGAAAGAATACACAGAGTCACTGTACCAAAAAGAATTGGTCAATCTTCATCCATTTCAGGAAGTGGCATATGACCAAGAACCAATGGTATTGAAGGAAGAAGTTGAAGCTGCACTGAAGGAATTGGCGAAGAATAAGGCTCCAGGAATTGACGGAATACCCATTGAGGTTTTTCAACAAATGGATGTCCCCTAGAAGCACTCACTCAGATATGCCAAGAGATTTGAAAGACAGCTACCTGGCCAACTGACTGGAAGAGACCCATATTTGTACCCATTCCAAAGAAAGGTGATCCCACACAATGTGGAAATTATCAAACAATATCATTAATATCACATGCAAGTAAAATCTTACTGAAGATAATTCAAAAATGGTTACAGCAGTATATTGACAGAG
>NW_006922063.1:718799-721012 GCF_000298275.1 Orycteropus afer afer
AAGGAGTGCATCAAAGTTGTATCCTTTCACCATACTTATTCAACTTGTATACTGAGCAAATAATCCAAGAAGCAGGATTATATGAAGAAGAACATGGCATCAGAATTGGAGGAAGACTCATTAACAACCTGCAATATGCAGATGACACAATTTTGCTTGCTGAAAGTGAGAATGACTTGAAGCACTCACTGGTGAATATTAAAGACTACAGTCTGCAGTATGGATTACACCTCAGTATAAAGAAAACAAAAATCCTCACAACTGGTCCAATAAACAGCTTCACGGTGGATGGAAAAAAGATGGAAGTTCTCAAAGATTTCATATTACTTGGTTCTACAATCAGCACCAATGGAAGCAGGAGTCAAGACATCAGACAACATACTGTATCTGGCATATCTGCTGCAAAAGACCTTTTTCAAGTGAAGAAGAGCAAAGATGTCTCCTTATAGACTAAGGTGAACCTAACCCAAGCTATGGTATTTTCAATAACCCCTTATGCATGTGAGAGCTGGACAATGAATAAGGAAGACCAAAGAAGAGTTGATGCTTTTGAGCTGTGGTGTTGAACAAGAATGCTAAGAGTACCATTGTCTGCTAAAAGGACTAACAAATCTGTCCTGGAAGAAATGCAGCTGGAATGTTCCTTGAAAGCGAGAATGGCCAGACTTCACCTCACCTACTTTGGCCATGTTGTCAGAAGGAACCATTCTCTGGAGAAGGATATCATGTTTGGTAAAGTGGAGGGTCAACGAAGAAGGGGAAGGCTCCCGATGAGCTGGATAGAGACAGTGGCTGCAATGATGGGTTCAGGTATAGCAAAGATCATGAGGTTGGCACATACTGGGCAGTGTTTTGTTCTGCTGTGCATAGGGTTGCCATGAGTTGGACAGCACCTAACAACAACAGCAACAACATGTGTCTATTATCATACCAGTACCAGACTGTTTTGATTACTAGTTTTACAGTGTTTTTTAAAATTGGGAAATGTGAATTCTTCTGTTTCATTCTTCTTTTTCAAGATTATTTTGGTTATTAAAGGTCTCTTGTAATTCCATGTAAATTTGAGGATTGGCTTTTCCATTTCTACAAAGAAGGTTGTTGAAACTTTGATAGGGATTCCATTGAATTTGTAGCTCACTCTGGGTAGTATTGACATGCTAATAATATGAGATTTCCAATCCATGAACGTGGATTGTCTTTCCATTTATTTAGTTAGCATCATGGACATGGCACTTGACAGCTAACCAGAAGGTCAGTGGTTCAAACCCACCAGTCACTCTGTGGAAAGAAGACAGGGTGATTTACTTACACAAAGATTTACAGCCTCAGAAACTCAATGGGGTAGCTATGAGTCAGAAACAACTTGGGGGCAGTGAGTGTGAGTTTTAATTTATTTTGGCAATGTTTTATAGTTTTCAGTGTGCAAGTCTCTCACCTCCCTGGCTAAATCTATCTGTAGGTTTTATTCTTTTAGATGTTATTTTGGTTTCCTCTTGCTTCTCTAACAGAAATGTACCACAAATGGGTGACTTTAACAAACAAGAGTTTATTTTCTTACAGTGTTAGAGGCTAGAAGTCCAAGTTCAAAGTGCCAAGATCTAGGGGCTGGATGAAAACCCCTCAACTTTGGGCTCTGCTTCTTGCTCTCTGTCCACTGGAGCTAGAGGTGTCTCTTTACTCAGGCAGCTGCTGGCTGCTGAGGCTAACAAGCCCAATGTCAACAAATAAAATGGCACAGTGCCAATATTACCAGACAACATGGCTGGCCACTAGTTCAAGTTCAGAGAAAGTCCTAAGGTTGTGAGGAAACATGGCAGGCTGCTAAATGAAGACTCAGCTACATGCAAGGTCCAAGCATTCCAAAAAGCTGCAGACCATTCCCAAACCTTCTCCCTGTATACTAGAAGCAGGCCACATCCCTAAAGCAGCTATTCAGCTGCTCATGGCAGATTCCACCATGGACTTGATTGCTAGACTCATCATGGGGAATAACTACACCCAGCTGCCCAGCCACTCAAAACCAAGACCAGCTAAGTTAACACATATAACTACCACAGATACTATTTTTTTTTCTTTACTAGTTGAGCTAACCTATTGTTTGGTTGTTTTTGTTTTGTTTTGTTTTGTTTTTTATTTATTGTGATTTGGGTGAAAATTTACAGAGCAAATTCACTTTCCATACAGCAGTTCACATATACTTTGTCTCATGTCAT
>NW_006922063.1:727067-735518 GCF_000298275.1 Orycteropus afer afer
GATCGGGATTGGGAAGCATATAGGCAAAGTTGGAAGGCTCCCCCAAAGAGGCAAACACATTCCTCCTTTCTCAGTGTAGGACAGCTCTCGTAGCTCCTCTTGGCCATGCAAGTAAGGAGGGTCTTCTCCCTGCCATCCATAGCCCCTCTTAGCTGTGCAGGCATCCTCTTATCCCCCCTCAGGATAGACCTCCTCTTGGACCCATAAGGACTGGCCTCTCTGCCTTCAGCCTTTCCTTTTTGGGTTGGCTGTATGTATAAGCAAACTTCTGGTAAATACCAAGGCACGGCCTTCCCACCAGAGCCACAAACTGACCAGTCCTCTCTTGCATAAGTATATTGACCAGTCCCTGCAAGGGGCATAAAATACACCAATTACAGAGCAGGGTGCAGCCCAGGCTCAGATAAAAATTATCTACAACTCGGGTTGTTCACAGCTTACCCAGGAAAGGTCAACCCACCTGGACAAAAGTATAAAACCCTCCAGGGTAAAAAAAAAAAAAGTAGGGCAAATGACTCAGGGAATAGGGAAAATAAAATCTTTCAAGTTTTCCCAAAGAATCAAAGCAAAAGGCCACATAAATGTGTTCATTTCACTCCTCTAATGTTGAAACACCTTTGTCTTCCTGGGATAAAGTTCATTTGCTCATCATGTATAATCCCTTTAATATGGTGTTGGATTCAGTGCTTTGTATTTTGTGGAGGATTTTTTCATCTATATTCATAAGAAGTGTTGGTCAAACAGGCCAGAGAAGGATTGGTGTCAATTCTTCTTTAAATGTTTGATAGAATTCTCCAGTGAAGCCATCTGCTCCAGGGCCTTTTTTTTCCCCCCGTTGGAAAGTTTTTGATAATTAATTCAATCTCTTCACCTGTTACAAGTGTGTTGAGATTTTCTGTTTCTTATCAAGATAATGTAGGTAGTTTATGTGTTCCTAGAAAATTTTCCACTTCATCTAGGTTATCTAATTTGTTGGTGTATAATTGTTCACAATATTCTCTTTTTCTTCATTAAAAAACAAATGACCCATTTTTTTTCCATTTCTTAAAAAATAATATTTTGTTGTGTTTTTGGTGGGTTACACAGCAGTTGAGGTCCCCTTTCAACAACTGCTACACAAGTTGTTCAGCTGTACATTTTTTTTAAAATAAAACATTCATCACAGCACATGAACATCCTCATTACTTCCATTCTGGTTGCCTCATTTCCATTCATTTAGTTTTCCTGTCTCCTTACATTCTCATCTTAGTTTTTAAATACTTGTTGACTGTTTGGTGTCATATAGGTGATTTTTAAAAAGGAGTACAGTACTCAGAGGTGGTATGAATTGGCTCTTGAGCCAACTTGTTATTCAGCTACAGGTGGCCTCAGGGGCGAGTTTCAGTTCAGGGTTGGCAGAGTATCTCAGGGCAGCAGTCTCAGGGAGTCCTCCAGTCTCAACCGGTCCAGTAGGTCTGGCGACAATTTTTTTTCAGAAGTTTGAGGTTCTGTTCCACATTTTCCTCCCATTCTATCAGGTTCATCTTCCATGGCCCTGATTAGAATGGTTGGTAGTGGTAGCTGGAACCATCTAGTTCTTCTGGTCTAACTTTGTGGTTAGTGCAGACTGCTTGTCCTGTACTCTAGTTCCTCCTTTGGGTCTTTAGTTTCCTTCTTTTTCTTTTGCTCTAGATGAGTAGAGATAAATGGATGCATCTTAGACAGCTGCTCACAAGCTGTTAAGATACCAGACACCATTCATCAAACTAGGATGTTGAACATAACTTTATGAATTATATTTTGCCAATTGACCAAGATCTGCCAAAAGACAATGGTCCTAATCCTTCAAATCCAGAAATTCAATCCCATGAGGTGTTTGGTTATGTCTAAGAAGTGTTTGGAACTATGTCGTCTATGTACTTCGATATATACATATATGTGACTGTGCATACATATACACATATATATGCATACAGTCACATAGATGCTATATGTATACACACACACATATGTATACATACCTATGCACCTAGATCCCTACATACGTACATGTATACCCACATACATATTTCTGGTTGTTTTAGCTGTTGTTTCAAAATTACACCTGCCATAGCAATTACCAACAGGTCATTTTTCTTGTGTACTTTTTAGTGATATTGTTTACCTTCATCAAGGTGTGTATACTTCACTTTTACTCAGTGTTACTTTTCCCATTGCCAAAAATAACAAGTGTCTACTATATAAAAAATAAATCCCCTTCTCCCTTCCCACCCCCATCCCTGGTAACCACTAATGAACATTGGTTTCTGTATATTTACTTATTCATGAAATTTCATAAAAGTGAGAACATATAATATTTTTCTTTTTGATTGATTTATTTTGCTCAACATAATGTCTTCCAGTACATCCATGTTCCAAGATGTTTTGGAAACTCATTTTTCTTTATTGCTCAGGAGTATTCCATTGTATGTATGTACCACATTTTACTTATCCTTCACCTGATGATAGGTTCTTAGGTTGTTCCCATCTTTTTGCTACTATGAATAGTGCTGCAATAAATATAGGTGTGCATATGTGACAACATTCTCTTATGACCCTTTTTACTTCTGCAGGATTAGTTCCAATGCTTCCATTTATTGTTTTAGTTATCTGTATCTTCTTTTTTTTTTTTTTCTTAGCAGTCTAGCTAAAGATTTGATTATTTTGATGATCTTTTCTATTTTAAAAAAGACTTCTTATTGTGATTTGAGTAGAACTTTACAGAATGAATTAGTTTTCCATCTAACAGTTAATGTTGCTGTTGTTATGTGCCGTCAAGTTGGCCCCAACTCATAGCGACCCCTCCTTGGGTTTCTGAGGCAGTATCACTATGGAAGTAGATTGCCCCATCTTCCTTCCGAGGAGTGGCTGGTGGGTTTGAACCGCCAACCTTCTGGTTAGCAGTCAAGTGCCTTAGCCACTATGCTACCAGAGCTCCCATAACAGTTAATACACATTTTATTTCCTGACAATGACTGCAATCCCAACAATGTAACAGCACTCTTCCCATTTCCTCTCTGCTGTTACCTTATCTCTTTGTCCTTCTTTCTTATGCATTCCTGCCTTCTGAGTTTCATCCCTGGACAAATGCTGCCCCTTTGATCCCTTATACTTAACTGTTCTAAGCAATGCTTACCTCCCTGGTGTTGTTGTTCATCTCATAGGTATGTCAGTTGTTTGGCTGCAAGTTGAGCGCTGAGAGTGAATTCAGTTCCAGGTTTGATGGGTGGCTAAGGACTCCAGTCTCAGGGGTTCCACCAGTCTTTATGAGATCAGTAAGCCTGGATTTTTAAAAGTTATCATTTTGAGGTTTCTTTCCCATTTTCCCCCCATACTATCCAAGATATCCTAATGTGATCCTTTTCAAAGTGGCTAGTAGTAGTAGTAGCAGGACACCATCTAGTTCTTCTGGTAGTAGGGTGGTGGAGACTAAGGTTCACATGGTCCACTAGTCCCTTGGAATAATTGTTTCCATGCATCTTTGATTTTCTTCTCTCTTCTTTGCTCCAGATGAAAAGAGACTAATAGTTGTCCCTTAAACGGGGTGCCTACAAGCTTTTTTAAGACTCTCATCACCAAAGTAGAACATAGAACAATGTCTTTGTGGACTATGTTATGCCAATTAACCTTGATGTCCCCTGTGACTATGGTCCTGAGCTGTCAGGCCCAGTGACTCATTGTCTCAAGAAGTTTTCATAACTTTGACCCCCTGCTAGTGTTACTATATATATGGATATTTTTGCATCACATATGAATGGTTATTAGAAATATCATCTGCCAAACCTATAGCCATGGGTATAGTCCCAGTAACCTACCTACACCCAATCATCTTGCCTGTCTACCTATGTACCCACTCACAGATTATTGTTTGTCATTACTGATAATCCAATATTATGTATGAAACTGTTTACTTTTGTTGCCTATAACTCTTATGCACCTCTCTGTGTCTTCCTTTTGCTTAGTTATTGTGTTGGTCACCCACATTTTGTATATACTTTTCCCTTCACCCAAATTAATATATGTTTCTTACCTAGTTAGCAATTTTCCCTCCTCTCCCTCCCATCCTGGTTAACCATCAAAGAATGTTTCTCTCCATGTGTAAACCTTTCCTTGACTATAATAATAGTGGGTTCAAACAGTATTTGTCCTTTCATAATTGACGTATCTAACTCAGCAAAATAGCCTCCAAGTTCATCCACATTGTGAGGTGTTTTACAGATTCTTCATTATTCTTTAATATTGCATAGAATTCCATTGTGTGTATCTACCATAGTTTATCCATTCATCTACTGATGGGCACTTAGCTGTTTCCATCTCTTTGCTACTGTGAATAGCGCTGCAATGAACATGGGTATTCCAGATCTCAGTTCAAGCCTAGTAGTAGGATTGCTGGATCAAATGGTATTTCAATTTCCAACTTTTTAAGGAAATGCCATACAACTTTCTACAGTGGTTGTAGCATTTTACAGTCCCACAAAGAGTGTACAAGAGTTTCAATCTCTCTCTCTACTCTTGCCAGCATTCATTGTTTTCTGTCATGTTGAATTTTTCTGGGTGAGAATCATTGGTGGGATGAGAAGATATCTCGTTGTTGTTTTGATTTGTATCTCTCTCATGGCTAATGAAAGAGCTCTGGTGGTGTAGTGGTTAAGACATTTGGCTGCTAAACAGAAGGCTGATGGTTCAAACCCACCAGCTGCTCCATGGGAGGAGGATGAGGCAATCTACTTCCATGAAGATTTACAGCCTTGGAAAGACAATGCAGGTTGCTCTGAGTCAAGCTCAACTCGATGGCAGTGGGGTTTTGGTTTTTAATAGCTAATGATCACAAGCATCTCTTCATGTGTTTATTGGCCACCTGGATATCCTCTTTGGTGAAGTGTCTATTCATGTCTTCTGCCCATTTTTTAATTGGATTGTCCATCTTTTTGATGTTGAGATGTTGAAGTTTTCAATAAATTGTAGAGATAAGTCCCTCATTGGCTATGTTGTAGCTAAATATATTTTCCTAATCCGTAGGTTTTCTTTTTAGTCTTTTGGAGAAGTCTTTTGATGTCCATAAAAATTTAAGTTTTAGAAGGTCCCAGTCATCTACTTTATTTTCTGCTTTTTGTATATTTCTGGTTCTGTTTGATACAAGCTATTTATGCCATAAATTAGGGCCCCTATGTTTGACCCTAGTTTTTCTTTGAAGATCTTTATAGATCTTTATAGGTCTTTGATCCTTCTTGAGTTAGTTTTTGCATATGGTTTGTGGTATGGATCTTGCTTCGTTTTTCTGCAAATGGATATTCAGTTTTGCCAGCACCATTTGTTACAGAGACTGTCTCTAACTTGCCTGTCAGTTTGTGGTGACTTGTGTGTTGCTGTGACACTGGAGGCTATGCTACTGTTATTTCAAATACCAGCAGGGTCAACCCATGGTGGACAGGTTTCAGTGGAGCTTCCAGACTAAGACATACTGGGAAAAAGAAAGGGGCCATCCACTTCTCAAAAAATTGGTCAGGGAAAACCTTATGAATAGCACTGAAACACGGTCTGTTATGTTACTGGAAAACTTTATGAATAGCTCTGAAAGAAACATTCCGGTCAGAAGGCACACAAAATACTACTGGAGAAAAGCTGCCTCCTCAAAGTAGAGTCGACCTTAACAACATGGATAGAGCAAGACTTTGGGGCCTCCATATGCTGATGGGGTATGATTCAAAATGGGAAGACATAGCTGCAAACATCCATTTATAATTGGAACATGAAATGTACTATGTATGAATCTAGAAAATTGGGAGTTGTCAAAAATGGAATGGAACAAATAAAGATCAATATCCTAGGCATTAGTGAGCCTAAATGGACTGGTTTTGGCCATTTTGAATCAGACAACCATATGACCTACTAGGCCAGTGTTTTGATTACCTAGTGCCACTCTGACAGGAATATACCATAAATGGGATGGCTTTAACAAACAGGAGTTTATTCTTACAATTTTTGGAGGCCAGAAGTCTGAGTTCAAAGTACCAGTCTCTAGGGGCTGGGTAAAGCCCCTTGACCTTGGACTTCAGCTCTGCCTCTTGCTTCTGGCCCACTGAGACTGGAGGCTTTTCTTCACTCAGGCAGCTGCTGGCTGTTAAAGCTGACAAACCAGTATTACCAAACAACACAGCAGGTCACTAATTCAAGTCCAGAAAAAGTCCCAAGATCAGCAGGCTGCTGAACAATGACTTGGCTACATGCAGGGCTCAAGCGTGCCAAAAAGCTGTAGACCATCCTCAAAGCTTCTCTATATATGGGAAGCAGACTACATCCCTAAAACAGCTACTCAGCTGCTTGTGGCAGATTCCACCAAGGAGCTGATTGTCAGTCTCCTCACGGTAAATAACTACCACCAGCTGCCCAGCCACTCAGAACCAGGCCCAGCCAAATTGACGTATAACCTTAACTACCACAGCCAATAATGAAAAATTGAAGAGAAATGGTGTGGCATTCATCATCACAAAGAATGTTTCAAGATCTATCCGGAAGTACAATGCTGTCAGTGATAGGATCAAATATCCATATGCCAACAAGGAAGACCAGGAATTAACCAGGTTAATTCTACTATTATCTAAAATTGCGCACCAACCACTAAAGCCAAAGGTGAGGAAATTGTAGATTTTTATGAATTTCTGCAGTCTGAAATTGACCAAACATGCAATCAAGATGTGTTGATAATTACTAGTGGTTGGAATGTGAAAGGTGGAAACAAAGAAGAAACACTAGTAGTTGAAAAATATGGCCTTGGTGATAGAAATGATGCCAAAGATCACATGATAGAATTTTGCAAGACCAATAACTTATTCATTGCAAATACCTTTTTTCAACAACATAAATGGTGGCTATATACATGGACCTCACCAGACAGAACACACAGGAATCAGATCTATACCATCTGTGGAAAGAGGAGATGGAGAAGCTCAATACCTTCAGCCAAAACAAGGCCAGGAGCTGTTTGTGGAACAGACCATCATTTCCTCACATGCAAGTTCAAGTTGAAGACAATTAAAACAAGTCCACAAGAGCCAAAATATGGCCTTAATTGTATCCCACCTGAATTTAGAGACCATCTAAAGAATAGATTTGATTCATTGAGCACAAATGATAGAAAACCAGACAAATTGTGAGATGACATCAAGAACATCATATATGAAGAAAGCAAAAGGTCATTAAAAACATGGAAAGGAAGAAAAGACCAAAATAGATGTCAGAAGAGACTCTGACACTGGCTCTTGAGTGGAGAATAGCTAAAGCAAATAGAAGAAATGACAAGAAAAAAACCACTGAACAGAATATTTCAAAGAACAGCTTGAGAAGACAAAGTCAATTATTATAATGAAATGTGCAAAGAGCTGGCATTAGAAAACCAAAATGGAAGAACATGCTTGGCATTTCTAGAGCTAAAAGAACTGAAGAAAAAATTCAAGCCTCCAGTTGCAATATTGAAAGATTCTATGGGCAAAGTATTGAATGATGCTGATGCAAAGGTCAAAAGAAGATGGAAGAAGTACACAGAGTCACTGTACCAAAAAGAATTGGTCAATGTTCAACTATTTCAGGAGGTGGCATATGATCAAGAACCAATAAGGAAGAAGTCAAAGCTGCACTGAAGGAATTAGCAAAAAACAAGGCTCCAGGAATTGATGGAATACCCACTGAGATGTTTCAACAAATGGATTCCACACTGGAGGAAAGTGCTCCAGTCATATATGCCAAGAAATTTGGAAGACAGCTACCTGGCCAACTGACTGGAAGAGATCCATATTTGCACCCATTCCAAAGAAAGATGATCCAACAGAATGTGGAAATTATCAAACAATACCATTAATATGACACCCAAGTAAAATTTTTCTGAAAATAATTCAAAAACAGTTGCAACAGTATATTGATAGGGAACTTCCAGAAATACAAGCTGGATTCAGAAGAGGGTGTGGAAAGAGGGATATCATTGCTGATGCCAGATGGATCTTGGCTGAAAGCAAAGAATACCAGAAAAAAGTTTACTTGTGTGTTAGACTGGGTTCTCTAGAGAAACAAAAACCAGTAAAGCTTATATATGTATGTGTATATAGAGAAAATTATCTTAGGAAAATGGCTCACACACTTATAGAAGCCGGCAAGTCCAAAGTTCCTGGATCAAACGTCAAGCTGGAGGCTTTTCCATGTCAAGCTGGAGGCTTCTCCCGACTCTTGCAGCCGCAGGGGCTGAGGAGCTCAAGGCTGTCAGGCAGTACACCAGCTGTTGACTCCAGTGAATGACGAATCCAAGATCTCCAGGCCGAATGGTGGACTGTTCACTCACAGACAGTTGTAGGCAGCACAACAGAATCCCGATCCACAGAAGAATGTCTCTTTTCCCGGAATGTCCATAGATATGCTGGAAGCAGGCCACACCCCTAGGGAAAC
>NW_006922063.1:735618-736819 GCF_000298275.1 Orycteropus afer afer
CTGGAAGCAGGCCACACCCCTAGGGAAACTCCCTTTCAAAGGATTGGCTGCTCAAAACATAATCATCTGATCCCATCATGGGAATAACCACATCACAACTGCTTAAACCACACAGAATTGTGGTCCAGCCAAGTTGACACACAGCTCCAACTATCACAACTTGTGTTTTATTGACTATGCAAATGCATTAGACTCTGTGGATCATAACAAAATGTAGGTAACACTGAGAAGAATGTGAATTCCTGAGCACTTAGTTGTGCTCATGGGGAACCTGTGCATAGACGAGGAGGCTGTCATTTGAACAGAACAAGGGGATACTGCAAGGTTTAAAATCAGGAAATGTGTGCATCATGGTTGCATCATTTCACCATACTTATTCAATCTGTGTGTTGAGCAAATAATCTGAGAAGCTGGACTATATGAAGAAGAACATGGCATCAGAATTGGAGGAAGACTCGTTAACAACATGTGATATGCAAATGACACAACCTTTCTTGCTGAAAGTGAAGATGACTTCAAGTAGTTACTGAAGAAGATTAAAGATTACAGTCTGCAGTATGGATCACACTTCAACATAAAGAAAACAAAAATCCTCACAACTGGACCAATAAGCAGCATCATGATAAATGGAGAAAAGCCTGAAGTTGTCAAAGATCTCATATTGCTTGGTTCCACAATCAACACGAATGGAAGCTGCAGTCAAGACATCAGACATCACATTGCACTGAACAAATCTGCTGCAAAAGACTCTTTAAAGTGCTGAAGGGCACAGATGTCTCTTTGAAGACTAAGATATGCCTAACCCAAGCCATGGTATTCTCAATAGCCTTATACACATGTGAAAGCTGGACAATGAATAAGGAAGACCAAAGAAGAACTGATGCTTTTGAGTTGTGATGTTGGTGAAGAATAATGAAAGTGCCATGGACTGCCAGAAGAATGAACAAGTCTGTTCTGGAAGAAGTGCAGCCAGAATGCTCCTTAGAAGTGAGAATGGCCAGACTTCATCTCATCTATTTGGGTCATGTTGTCAGAAGGGACCATACCCTGGAGAAAGATATCAAATGGTAAAGTGGAGGGTCGGCAAAAAAGAGGAAGACCCTCAACAAGATGGATTGACACAGTGGCTGCAATGATGGACTAGGTATGGCAAGGATTGTGAGGATGGTGCATGACTGAGCAGTGTTTCATTCTGCTGTAC
>NW_006922063.1:737237-742156 GCF_000298275.1 Orycteropus afer afer
AAGGAGTGTATCTACCTCAGGTAAATCAGAACCATTTGTTAAAGAGACTGTCTCTTCCCCATTTAATGGATTCTGGTCCTTTGTCAATGATAACTGTCCATAGATGGATGGATCTATTTCTGGGTTCTCAATTCTGTTCCATTGGTCTACGTGTCTGTCAATGTACCAATAGCAGGCTGTTTTGACTACTGTCACTGTATAGTAAGTTTTGAGATCAGTTTTAAGGTCTCTGTTGTGAGACCTTCTACTTTATTCTTGTTCTTCAGTAGTGCTTTGCTTATCCAAGGTCTCTTTCCTTTCAGTATAAAATTAATGATTTACTTTTTTCCATGTGCTTAAAGAATGTTGATGGAATCTTGAATGGGATTGCATTATACCTATAGATTGCTTTGGGTAGTATTGACATTTTCACAATGTTCAGTCTTCCTATCAATAAGCATGGTATGTTCTTCCATTTATGTAGGTCTTTTTAAGTTTTTTGTATTATTAGTTTTGAAGTTTTATTTGTATAGGCATTTGTGTCTCTGGTAAGATTTATTCCTAAGTATTTTACCTTTTTGGTAGCTATTATAAATGAAATTGTTTTCCTTATTCCATTTGCAGAGATCTCTTTGTTGATGTAGAGGAATCCAACTGATTTGTATGCATTAATCTTGGACCCTGAAACTTTGCTGAATCTTTCCATTAATTCCAGTAGTTTTCTTGCTGAGTCTCTAGGATTTTCCACATATAGGATCATATCATCTGCAATTGCAGATCGTTTTACTTCTTCCTTACCATTTGCGTGCCTTCTATTTCTCTTTCTTGCCTTATTGCTTTGGTTATGACTTCCAATACAATGCTGAATAGAAGTAGTGATAGAAACCATCCTTGTCTGGTTCCAATTCTCAAGAAGAATGGTTTCAGTCTCTCTGAAATGTTGGCCATTGGTTTTGCATATGTACCCTTAATTATGTTGAGGAATTTCCCTTCTATTCTTATTTTGCTGAGAGTTTTTATCAGAAATCTGTGTTAGATTTTATCAAATGCCTTTTCTGCATTGGTTGATATGATCATGTGGTTCTTTTCCTTTACTGATGTAGTAGATTATATTGATTGTTTTTCTACTGTTGAACCATCCTTGCATAGCTGGTATGAATCCCAATTGGTCATGATGTATTATTTTTTTGACACAGTGTTGCGTTTTATTGGCTAGGATTTTGTTGAAGAATTTTGTGTTTATATCACGATGGATGTTGGTCTGGAATTTTCTTTTTAGTGGTATTTTGCCTGCCTTTGGTATCAGGGTTATGCTTGAATCTGAGAGTATCCCATTCTTCTCTATGTTCTGGAATAGTTGCAGTAGAATTGGTGTCAGTTCTTTTCTGAATGTTTTGTAAAATTCTCCAGGGAAGCCATGTAGGCCAGTGTTTTGTTGTTGAGGGTTTTTTTTTTGTTTTTGGTTTGTTGTTGTTGTTGTTGTTGTTGTGGGCCTGTTCAAATTTTCTACCTCAGTCTGTGTCAGTTTAGGCAGGTCATGTGTTCTAGAAATTTTTCCATTTCTTCTAGGTTTGCAAATTTGTTGGAGTACAGTTCTTTTTATTTTGGTTGTCCTTTTTATTTTGGTTGGTTCTGTTGTGATGCACTCATTTCATTTCTTATTCATGTTATTTGCATCTTGTCTTTCTTTTCCTTTGTTAAATTTTCCAGTCATGTGTCAATTTCGTTCATCTTTTTGAAGAACCAACTTCTGTCTTATTGATTCTTTCTACTATTTTTCTATTTTCTATTTCATTTATTTCTGATCAAATCTTTATCATTTCCTTTCTTCTGGAGACTGTAGGCTTTTTTGTTGTTCTTTTTCCAATGGTTGGAGTTATTGTGTTAAGGTATTGATTTTGGTTCTTTTTTCTGTTTCAATGCACGCCTTTATTGCTATAAATTGACCCTGGAGTACTGCTTTCTCTGTGTCCCAAAGATTTTGGTATGTTGTGTTTTTGTTCTAGTTTGCTTCTAGGAATTTTTTTATTTCGCATTTTATTCCTTCTGTTACTCAATAGTTTTTGACCAGGGTGTTATTCAATTTGTATGTATCTGATTTTTCCCCCCAATCTTCCTATTACTGATTTCTAATTTTGTAACATTGTGATTCAAAAAGATGCTTTATAGTATTTTGATGTTTTTAAATTTTTTGAAGCTTGATCTGTGGCCTAACATATGATCTATTCTGGAGAATGATCCATGTGCACTGGAAAAGAATGTGTATTATTGCTTTTTTCAGGGGGATGGAGCATTCTGCATGAGGTCAAGTAGGTTGATTGTGTTTCTGAGAACTTCTCTATCTTTGTTGAGTTTCTTTCCAATTATTCTATCCTTTATCAAAAGTGATATATTAAAGTCTCCTACTACTATTGTAGGATTGTCTATTTTTCCAATTCTATTAATATTTGTTTTATGTATCTTTCCATTTCTTCTAGGTTTGCAAATTTGTTGAAGTGCAATTCTTCTATAGTGTTCTGTTATTGTCCTTTTTATTTGGGCTGGTTCTGTTGTGATGACACCCATTTCATTTCTTATTCATGCTATTTGCATCTTATCTTCCTTAGGACTTTTTCACTGGTTGCATAGATATTTGTTGTGGATATGTCCTTTTTTGTCACTAATGCTGGTTTTTGCCTTGAAGCCTGTGTCTTTAGAAATTAATATTGCCACTCCTTCTCTTTTCAAGTTGCCATTAGCTTGATAATTTTTTTTCCATTCCTTGATTTTTTATTTATTTTTATCTTTGTATCTAAGGTGAATGTCTTGTAGGCACTATATTGATGGATCCTTTTTTTTGTATCCATTCTACCACTTTCTTTCTGTTGACTGGTGCATTTAATCCATTCACATTCAGT
This sequence comes from Orycteropus afer afer, assembly GCF_000298275.1. Taxonomy (NCBI): domain Eukaryota; kingdom Metazoa; phylum Chordata; class Mammalia; order Tubulidentata; family Orycteropodidae; genus Orycteropus; species Orycteropus afer. Next base: position 740,114 of record NW_006922063.1, read on the forward strand.
GAATTAATAATAGGAATGAATTTACTGCTGTCATTCTTTGCTTTGGTTTGTTGTTGTTGTTGTTGTTGTTGTTGTGTTTATGGTTTCTTTGTTACAAAATTTTTCTATGCTGAGTTCATTTTATCAGATTTTCATTGTTGTTGATTTTGTGTTCACTAATTCCTTGTGGTTTTCTTCTTTCTTATTTTAGTATGAAGCCTTCTTAGTTTTCTTTGTGCTTGCTTTGTAGTTTTTGTCTTCCTAATTTCAGAAGGAAGACTGGACAATCTACTTCCATAGAGATACCACTTTAGAAATCCAAGAAGGGGTTGCTATGAGTTGAATCAACTTGACAGCAGCAAGTTTGAAATGGTCTGTTCTATATTGATATCTTCCTGACTTCCTCTCCATTTAGAAGTTATGAAATGATACTTGCATACAGTGGGGGAGAAAACCTGTCAATGGCATAGATGCAGGGATGGAGAGCCACAGGCACTGTTCTGTCTGCTTGGGGCATGTTGCAACTGGTGTCTAGACTGCTAAGGAGGCAGCCAAGGAACTAGGTGAGTAGGGGGTGGTCATGGGGGCACTCCTAGCCACTGGGTTGGTGCAGGTGGGAGATGGGCACACCCCTAGTCACCAGAACATGTATTTGGTTGAGTAGAGAAAGTACCTCTCCCATTGTAATTCACTGCTGTGATAGTCAGAGCTGTGTGTCAACTTGGCTGGACCACAATTCTGTGTGGTTTAAGCAGTTGTGATGTGGTTATTCCCATGATGGGATCAGATGATTATGTTTTGAGCAGCCAATCCTTTGAAAGGGAGTTTCCCTAGGGGTGTGGCCTACTTCCAGTATATTTATGGACTTCCTGGGAAAAAAGACACTCTTCTGTGGATTGGGATTCTGTTGTGCTGTCTACAACTGTCCGTGAATGAACAATCCACCATTCAGCCTGGAGATCTTGGATTTGTCATTCGTTAGAGTCAACAGCTCCTCAGCCCCTGCAGCTGCGAGAGTCGGGAAAAGCCTCCAGCTTGACGTTTGATCCAAGAACTTTGGACTTGCCAGCTTCTATAAGTGTGTGAGCCATTTTCCTAAGATAAATTTCTCTTTTTCTCTCTCTATATAAGCTTTATTGGTTTTGTTTCTCTAGAGAACCCAGTCCAACACAACTGGCATGAGCCCAATGCTTTTCTGGGCACATGCAGCCAATTATCCAGCTCCTGCCCAGATTCAAGCAAGTGGGAGGCTATCCAGAGTCCAGCATCTCCAACCACCACCTCACAGGCCTTCCCTTTCATGTGGGCCCTCAAGGTAAACAACTAGTGTTTACTAGTGATGAGTTGTTTCTTCCCCTTTCACTGCCTCCCTCTTTGCTCTGTGGTTGCCCATGCCACTGGAAATCTTGTCTGTTTCCCTGTGCTTTCCTCTCCCAGGTCCAGTGCATATTCTGCTGACTTTGATCTCCTCCAAATCTGTCCACACTTTGTGTCTGTCCCAGTGTGGATTCCATAAAGTTGATTTCTGTGTCTCAAAATGGCCACATTTCATGAGGTCCTAGCTTCTTCTCTCTCCCCAGTCACTGTCCCCACTCCATCTCCCTTTCCAATCAGCACTCAATCTAATTCTTTATCTTTTCATTTGATGCTCAGAGTTCTAGGATCATTATTTGTATCTGTTTCACTTGATTTTTCCAGGTCTCTGTTGTAGAGGGATTGGGCAGAGTGTGTTACCAGGACTTCATCTTGTCTGCACTCATTTTGTTGATCTTTTCAACTAACCAACTTCTGGTTTTGTTGACTCCCTCTATTGTTTTTCTAGTCTTTGTTTAATTATTTCTGCTCTGACTTTTAGTATTTCCTTCCTCATTGTAGCTTTGGGCTTGGTTTGCACTTCTTTCTCTAGTTCCTCAAGTTGTAAAATTAGGTTATTGATTTGAGATCTTCTTTTTTAAATTCAGGTGGTCATTAAATAAATTTCCCTCTGAACACTGCCCTTGCTGTGTTCCATAAGTTTTGGTATGTTGCACCATCATGCTCATTCAGCTCTAAGTGTTTTTTTTT
>NW_006922063.1:753174-754638 GCF_000298275.1 Orycteropus afer afer
TATTTTTTAAAAAAATAAATAAAATAATGTCTATCCTGGAGAATGATTCATGGTCACTGGAGAGGAATATACCTTGTGCTGTTGTTGGGTGAAGCATTCTATATATGTCTGTTCAGTCTAGTTGGTTTGTGTTGTCATTGTTACATGCTGTTGAGTTGGCTCCAACTCATAATGACCTTATGTATAACAGGACAAAATGTTGTCTGGTCCTGCACCATCTTCACAATGTTTGAGCTCACTATCACAGCCACTGTGTCAGTCTATCTCATTGAGGGTCCACCTCTTTTCTGCTGAACTTTGCCAAGGATGGTATCCTTCTCCAGCAATTGGTCCCTCCTGATAAAGGGTCCAAAGTGAGACAAAGTCTCACCATCCTTGCTTCTAAGGTGCATTCTGGCTGTACTTTGTCCAAGACTGATTTATTTGTTCTTCTGATAGTCCCTAGTATATTCTGTATTCTTCCCAATACCACAATGTGAATGTGTCACTTCTTCAATCTTCCTTTTTCATTGTCCAGCTTTGACATGCATATAAAGTGATTGAAAATATCATGGCTTGGGTCAGGTGCACCTTAATTATCAAAGTGATATATTTGCTTTTCAAGATTTTTAAAAAGTGTTTTGCCACAAATGTGTCCAATGCAATACATTATTTACTTTCTTGACTGCTGCTTCCTTGAGTATTGATCGTTGATCCAAGTATAATGAAGTCTTGGACAACTTCAATTTCTCCCTGTTTATCATGATGTTGTTTGTGGTCCCAGTTTTGAGGATTTTCATTTTCTTCACACTCAGATGAAACCCATACTGAAGGCTGCTGTAGTCTTTGATGTTCATCAGTAAGTGCTTCAAGTTGTCTTCATTTTCAATAAGTTAGGTTGTGTCATCTGCTTAATGCAGGTTGTTAATTAGTCTTCCTCTAATCCTGATGCCACATTCTTGTTCATATAGTCCAGATTCTTGAATTATTTGCTCAGAATACAGATTGGATAAGTAAGGCAAAAGGATACAACCCTGCCACACACCTTTTCCAGTTTTAACTCATGCAGAACCCTTGTTCTGTTGGAATGATTGCCTTTTGATCTATGTACAGGTTCTGCACAAACACAGTTAAGTATTTTGGAATTCCCATTCTTTGTAATGCTATCTATAGTAAACATCTTTCTGCTGTTGTTGTTAGGTGCCGTCGAGTCATCTCTGACTCACAGCGACCCTATGCACAGAAGAATGAAACACCGCCCACTCCCACACCAGCTCTTTGCTATACTTGAGCCCATCGTTACATCCACTGTGTCAGTCCATCTCGTTGAGGGCCTTCCCCTTTTGTCAACCCTCCACCTTACCAAACATGACATCCTTCTCCAGGGAATGGTCCATTCTGACAACATCACCAAAGCAGGTGAGACGAAGTCTGGCCATTCTCATTTCCAAGGAGCATTCCAGCTGTACCTCCTCCAGGACAGAT
>NW_006922063.1:755978-762118 GCF_000298275.1 Orycteropus afer afer
TCAGCTTGAGAAATGCTGAGCATGTTCTTCCCTTTTGGTTTTCTAACTCCAGGTCTTTGCACATTTCATTATAGTAATTGGCTCTGTCTGCTCCAGCTGCTCTTTGAAATCTTCTGTTTAGCTCTTTCATCTTGTCATTTCTTCCATTTACTTTAGCTAATCTCTGTTCAAGGGCAACTTCCAGAGTCTCTTCTGACATCCATTTTGTTTTTTTCTTCTTTTCTCATCTTTTTAATGACTTCTTGCTTTATTCATGGATAATGTTCTTTATGCCATCCCACAATTCCTCCAGTTTTCCATCATTGGTGCTCAATGCATCAAATCTATTCTTTAGATGGTCTCTAAATTCAGGAGGGATATTATCAAGGTCGTATTTTGGCTCTTGTGGACTTGTTTTAATTGTCTTCAAGTTAAATTTGCATGTGAGCCATAGATGGTCTGTTCCACAATCAGCTCCTGGCCTGGTTTTGGCTGAAGATATTGAGCTTTTCCATCTCCTCTTGCCACAGATGTAGTCAATCTAATTCCTGTGTACTCCATCTGGCAAAGTCCACGTGTATTGCTGCCATTTGTGTTGTTGAAAAAATGTATTTGCAAATGAATAAGTCGTTGGTATTGCAAAATTCTACCATGAGATTTTCACCAAGGCCAAATTTTCCAATTACCGGTGATTCTTCTTTGTTTTCAACTTTTGCATTCCCGTTACCAGTGATAATTAACACATCTTGATTGCATGTTCAGTCAATTTCAGATTGTAGAAGGGGATAAAAATCTTCAATTTCCTCATCTTTGGCTTTGGTGGTTGGTGTATACATTTGAATAATAGTAGTAGTAGTAGTAGTAACTAGGAGCTCTGGTACTGTAGTGCCTAAAGCACTTGACTGCTAACCAGAAGGCTGACAGTTCAAACTCACCAGCCACTCCTCGGAAGGAAGGGTGGGCAATCTACTTCTATAATGATACCACCTCCGAAACCCAAGGAGGGGTCGCTATGAGTTGGGTCCAACTCCACAGCACATAACAAAAACAACAATTACTAACTGGTCTTCCTTGTAGGTGCATGGATATTATCCTGTCACTGACAGCATTGTACTTTGGGAAAGATCTTGAAACACCTTTTGCAATGATGAATGCCACACCATTCCTCTTCAAACTGTCATTCCTGGCATAGTATATCATATGGTTGTCTAATTCAAAATGGCCACAACTGGTCCATTTCAGCTCACTAATGCCTAGGATATCAATCTTTATGTGTTCCATTTTATTTTTGACAACTCCAATATTCTTAGATTCATGTTCGTACATTCCATATTCTGATTAATGGATGTTTGCAGCTGTTTCTCCTCAATTTGAGTCATGCCACATCAGCAAATGGAGCTCCTGAAAGCTTTACTTCATCCATATCATTAAGGTTGATTCTACTCTGATGAGGCAGCTCTTTCCCAGTAGTATTTTGAGTGCCTTCTGACCTAAGGGGCCCATCTTCCTGCACTGTATTGGACAACTTTTGGGGGCTATTCATAAAGTTCCCCAGTAATGTATCAGACAGTGTTTCTCTGCTATTCATAAGGTTTTCCCCAGCCAGTTCTTTGATAAGTGGATGGCCTCTTCCTTCTTTCTAGTCTGTCTCAGTCTGGATGCTGTGTTGCAATCTGTGCACCATGTGCAATCCTGCTAGCATTTGAAACACCAGCAGCACAGACACAAGCCTCACAGCAACACGCAAGCCATCACAGTATGACATCTTTCTGCTAGTGTTTGCTTTTAGCTAAGATCCCTGTGAGATCTGCAGTACTATTCTTTGTTCCATGTTCTCTTCTGGATCCAGCTTGAACTTCTGGTAGTCAGTGTACAGCTGCAGCCATTTTTAAATTATCTTCAGGAAATTTTTGCTAGCATGCAATGCTAATAATATTGTTTGATAATTTTCATATTCTATGTGATCACTTTTCTTCAGATTGGCCATAAATATGGATCATTTCCAGTCAGTTGGTGTTACCTAGCATCTTCTGAACTCATTTAGATTCCTGAGATTCCCAAGTGGTAAGAATCAGGATCAGCACAAAGCTGGTCCCTATGAGGTAGAGGTCAGACATACATTCACTCTCCAACTTCTTCACCAATTCTGATACCAGCCATGCCCCCCACCCCCACATGCACACAACATTCTCTACTTCTCTACTGTTGTTGTATTGTTGTTGTTATTTGCCATTGAGTCGGACCCGACTCATAGGGACCCCTCCTTGGGTTTCCGAGGCAGTATCACTACGGAAGTAGATTGCCCAATCTTCCTTCCGAGGAGTGGCTGGTGAGTTTGAACCATCAGTCTTCTGATTAGCAGTCAAGTGCCTTAACCACTATGCTACCAGAGCTCCTACTTCTCTGCTAGGTTTGATAATTTGTTGCAATGGCTACACAGAACTCACGTGTGGTTTATTAGAAAAGTAACAGGTTATAACTTGAGATCAGGATCATCTAGTAAGTAATAGGATACAACTCAGGAGATAGGATCAACTTTGTCAATCAGGGCAGCTTCCAGCTAGGATAGCCCTCAGCTCCTTCTTAACCATGCAAGCTGACAGCCAGGCAGTGCCCAAAGGCATGCCCTTTTTTAGACCATGTCCACAGGCGGGCCCTCCTCTTGGCCGTGCATGTGTCTTTCTTGGTCTTCAATCTCCCTACCATTGGCCTTTCCACTGCTAACTGGCTCCACTCATGGTAAGTGTACCAGCCCACAGCCTGCTTGACTTCTGCCCTCCTAGCAGCAGCTTTCTGTAATCACTACCAGCTCTGTTGCCAAACCCCTTTAGAGCTCTGCCACTGGCCCCTCTAGGCCTCTACTGCCAGGCTCCTAGAGGTCTCTGCCCTGTTCAGGCAGTGCTACAGCTCTTTCAGCTCCACCAACCAGTGCCCAGATGGGCTCTGCTCTGCTGGCAAGCTTCTGCCCAAAGATGTTCAGCTGTCTCTCTCTCGGGCCAGCAAGCCCACTGTAGGTGCATCTCTCCGTGAGCTGGTCCCATGGTTCCTGTGCCACTAGTACAAGTGCTGCTCCTGAGCTCTGCTGTGCTTACCACTGTTCTCACATTCTCACACCATCATCAATGTTACAGCTATCTCTTCTGGGTCTAGTAGGTTCTCAGTGCAGGGACTCTGGGTCCAAAGAACATGCTCCACTCCAGATCCTTCTTGATGGTAGTGAGGGCCTCCCCTAAATCTCTTTGGGATTGGCCCTTATACAAGCAAACTTCATGTCAGTTTAAAGGCATGGGCCTCTCAGCAGATCTAAAATCTGACCAATCTGCAAGTCACTTAAACCTGTTGGGTAATTTTATGGACCACTATTTGCACAGCAAATGAACCAATCTTTACAAAGTGCATAAAATAGACTAACCATAGTACAGAGTGCAGTCCAACCAATCATTTTTGGCAGATTATACATCCAAGGCCAGAAAAGCCATGTATAAAGAGAAACTCATTACACTGCAGTTGGCCAGTTAGCTGTCTTCCAAACTTCTTGACATAGTCAAGTAAGTGCTTCTGGTGTTGCCTCCATCTCTTGAATCATTTTAATAGGTATTCTGTCCATTCCTGGAGGCTTGTTTCACACCAGTGCCTTCAGAGCAGTTTGAACTTCGTGCTCAGCATCAGCAGTTCACCTCCTGAAATGGTTAAACATCAACCAGTTCTTTTTATTACAGTGATAATGTGTATTCCTTCCATCTTCTTTTGATGCTTTCTGTGTCATTCAATTTTTTGCTCATGAATCTTTCAGTATTGCAACTCAAAGCTGGAGTTTTCTCTTCAATCCTCTTAGCATGGGAAATGCCAATTGTGTTCATCTCTTTTGGTTTTCTAACTCCAGGTCTTTGCACATTTCATTACGATACTTTACCTTATCTTCTCAAGCCACTCTTTGAAATCTTCTGTTAAGTTCTTTTAGTCATTGTTCATCTATTCACTTTATCTACACTTCACTGAAGGACAAGTTTCAGAGTCTTTTTTGACATCCATTTTGGCCTTTTCTTTCCTGTCTTTTTAATGACCTTTTGCTTTCTTTATATGATGTCCCTGATATCATCCCACAACTCTTCTAGTCTTCATTTATGTTCAGTGCACCAAATCTATGCTTTGGATGGTTTCTGAATTCAGGCAAGATTTGTTCTAGGTTGTACTTTGACTCTCATGGACTTGCTTTGATTTTTTTAGCTTCAAATTGAATTTGTATATAAGCAATTGATGGTCTGTTCCACAGTTGGCTCCTGGCTTTGTTTTGACTGATAATATTGAGCTTCTCCATCATCTCTTTCCACAGATGTAATAAATTTGATTCCTAGGTAATCCATCTGATGAGGTCCACATGTATAGACATTAGGTATTGTTTGTATTGTTGGGGAAAAAAAGTATTTCAGATGAATAAGTCACTTGTCCTTCAGAATTCTTCCATGCAATCTCCAGCATCACCAGGGGAACATCACCAAGGCTGTATTGTCTACCTACAAATCTTTCATTTCCAACGTTTGCATTCCAATCACCAGTAATTATCCATGCAATTTTGATTGCACATTTGATCAATTTCAGGCTGCAGTAATATTCATTAAAACACTCACATTCTTCATCTTTAGCTTTTGTGGTTGGTGTGCAAATTTGAATAACAGTTATATTAACTGGTCTTCCTTGTAGATACATGGGTATTAATCTGTCACAGATAGCATTTTATTTCAGAAGGGAGTTTGAATTTTTTCTTCTTTCTTTTTTTTTTAAGTGATGAATGCAATGCCATTTCTCTTAATTTCTTATTTCCTAGCATAGTACACCATATGACTGTCTGATTAAAAATGGCCAGTAGCTATCCATTACTGCTCAGTAATGCCAAAGATATCAGTCTTCTAGCATTTCATTTCATTGTTGACAACTTCTAATTTTCTTTGATTCATACTTCATATATTCCAGCAATGTTCAAATCCTATGTTTCTTTATTGATCTTCTTTGTAGATGTTCTTTCCATTATTGAAAGTAACATATTGCAGTCTCCAACTATTGTGGAACTGTCTATTTCTTCCTTCAATTCTTTCAGTGCTTTATATATTTTGGGCCTCTGTGATAGATGTATATAAAACTGTTATACACTCTTGATGAAGACTGAAGAATACACTCTGCAGTATGGATTATAGCTCAACATAAAGAAAATAAAAATTCTCACAACTGGACCTATAAGCAGCATCATGATAAATGGAGAAAAGATTGAAGTTCTCAAAGAGTTCACATTGCTTGGTTCTACAATCAACGCCAATGGAAGCAGCAATCAGGACGTCAGATGATGTATAGCACTGGGCAGGCTTGCTGCAAGGGACCTCTTTCAAGTGCTGAGGAGCAGAGACGTCTCCTTGAAGACTAGGGTGCACCTGACATAAGCCATGATATTTTCAATTGCCTCATATGCATGTGAGAGCTAGACAATGAATAAAGAAGACCAAAGAAGAATTGATGCTTTTGAGATGTGATGCTTGTGAAGAATGCTGAATGTACCATGGACTGCTAAAAGAAGTAACAAATCTGTCTGGAGGAAGTGTAGCTGGAATGCTCCTTGGAAGCAAGAATGGCCAGACTTTGTCTCACCTACTTTGGTCACATTGTCAGAAGGGACCATTCCCTGGAGAAGGATGTCATGCTTGGTAAGGTGGAGGGTTGACAAGGGAGGGGAAGGCCCTCAACGAGATGGATTGACACAGTGGCTGTAGCTATGGGGTCAAGTATAGTGGGGATCACAGAGCTGGCACGGGACCAGACAGTGTTTCATTCTTCTGTGCATAGGGTTGATATGAGTCGGAGGCGACTCAACGGCACATAAAAACAACAACAAATGCTCTTGATAAGTTAACCCTTTTATCATTATATAACGTCCTTCTTTGTCTCTTATAACAGATTTTGACATTTAAAGTCTATTTTACCTGACACTAAAGTCACCTGAGTAGCAGGCCGGAAGAGCAGGAGGAAGGGGTGGAACCCAGGAAGCCAAAGAGAAGAGTGTTCAGCCAGGGGGCAATTTAAGCATAGGTACTGAAACAAGGCGGGCTTGTGCTTACTCACTGATCTGCACTGAACACGTTCCCTTGTTACCCTACCGAGAGGGACCAGGTCTT
>NW_006922063.1:765978-767619 GCF_000298275.1 Orycteropus afer afer
GCACTTAACAACAACAACAACAAAGTCACCTGAGTCTCCTTTGGTTACTATTTGCATGGAATATTTTTTCCCATCCTTTTGCTTTCAACCAATCGTGTCTTGTGTCTCTGGGCCCAAGAAGTGTCTCTATAGACAGTATATGGTTGGATCATCATAATCTTTTTTATCCATTCTGCCACTCTCTGCCTTTTGACTATAGCATTTGTTGTTGTTGTTGTTATGTGCCGTCGAGTCGGCCCCGACTCATAGCGACCCCTCCTTGGGTTTCCGAGGAGTATCACTATGGAAGTAGGATTGCCCAACCTTCCTTCTGAGGAGTGGCTGGTGGGTTTGAACCGCCAGCCGTCTGGTTAGCAAGCAAGTGTCTTAGCCACTATGCTACCAGAGCTTCCGACTATAGCATTTAGTCTATTTATATTCATAATAATTACCGATAAGGAAGGATTTACTTCTGCCATTTTATTATTTATTTTTTGCTAGTGTTGGTATAACCTGTTACATCTTTATATACCATGTGACCTATAGCATAAAATTATACTTATTTTGTGCATCTGTTATTATAAAACACGAAGGACATAAAACTGGAATTACCAACCAAAAATACCTTAAAACTTATACTTGCCAAAGGAGACCATTTTCTTTTTCCTATGTATAGCTTTGTTGCTGTTTAATTTACTTTCTTTTCCATATGAAGGACTCCTTTTAGCATTTCTTATAGTGTAAGTCTAGTGGTAACAAACTCTTTGCTTTTATTTATCACCCTCATTTCTCAAAGGACAGTTTTTCTGTGTATATAGTATTCTTAGTTAACAATTCTTTTCTTTCAACACTTTAAATGCGTCTTTCCATTGCCTTCTGGCCCCTAAAGTTTCTGAGGATAAACTGGCATTCAATGTTAATGAGGATCCTTTGGTGCAACATTTCTTTTCTCTCTTGCTGCTTTCAGGATTCTCTGTTTATCTTTGTTTTTTGTTTGTTTGGTTAGTTGATTTGGTTTGGTTTTGAGAGCTTAATTATAATTACCTCAATGTGAATCTCTTTGGATTTCTAGTACTCGGAGTTCATTGGGATTCTTGGACTTGTAGATTTGAGTTCTTTGTCAGATATCAAGTTTACTGTCTTTATTTCTTAAAATATTCTTTCTGTTCCTTTCTCTCTCTCATCTCCTTCTGGGATTCCTACACTGTGTACATTAGTTTGCTGTTAGTATCCCAACATTCCACTAGGCTTTCTCTATTTTAAAAATCGTTTTCTCCTGTTGCTCTCCAGTACCAATAATTTCAGTTGCCTTATCTTCTAGTTCACTGATCCTTTGTTCTGTCAGCTCAAATCTGCTGTTAAGATCTTCCAGTGTACTTTTATTTTGTATATCGCATTCTTCTCCTCCAACATTTCTATTTGATTCTTTTTCTTTATCTCCTATCTCTTGGTTGAAACTCTCATTTTGTTCCTGTACAGTTTTCTTAATTTACTTTAGTTCATTGTTGATTTGCTTTAGTTCTTTGAACATATTTAATAATGTTGCTTTAAAGTCTTATAATCTGTCCATTTTCCAGGCTTCCATAGGATTAATGTTGCATGCTTTTAAGACTCCAAACACTACTCACTTCACTAGAATGCAGAACATGAACTCTGAGAAAT
>NW_006922063.1:768384-778542 GCF_000298275.1 Orycteropus afer afer
CATCTTCCTTCCAAGGAGTGGCTGGTGGGTTTGAACCACCAGCCTTCTGGTTAGCAGTCAAGTGCCTTAGCCACTATGCTACCAGAGCTCCCTTAGCCTTATATAATCCAGATCCACCCATGTTATGTTTCGTGAGCTCATCATTGTTCTTTATAGTTGCATAGTATTCCATTGTATGTATGTCCCACATTTTGCTTATCCATTCTTCCTCTGAAGGGCACTTCAAACAAACAAACAAACAAACAAAAAACACTGCCATCAAGTCCTATCCCACTCATAGTGACCCTTCCTTGGGTTTCTGAGGCTGTATCACTACGGAAGGAGATTGCCCAACCTCCCTTCCAAGGAGTAGCTCTATCCCCTGCTTGGTCCTCGGGGGCCTCCTGGGGCCCATGCTGGGTTTATGTTCAGGGTCCTTAGTCCTGGCTGCAGTCCCACTCTGGGCATGCCCCCTTCTCCTCTTTCTCCTTCTCCTCTCCTGCCGGAGCCCTTCATCACTGGCTGGCTAATATAGCCACCCCTTGGGGATCTAAGGAGCTGTGGTGACGTAGTGCCTAAGTCATGGTGGGTTTGAACCACCAGCCCTTTGGTTAGCAGTCAAAATGCCTTAGACACTATGCCAGATTGTTTACATTTTTTTCTTACTATGAATAATGCTGCAATGAACATAGGTGTGCATATTCGACTGTTTTAGTGACTTTTCCAAGCTAATTTTTAGAAAGTGTGTACTCCGATTCTGCTACCTCTGTAGTCAGTTAGTGGTTTGATAGCTTTCACTAGAGGGCACTCTAGCTCTTTGAACTGGCCAGCAGCGTGCAGCTGTTTGTGGAAGAGGGCAAAATTGCTACAACAGTCTGCACTCATCCATCAGGTACTGTCAGTCAGCCCATTCCAACTGTGCAGTGTGTAAACTCAAATTCTTGGAGAACAAGGTTCCCACTGTCTGTGTTGGCACTAGCTTGTTTCTCTGGGAACACGGGCCTACAACTCTACCACCACAGAGGAGCTGAGGAATGGAAGATGGTGGCTGGCTCATGCACATGGTTCACCTAAGGGAGATCAGCGCTTCGTCCCTTCATCAAGCACTCCCCTAGTTGAATTAAGTGTTTAATTCCATTCCAGAGTTCCAAAATAGCTTATTTCAATTGCTGTTTTTAGTGCTGCTGTTATTACATGGGAGGACCAACTTTTAGAACTCTCTACCCTGTCATTTTGCCTAACTGCATGTTGCTATTGAATGTTCTTAATTCAGTAAGATACTCTCACACTAGTCCCTCTCCTTCAGCCCTTAGAAGCAGAATCTATGCTTTGGTTTGCTTCAATCACACTAATTCCGTCTCCTGTGATTAAGTACAGGCATTGCCTTTGGGGCTTTGCTTAGTAATTGCCCCCCACTATCAACCTCAGGCCCTGCAGGAGTGTGACTGTTGCATGATCAGTCCTTCAGGCAGTCTACACACAGATAGGACAAACAGACACAACAGTCTGCTGGCAAAAGCAGAGTCTGGTGCACAGTTTCTCACCCATACAGCACCCCTCCTGTCTGGGAGCACAGTTCACAGTTCTCCTTGCAGCAGCAGCCTCTGCCACAGCGCCCACTGCTGGGGTTGAAAAGCAGCAGCTTTAGTGGAAGAAAAAACTGAAAATATTCCCATTGGATAAGAGCTGGGCTTTTCTTAACTCGATATTAGCTTAGATGCTATATTCTTCGACTGGTTCCAGATTTCTGAGACTATAAATTCACCTATTTATGCTTGCAGTTTTCTGTTTTCACTGTGGGGGAGGGAAGCATGCAGATACTTACAGCACCATCTTGCCTCCTCAGCTGTTCTCTGGAAATTCTTCATAAATAGACTTTCAACAAATCTTCGTTATGCTAGCCTGCCGTTCACCCCCATTTCCAAAGAGACCCATTGCTACCAATTCATGAGCCAGATAGGGAAATGATTATTATTGGTCCAAATTTAGTGAAGATCCTAGCCAAGAACTCTCCTGTGCCAACGAAATCTCCAACTGTATTCTTGACCTTTCACCCCACGCCCACTTGCCATCTCTCTGGCCCCTCTTGTCACTTCCTTTGTAGGCAGGACTTTTAAGTCTTGTGACCACTTAAGGAAATTGTTCTCAGGAATGCAGGACCACCCTTCTCAGGTAAGCAAACCAAAGGCTTTTGAGCATCTGAGTTCTGTGACATAATTGGAACAGAAGAATATGAAAGTGGGATTCTTTCAAATTACTAGAGCATAAGGAAGAAGAACAGAGCTATGGTAGTATAGTGGTTAAGAGCTTGGCTGCTGACTGAAAGGTCAGAGGTTTGAACCCACCAGCCACTCCAGAGGAGAAAGATGTGGCAGTCGGCTTCCATAATACAATCTTGGAAACTCTATGGGGAAGTTCTATATGGGGTTGATATGAGTCAGAATCAACTCAATCACAATTTTTTTTTTTTTTTCCTGGTAAATGGGAAGAATTTGGTACTGGGAGAGGAAAGAAGTGCTTAGACCCTGAAAGGAAGAGGAATATATGTCAGAACTAAAGCACAAAAGGTATATTGGAAGGTGGGGGGGGGGAGGGAATGAAAAAACCATTTACTCTGAAGCCACTACCAAAGGTCACCTTTTAGCCAAATAATAGATTGGCCTATAAATACACAAGAACACCCTTGAGTAATGTGCCCCTTAGAACAATCAAGTATTCAAAACCAAACAGGCAACATTTGCCCAAAAGCAAAGATGAGAAAGCAATGAGGGGCAGGCAAACTGGATAGATGGGAATGGGGAAGGCAAGGTAGACATGAGGAGAGTGTTGTCACATTGCAGGGACAGCGATCAATTTGACAGAACTATTTGTGCATGAATTGTATGAATTGGAAAATTAATTTGCTATGCAAACTTTCACCTAAAACACAATAGAATGTTCAAAAAGAAAGGAACTATTTACCATACCCAGTAAACTCTTAAAACTAATAACAATAATAAAAACTACAACCATAAAGTCAGTTAAAATTTTTTTCTGGGCAGCCCATTTCTGTAAAATAATGACATTAAGATCTTGGGATGTAAGACCAGCTTGCTCTTTGGACTGTCTGAACTCCTTAGACATCCTCATCTTAGTTTCCCAGTGGTGCCTTAACAAAAAACGCCACAAGTGTGTGGCTGTGAAGAACAGAAATCTATTTTCTCACAGTTCTTGAAGCTAGAAGTCCAACAGGGCATTGGCTCAAGAGGAGGGTCCTTCCTTATCAGTAACCCAAAGTTTTCCTTGGCTTGTAGATCATTTTTCTCATATGATCTCCTCTCCCTATGTGTGTGCCCCTTTGTCTGTATTCCCCTTTATAAGACATCATTCAGAAGGGATTAGGTTTAGGACTTATAGCACTCCAGTAGGACTTCATTAAAATGACAAAAGAAAAGCCCTATACCCACTTCTTGCTTAAACATAGCTAGGTTCCAAAGACCTAGAAGAAAGTCATTATGTGAAAATTGGCATTATATGAAAATGGAGGATGACCACATCAGATCACAAAATGGAAGATGACTACATCATTATATAACTGCCAAATTACATCGTTACATAACTGCCAAACCACTGAGAATCATGGCCCAACCAAGTTGACACATAACCTTAACCATCACAGCCAGTGTTACTCTTGCCTCACACGTTAGCATTTGCTAATGCCAGACATAAATAATTAATGCACAAAATAGTCAGAGAGTAGATTTTTTTACTTCTGTTGTAAATGCAAAATGTTGCGTATGAGGTAGTTGATAAGTAAGGAGTAGGTGTATTTCCAAACAAGATCTTATTCACAGGTATAAGGTTAGTATTTCAACATATTTTGGGGAAGACACAGTTCAATTAAAACTATACACTCACCCAGTGAAAAGCAAGAGTGGGGTACATGGCCCACTTGATGGAAAGAAGATGTGATCTCAGTAGTCACACACAGTCACAGGACATAGACCACAGTGATCAAAGATCATGAAAAGTCCTATTTTACTTATGCTACTTGCTGTCCTCCCTTGGATTCTGCCTGCCATCTCCTGGGTAGTTAGGTTATTACCTGTCTTCAGCACCTGGGGACCCCCATCACATCATGAAGACTGTGGCCTCTAATACTCATATCCAACAAGGAATACCTCAGAAGCAGAAATTTAGGAATGAAGATTTAGCAAGGGGTTCACCTTCTTAGTCCTGTATCAGATCAAGATGAATCTTAATATGGAAAGAGGTTCAAGATATCTTACTAAACTACAAAAGTAAGTTGCAGAAAAGTATAAAGAAAACAGTATAGCATATAAGCTTTTAAAAACTACATAAAATAGAAGGCTTTTGCAAGATGGTGTCGTACAGTTAATATGATCACTCCCTCTTCCAACTGAGACCCAGGGAAACTAGGTAAAGCAGATACAAATAAAGATACTAGAGTTATTAGTTATTAGATACTAGAGTTATTAGTAACTTACTTAGTTAACTAAGGAGAAGAAAAAGTATTAGATCCAGTGAAAGCAAAGAAATAGAGCAAGTCAAATGACTGGGAAAGAGGCAGCCTGCTGAGCCAGTGGAGATGGAGAGGAATCATTAGAAATACAAAAAAGGTATAGAAGGAGGCAAGGTAGAGAAGAAGGAAAAGGAAAAAGAAAAAACACTGTGGAACCCACAGGCCCTGGGGACTCAGAATAGCCACATCAGGAATATTTCCAAGGTGAGCTGGAACTTTGAAGGGGAGCAAGGATCTTACTGGAAAATGGATTGGGAACCCCCGTGACTTGGGCTGCTGTAGAGTCCAGAGTGGAGTGGAACAAAGATGGAGAAGTGCCCTCTGAGTAGGGGGAGACCCAGACTGGGTGCGTGGCAGTGGATTTGGGCTCGTCTCCTGGAAACCCTTTGTGGCTGATATTGCATCTGTGCACTGGGTTTTTGCAGCTTGTCAGCCCACCCAGAGAAGGGTAACACTCTTTCTTTGGGACCCAGCTGGGTGCCATCTTTAACAGAGGCCTCCAAAAGGATCTGAGCTGCCCTGCCTGTGCCTTCATTGTTAACTGAACTATCTCACTCCAAATGTGGAAAATTTCTTCTACCTTTCTGTCCAGTGGCTCACTTCTGGTGCCTTTCTTTTTCTTTTTCTTTCTTCCTTTTCTCTCCTTCATCCAATAGAAGGAGCACATCAAATCTCCACTAGGCAACAGAAGATATCACAATGAACACATCACCCAATAGACAGGTAATACCAATAGCTCCTGTGCCACAGGATCAATGACTGATGGTAAACAACACCTGCTCATCCCAACTCCAAATCCTCTTCATGACGAACAGAGACCTGCATCCACATAGCCACCAGTGATTCCACCAACACAGAGAGAGCTGGAGAGTGACCCAGTACAGCTGAGTTAATAACCTAAGAAGTACACCTGCTACACACTCCCAGATATAGTAAAACATAAAATCAGGGTGAAACAAATCAATACATAGCTAACAATTAAAAACAACAACTTCAAAATGTCTAGGAAACAACAGGCAACCTCAAATCAAAAAAAAAAAAAGAAAGAAAAAGAAAAAGAAAACAGGACAAGATATTAGAAACAAAAGTCCAGAGTAAAGAATTACGCATTTGAGAGGAAGAACAAGCAATAGAACTAACTGAGAAGGAATTCAGAAGGTGTGTGTATATATATATACAAGTCTTATATATAAGACTCTCCAAGAGCTCAAGGAAACCATAAACAGAAACAACAGGAAGACAGACAGTACTCAGTACCCTGGAAGAATTCAGGAAAATCATTCGAGAACAAAATAACAAGATAAATATACAATTAGAACTCATACAAAAACAGCAATTAGAAATCCAGAAGATGAACACTAAAATTACACAGAGAGCTAGCACAGTGGAAGGACAAAAGAGTAGACTTGTTGTTGTTGTTGTTATGTGCCATCAAGTCAGCCCTGACTCATAGCAACCCCTCCTTGGGTTTCTGAGGCAGTATCACTACAGAAGTAGGATTGGCCAACCTTCCTTCCGAGGATTGGCTGGTGGGTTTGAACCACGAGCCTTCTGGTTAGCCGTCAAGTGCCTTAGGCACTATGCTACCAGAGCTCCTGACTAGAACTGGCTAAAGAACACATTTCTCAGTTAGAGGACAAATCCCTTGATGCCAGCCTGCATGAAGAAAATCATAACAAAAATTTAAAAGAAATGAAGAGAACCTAAGACTTATATGGGATGACATACAAAGAAACAACATACACCTGATTGGAATACAAGAGGAGGCGAAAAAAAAAAAAAGAAAGAAAAAAATTGTTAAAGACTTGCTAACAGAAAATCTCCCACATATCATGAAGAAAAGATATTCATCCAAGAAGCTCAATGAACCCCATACAAGATAGATCCCAAGAGAAAGTCACCAACACATATCATAATCAAACTTTCCAAAACAGAAGACAAAGAACCTTGGGAGCAGCTCAGGAAAAATGAAACGTCACCTACAATGGACAACCAATAAGACTAAGCTCTGATTTCTCAGCAGAAACCATGCAGGCAAGAAGGTAGTGGGATGGGACATATAAAATCTTGAAGGAAAGGAATTGCTAACCAAGAATTATATATCCAGCTAAACTGTCCCTCAAATATGACAGTGAAATCAAAACATTCTCAAACAGAAATTAAGGGAATTTGTGAAAACCAGACCAGCTCTACAAGAAATGTTAAAGGGAGTCTTTTCAATAGAGAACTCACAACAGAGAACAACAAATTAAAATCAAGACACTTGACACCACCACCTGGAAAAAGATTCTCAAAATAAGCTCATAAGAAATGTACATAGAGAGATAAGTGAGTTAATCTACAGATGACACCAGCAACAAAGCAAATCAAAAGTCAAAGCAAACAGAAGGAATAAAAGTTTTAATTACAAAACTTCTAAATGGAGAGGAAGACAGGACAATGTCTTTATAGAACAGACTGTTCCAGACTTAGAGAGATAAGAATTTACTTCAGGGTAACCACAAAGATAATTAACAATCCTTCCAAGCAAACTCAGAAAAAAGAAAAACATAAGGGCTTAATAAGCACAAAACCAACAATAATGAAAAGCGAAAAAAACACTTCATAACTGTGTTAGACTGGGTTCTCTAGAGAAACAAAACCAGTAAAGCTTATATATATATATGTATATATAGAAAAATTTATCTTAGGAAAATGGCTCACACACTTATAGAAAATGGCAAGTCCACAGTTCCTGGATCAAATGTCAAGCTGGAGGCTTTTGCACATCAAGCTGAAGGCTTTTCCCAACTCTTGCAGCCACAGGGCTGAGGAGCTCTAGGCTGGCAGGCAGTACACTGGTTGTTGACTCCAATGACTAATGAATCCAAGATCTCTAGGTCCAATGGTGGATTGTTCACTCATGGAAAGCTGTAGGCAGCACAACAGAATCTCAATCCTCAGAAGAATGTCTCTTTTCTCAGAATGTCCTTAGATATACTGGAAGCAGGCCACACCCCTAGGGAAACTCCTTTTCAACAGATTGCCTGCTCAAAACATAATCATCTGATCCCATCGTGGGAATAACCACAACATAACAGCTTAAACCACACAGAATTGTGGTCCAGTCAAGTTGACATACAGCTCCAACTATCACAGTCCACCCCTTGTCAACTTGGCAGCTGTACACATCTTCTTGACCATATATAATCTCTAAATAAGGACAATTATAAAGTCATATTTGCACCTAACATGGTACACTAACACATGTACAACCAAAATGCATTAACCTTATTTACATTTCACAGTTCCTAACAGAAGGAAACAAAAATATTGATGCACATATACAATGAAGAAATATAACAATCACAGTCCTCATTTCTGCAGCTGGTCATGTGGTTGTAGCTGATACTCAGAATTACCTTCTTCCACCATGCATTCTGTATTTCCCTTGCCCTCAGCAAGCATGTCCGCCGGTCATGGTTCTTTGCCTGGTGGGGTGACCCAAACCTTCATTCCTGAAGGGTCTGGGCCATTAGCAGTCATATCAGAATTGGCTTGCTGTAATTTTCCATTGACTTTAATCACAGAGCATGGTAATACTAAGAGACATCCTAAAGAATCTCCTGTATTCCAGACATATTCTTCTTTACCTCCATTATGTAAAGCCAATCCAATTTCCCCTTGGTAATGAGGATCTATCACACTAGATAGTACAGTAATGCCCTTCTTTGTCTGTTGATCCAGAGGCATGAGGAAGCCAAAATGGCCGGGGGCACTCTTAATTTCCAGTTCAATGCAATCAGTATTGTGTCTCCAGGTGGGAGCGTTCCTCCCTTTGGGACTAAGATCTCCAGACCCACAGAGCATAGGGTAGCAGGGACAGGAAGCAAAAATTCTTTGAGTGGGTCACTACGGGTAATAGTGAGTGGTTCCACTCCTGTTTCCACTCTTTGGTTTCTGGACCTGTGAATCCTGGCTATTGGAGAAACAGAACCATATATTGGATGCTGGTTTAGAGCATATACAGCCTCCTGGAGAACACTGCCCCAACGCTTCAAGGTATTGCCACCTAGCTGGCACTGTATTTGTGTTTTTAAGAGGCCATTCCATCATTCTATCAAGCCAGCTACTTCAGGATGATGGGGAACATGGTAAAACCAGTGAATCCATGAGCATAAGCCCATTGCTACACTTCATGTGCTGTGAAATGAGTCCCTTGATCCGAAGCAATGCTGTGTGGGATACCATGACAGTGGATAAGGCATTCTGTAAGTCCATGGCTGGTAGTTTTAGCAGAAGCATTGCATGCAGGGAAGGCGAATCCATATCCAGAATAAGTATTGATTCCTGTAAGAACAAAACGCTGTCCTTTCCATGATGGAAGTGGTCCAATGTAATCAACCTGCCACCAGGTTGCTGGCTGATCACCCCAAGGAATGGTTCCATATCATGGACTCAGGGATGGTCTCTGCTGTTCGCAGATTGGGCACTCAGCAGTGGCGGTAGCTAAATCAGCCTTGGTAAGCGGGAGTTCGTGTTGCTGAGCCACACATAATCTCCATCCCTGCCACCATGGCCACTTTGTTCATGAGCCCACTGAGCAATGACAGGAGTGGCTGGGGAAAAAGGACAACTGGTTTCCACTGAATGTGTCATCATATCCACCTGATTGTTAAAGTTCTTCTCTGCCGAGGTCACCTTTTATGGGCATTCACATGAGACACAAACACCTTTACTCTTTTGGCCCATTCAGAGAGTCTATCCACATACCTCTTCCCCATACATCCTTATCACCAATCTTCCAATCATGCTCCTTCCAAGTCCCAGACCATACAGCTAAGCCATTAGCCACAGCCCAAGAATGCGTATAGAATCACACATCTGGCCATTTCTTATTCCATGCCAAGTGAACAGCCATATGCACGGCTTGAAGTTCTGCCCATTGGGAGGATTTTCCTTCACCACTGTCCTTTAAGAAGTCCCAGAGAGGGGTTGCAGTGCTGCTGCTGTCCACTTTCGTGTGGTGCCTGCATATTGCGCAGAACCATCTGTAAACCAGGCACGAGTTTTCTCTTCCTCAGTCAACTGATCATAAGGAACTCCCCATGAGGCCATAGGTGAAAAGTGGGACAGGGAAGGTAATGTGACTTGAGTGGAGACCATAGGCATTTGGGCCACTTCCTCATGCAACTTACTTGTGCCTTCAGGTCCTGCTCAAGCCTGATCTCTGATATACCACTTCAATTTAATGGTGGAATGCTGCTGTGCATGTCCAACTTTATGACTCTGTGGGTCAGACAACACCCAATTCATGATGGGCAGCTCAGGCCTCATGGTGACTTGGTCGCCCATGGTTAGGCATTCAGTCTCTACTAAAGCCCAGTAACAAGCCAAAAGCTGTTTCTCAAAGGAAAGTAGTTATCTGTAGAGGATGGCAAGGCTTTGCTCCAAAACTCCAAGGGTCTGCATTGTGATTCACCAATAGGGACCTGCCAAAGATTCCAAACAGCATCTCTATCTACTACAGACACTTCAAGCACCATTGGATCAGCCAGATCATATGGCCCAAGTGGCAGAGCAGCCTGCATGGCAGCCTGAACCTGTTGCAGAGCTTTCTGTTGTTCTGGCCCCACTCAAAACTAGCAGCTTTCCGAGTCACTTGATAAATAGGCCAC
>NW_006922063.1:779512-780089 GCF_000298275.1 Orycteropus afer afer
TAGTGTCAATTCAGAGCCAGTGTCCAGTAATCCCCAAAAAGTCTGATTATTTCCTTTTCCCCAGTGAACAGTCACTCTCATAAAAGGCTTCAGATTCCTTTAGGGAAGGCTAGGAGAAAGACTGACATTATAGATTTTTGGCAATATAGTGGGATCTTTCCTCAAAAGGACCTGGCCTCCCCTTCATTCAAGGGGTTATGGGTCTATAAACTAACTCAAGTCTGGGAATTGATTGAGAGATCATGACTCTGTATTCTGGCGATTCAGTCTAGGTTGTTGTTCACGTGTCCTAGAATTCTTCTGTCTATACAGATCAAGTAAATATTTAGTAGGCTTGCCATGTATTTCACTACTAGGAACACCATAAGCAAGTATCCGATGTCATAATTCCACATGAGTCAGACTATTCTGATTACTGCTCTGACTCTGCTGTCCATTATGGTAACCATGCCCACCTTGCCTTTGTTGATTAACTGCTGCTGCTTGGCCCCTACTACCATGAGGTCCAATCAGCCCCATTGTAGTTAAGTGTCTTAGTTCAATTAGGGCAGTTCCCACTGTCAAATCAGGTTTACAT
>NW_006922063.1:780770-794171 GCF_000298275.1 Orycteropus afer afer
CCCAATCAATGCCCTCACTTTAACATCAGACACCATTCTGGGTTGGCAATTTAATTGGTGTTGTAATTCAGCCACGCTTACAATAAGACTGGGTTTGGTTTTCAGCAATATCAGCTCTGTTACTAGAACATATAAGGCATTCTTTCAGAGCACAACTGGAAGCACTGAGCACTGTCTTTTACGCAGTGCTTAAGCTGAGACTCAGCAGCTCTGAGCTCATCTCACTCTTTCACCACTTTGTCTAGTGTAAGGAGGACCAACCAACCAGCTTCCTTATACTCCTCATGCTGACAAAATTGCAGAAAAGTATCAAGTATGCAATCACCCAGAGCGTCACTTCTCACAAGTACTTGATCTATTGGTGGTGCTATTTCACATATTAATGTTGCCACCTCATGCCATAGATTAGCAGGTCCCTCTTTGCTAACAGAGGCAGGGTCACTAGTGTCTTTAAGATTAATCAAACTGGAGAACCAATTTAGGAAGTCCATCCTTATGATTTTGTCTCTCTAGAACCACTCTTGGTACCAAATGTGTTAGACGGGGTTCTCTAGAGAAACAAAATCAGTAAAGCTTATATATATATATATATATATAGAGAGAGAGAGAGAGAGAGAGAGAGAGAGATTTATCTTAGGAAAATGGCTGACACACTTATAGAAGCTGCCAAGTCCAAAGTTCCTAGATCAAACGTCAAGCTGGAGGCTTTTCCACATCAAGCTGGAGGCTTTTCCCAACTCCTGCAGCTGCAGGGGTTGAGGAGCTCAAGGCTGGCAGGCAGTACACCGGCTGCCGACTCCAACAAATGACGAATCCAAGATCTCCAGGCCAAATGGTGGATTGTTCACTCATGGACAGCTGTAGGTAGCACAACAGAATCCCGATCCACAGAAGAATGTCTTTTCCTGGAATGTCCATAGATATACTGGAAGAAGGCCACACCCCTAGGGAAACCCCCTTTCAACAGATTGCCTGCTCAAAATATAATCATCTGATCCCATGATAAGAATAACCACATCACAACAGCTTAAACCCACACAGAATTGTGGTCTAGCCAAGTTGACACATAGCTTCAAGTATCACAATAACAAAATGAACTCAGCACAGAAAAATAGTTGGAACAAGGAATTCACCAACAACACAACAAAAAACACAATAGAATGACAGCAATAAGTGACATGACAGCCGCTGCTTGTTTTCAGGAGCTCTGGTGGCACAGTGCTTAAGGCATTTGACTGCTAACCAGAAGGCTGATGGCTCAAACCCACCAGCCACTCCTCGGAAGGAAGGTTGGGCGATCTCTTTCTGTAGAGAGACCATCTCAAAAACCCAAAGAGGAGTCACTATGAGTGGAATTGACTCAACATCAGTGAGTCTGGTTTTTGTTTTTGGTTTTTATCACTAATTGCACTCAATGTGAATGGACTAAATGCAGCAGTCAAGAGAAAGAGAGTAGCAGATTGGATAAGAAAATGAGACCCATCGATATGCTGCCTACAAGAAACCCACCTTAGACACTAAGATAAAAATAAATTTAAAATTAAGGGGTGGAAAAAATATATCAAGCTAATGGTAACCAAAAAAGAGCAGAAGTGACAATATTAATTTCTGATAAAATAGACTTCAAAGTGGAAAACTGCATAAGGGACAAAAAAGGACACTATATGATGCTAAAAGGGTCAATTGACCAAGAGGACATTACCATAACAAATATCTATACACCCAATGAAAAAGCTCTAAAATGCATAAAGTAAATATTAACTGAGTTGAAAGGAAAAATAGTTCTACAATAGTTGTTGTTGTTGTTGTTTTGTGCCATCGAGTCAGACCCAACTCATAGCAACTCCTCCTTGGGTTTCCAAGGCAGTATCACTGTGGAAGTAGATTGCCCCATCTTCCGTCCAAGAAGTGGCTGGTGGGTTTGAACCACCAGCCTTCTGATTAGCAGTCAAGTGCCTTAGGCATTATGCTATAACACACCACTTTCAAGGAGGGACAGAACAACTAGAAAAAAGCTCAACAAAGATACAGAAGAACTCAACAACATAATCAACCAACCTGACCTCATAGACATATACAGATATCACAACAGAACCAACTGAAATAAAAAAGATAATAGAATGTTATGAAGAACTGTACTCCAACAGATTTGAGAACCTGGAAGAGACAGACAAGTTTTTAGAAACACAAGACCTACCTAAACTATCCCAGCTGGAGATAGAATACTTGAACAGACCCATAACAAAAGAAAAAATTGAGCAAGTTATGAAAAAACTCCCCACAAATAAAAAATCCTGGCCCAGACAGCTTCACTGGAGAATTTTACCAAACATTCAGGGAAGAGTTGACACCTACACTACTCAAACCATTCCAGAAAAAAAAAAAAAAAAAAAAAAAAGGAACACTCCCAAATTCATTCTATGAAGCAAGCATAACACTGATACCAAAACCAGGGAAAGACACCCTATGGGGCAGACAGAGTAGAAGAACTGCCCCATAGGCTTTCCTAGGTTGTGAAATCTTCTTTCTCACAGAGCCACTGATGGGTTTGAACCACCGATCTTTCAGTTAGCAGCCAAGCACTTAATCATTGCACCACCAAGGATGGTACTAATGCTATTATTCTCTCTCACATTGATACCATAGGAGATAACCTAATTTTCATTACATCCAATGAATGCCTTGGAGTCTTAGGACTTAATTCTCCCAAGGAACCAGGTGGAGACTTCTCCATATGTTTTCTAGCATGCTTCAGATACCAATGACCACAGCCTATAAAGCCACTGTGACCTGCCATCTAAGACACTACCATCTCTGCAGGTTCATTTCTTCCTACACTACCTGAACACAGGAGCTCCTTTCTGTTACTCAGTCATAAAAGCCTCACACCTGCCTCGATTCTTTTGCAGAGGCTGTTCCTCTGCCTGGAACCCCTTCTACAGACTTTGCAGGGCCAGCTCCTTCTGACAGTCATTCACGTTTCAGCTCAATGCTACCTGCTCAGAGAAGCCCTCCCTAACATCTTAACTCAAGAGACACCATCAGTTCCTGCTGTTCTACTACCCGCTTTATTTCTTTTACAACCCTTATTTCTGAAAGTGTCTTTTTCTGTTCACTTGCCTCTTGTGGGTCTTCTCAGAGCTGAGCTCCACAGGCAGTCCTGTTTTATTCACTGCTGAATCTTCATTATCCAGCAGATAGCTTTTCATAGGGAAGCAATCTGTAAAAAGGCATTTAGAGAATTTATCAGGCATTTATCTTGTCAGCCACTGGGCTAAGAGCTTTGCAATGTGTCCTTATATCAACCCCAGTGATATCCGATGGAAATATAAAATGAGCCGTATATGTAACTTATAATGTTCCCATCTACTCTCACTGCCATCAAGTCGATTCTGCCTCTTGGTGACCCACTTTGGGTTTCCAAGGCTACAAATCTTTACAGAAGTAGATCGCCCCATCTTCTTTCCATGGAGCAGCTGGTAGATTTGAACTCCTGACCTTCTGGTTAGCAACCAAATGTCTTATCCACTACCCCACCAGAGCAGAATAGTGGGAAGTAATTTTTAATCAAGAATCCTTAATATTCCAATAGCCACTTTAAAAAAGGAAAAAGAAATAGTTAAAATTGACATTAATAATATATAGTATTTAATCTAACATGTTCAAATTATTATACTATCAACACATAATTGATTTAAAAAGAGAGGACGATTTTATATTCTTTTTTTTTTTTTTTTTTTGTACGAAGTCTCCACAAGGAGTTCTGGTGGTGTAGTGGGTAACACATTCAGCCGCTAACCAGGTCAGTAGTTGGAACCCAGCAGCTGCTCCATGGGAAGAAGATGAGGCAATCTGTTTCTGTGACGAGTTACAGCCTTGGAAACCCAATGGGGGTCGCTATGAGTCAGAATCAACTTGATGGCAGTGGGTTTTGGTAAGTCTCCACAGTGGGTATTTTACACTGACAGCATATCTCCATCGGGGTCATCATATTTCAAGGGCTCAACACCATGCAGCTCTGGAGGAAGAACTTCAAGTTCAGAGAAGGTCTATCCTGCCCCAGACCATGCAGCTCCCAAAGACAGAGCCTTACATGCAGTTTCTGCCTGACAAACCATCATTATCATTAGACTTATCTTATGATCTAATCTTAATTCCCTGGGTGCTGAGAAGGAGCCAGCGCTCTGCAGGCATCACCACAGTTTCTCTTCACAACAACCTAAGTGTGACCCCACGTTGCTGAGGGAGAAACCGAGGTTCAATGAAGGGGCAGTTCTTACCAGTGTCTCACAGTTAGGAAGTATCAGAACCAAGATTGGAGCCCAGCTATGACATGTCCCTCTTCAACCCGTGAGCCAGGAAGAAGTACTGGATCTGGAGTCAAAAATGTACACCTCTCAGGTGTGATGACTCAGCCTCACCCACCTCCCAAAAGACTCGAAGGCCCTGTGTCCTCCGGAAAAGACCGCCTTGCCAATCCCATCCTCCAAGGGAGGCCACCCCCTGGCCCAAGCCTTGAGCTAGAGAATAAGGCCTCACAACCTGGAGCAGAGTCTCCTCCTTTCTCCCTTCTCTCAGCCTTCAGGGTCCTGAGGAGCTCAGCGGCTGCCTCAATTAGGGGACTTGCAGGTTCCCACTTTATGATCATCCTCAATGTCTTCCTTCTTGAGCCTCACCTTTGCCATTTCTATACCTGCTCCAGTGATCATGAGCCCTTCAGGGCCCACGTGGAGAAAAGGTGAGGGTTGGGGGGACGGTCGTCGAGCAACGTCAGAAAGTGCCTTCCAGTGCAGCCACTCAACCTAAAGAATCGTGATAAAGAGCTAGCGGGGATCAGCACTAGGGCCAGCAGGAAAGTCTTAACCGGAAGTGAGTAGAAATGAGCGAGGATCCCAGAGCCAGAAAGCATGCGCAGTTTTCCGCGACCAGAAGTGCACAAGGAAACAAGGGAAGAGTTTAACGTAACTGTTGGAGGCCGAGCTGTCCGTTCTGAGAAGAAGCTGATGGACCATGATCTCTAAGGTCAGGATCTCTTGCAGGCCATGTTGCCGTGGGAATGGGAGGAAAGGTTAGCATTGGAGTTGAAAAGCATGTGGGAACAGGAAATTGACTTCTCTACTGAGACTGTAAGTTTGGGCCCCCAGGGGAAGAAGACTATTCCTGAACAAGGTCTTTGGGTGAAAGAGGCTGGACAGGCTTCTCTGAAGTCTGGAGAGGCCTTGAGACTTTTCTTTGAGGTATATTGAGAAAGATAAATGCCCAAACAAAAATTGTGCCATGCTTTAAAAATTTATATTGAATAGATTATACAAAAATATAACTAGGGCAATATGGTTATGCAGTTTATTTGATTTTTATAACAAATAACAAGGTGGTCTGGTAATGGGACACAATTTTTAAATTGTACAGTGAATGAGACCTCGTCTCGCAATCCAGTCTGCCTGCCTCTGTGACTGTCTGGATAATCTAATTTGGAAATAATTTAAGGAGTCAAAAGTTTTCCTGGCTCCTGCCCTCATAGGGGAGGAACCCAAATGTTCTGTTAGGTACTAGGAGGGCTACCCTGAGAATAAGCTGGAAGGGAGAGCTGTGATAATTGGAAGTTCTGAGAAATGTTGCCAGCCGTGTTGGAGGGACATCCAGGCTTGACCTCTTGTGCTACATTGGGAATGAATGGCAAGGAGTACTGTGTGAGGAGTGAGGTTTGTCACAGTGGGTGAGAGTCTCTGGTTAAGAGTGTTGCAGGGTCATGTGACCACACATCCTATTAGAAAGCAGAGCATCAAGTGGAAGGCACTGTGGGATTTGAAGGTAGGGGTCCTTTGCCTGTTGGAGTGGTGGTGAAAGAATAATGTGAAGGGAGGTTTTTGGTGTGGAATCATGTCATATATTTGAGGAAGGGACTTTCAGAAGGACAGTATGAAGGAAATGAGTGGCAGTCTCTGAAGGAGCTCAGGCACACATGACCAGGCGAGGGCTTGGCATGGACAAGGAGTTTGGTCATTCATTCAATTCACAAGTGTTTATCGAGTATCTACTCTGTGCCAGCACTATGTGCTGGGGATACAATGGGGAACAAAACAGACAAGGTTCCCATCTTTATTGGGCTGACCTAGATCAGCGCTGTCTAATAGAAATATAATGTGAGACACATATATAATTTTAACTTTTCTAGTAACTCAATTTTGAAAATGTAAGGTGAAATTGTTTTTAAAATAATTTATTTAACCCAACATATTTAAAATATTGTACTTTCAACACGTAATTAATACAAAAAGTATCAGGGAGACATCTTACTTTTTTTCTCTGTAATAAGTCTTTTGAATTTTGTGCGTTTTGACACTTGCCTTATGTCTCAATTCTCTCTAGTCACATTCAAGTGTTTAATAGTGCCATGTGACTCGCGGCCGCTGTATTGGACAGGGCAGCTGTAGAGTACTAAAATGATAATAAATGAACACATAGTAAGGTGTCAATGTTATTCATAAGTGCTCTAATGAAAATAAAGCGAGATTAGATCATCAGAAGGGCAGGTGGTGCTTTAGGTAGGGCAGTCAGACTAGGAAGTCCTCACTGAGGAGGTGTCATCTCAGCAGAGACCTAAATGAAGTGAAGGAGCAAGGGAAGGAAAAAATGAGTCATGCAGGCAGAGGGAGCAAGTTTGACCTGGTTAAGGAATCCCAAGGAGCCGGGTGATTGAAACAGAGCGAGCAAATAATGGGGAGAGGTAGGAGATGGTCAGATCACGGGACTTACGGCAATGTTCAGGGGATTTTACTCTGAGAGTAATGGGAAACGATTGAAGGCTTGAGAGTAGAGGGATCGCGTGATCTGATTTAACATAGAAAGAGCTCTGATGGCACAGTGGTTAAAGCATTTGGCTGCTAACCAAAAGGTCGGTGATTCAAACCAACCAGCCACTCCATGGGAGAAAGATGAAGCGATCTGTTTCCATAAAGATTTGCAGCCTTAGAGACCCTATGGGGCACTTCTGCTCTGTACTATAGGGTCGATGTGGGTCAGAATCAACTTGATGGCAGTGGGTTGGGGCTGTTTTATGGTTTAGGGCTCCTAAGAAGTGACCTAGTGTGTCATAAGTGAAGGAGGGTCTGGTGGAAGCATAGGTGTGAAGCAGATCTGTTGTAGCAGAGGGCACTGAGGGAGATCAGGTCACCGTCCTGGGAGGGAGACTCAGATTCATGTGGGGAATGTGAGGTCTGTTAGGTAGGAGAAGACGGAAGTCTTTTTTTTTTTTTTCCTTTGGCTTATCTGTGATTTGGAGAGAAGCATTCAGAAGTGTTGTTCATCTGTTGAGTGTCAGAAGACTATTGTTGTTAGGTGTCCTATGTACAACAGAATGAAATATGGCCAGTGTTGTGCCGTCTGCACAGTTGTTGCTGTTTGAGCCCATTGTTGCAGCCACTGTGCCAAACCATCTTGTTGAAGGTCTTCCTCTTTTCTGCTGACTGTCTACTTTACCAAGCATGCTGTCCTTCTCCAGAGACCTCACCCTCCTGATGACATGTCCAGAGTATATGAGACCAACACCTGCCATCTTCCTTCCAAGGAACGTTCTGTCTGTGCTTCTTCAAGACAAATTTGTTCGTTCTTCTGGCAGTCCATGGTATATTTAGCATTCTTCACCAAAATCGTAATTCAAAGGCATCAATTCTTCTTTAGTCTTCTTTATTAACCGTCCAGCATATGAAGTTATTGAAAACACCGTGGCTTGGGTCAGGCACAGCTTAATCATCGAAATGACATCTTTGCTTTTTAACACTTTTAAAGAGGTCTTTTGCAGCACATTTGCCCAATGCAATATGTCATTTTATTTCTTGACTGCTGTTTTCCTGGGTACTGATTGTGGATTCACATAAATTGAAATCCTTCACAACTTCAATTTGTTCTCTATTTATCATGCTGTTGCTAATTGGTCCAGTTGTGAAGATTTTTGTTTTCTTTATGTTGAGCTGTAATCTGTACTGAAGGCTGTAGTCTTTGATCCAAATCAGTAAGTGCTTCAAGTCCTCTACTTTCAGCAAGCAAGGTTGTGTCATCTATATATTGTTGTTGTTGTTGTTGTTATGTGCCATCAAGTCGGACCCGACTCATAGCGACCCCTCCTTGGGTTTCTGAGGTGGTATCACTATGGAAGTAGATTGCCCAACTTTCCTTCCAAGGAGTGGCTGATGGGTTTGGACTGCCAGCCTTCTGGCTAGCAGTCAAATGCCTTAGGCACTACGCCACCAGAGCACAGTAATTTCTGCATTCTTTTGGACAACCTTCCTTTGGGTTGGCCACAATTATGAATCGCTACCAGTCAGGTGGCCAGCTAGCTGTCTTCCAAATTTCTTGGCAGAGAAGTGAGTTGCCTCCATCTGTTAAAACATCTCCATTGGTATTCCATCATTTCCCGGAGCTTTGTTTTTCACTAGTGCCTTCGGTGCATCTCGGACGTCTTCCTTCAGTGCCATCAGTTCTTCATCATATTCTCCTTCCTGAAGTGTACGAATGTCAGCCTATTATTTTTGATACAGTGACTCTTTGTATTCCTTCCATCTTCTTTTTATGCTTCCTGCATCATACAATATTTTGCCCATAGTATCCTTCAATATGGCAACTCAAAACTTGAAGTTTTTCTTCAGTTCCCTCAGCTTGAGAAATGCTAAGTGTGTTCTTCCCTTTTGGTTTTCTAACTCCATTTCATTATAACATTTTACTTTTTTGTTCTGAAGCTACCCTTTGAAAACTTCTGTTCAGAGTTTTCTACTTCATCATTTCTTCCATTCACTTTAGCTACTCTGTGTTAAGGAGCTAGTTTCAGAGTCTCTTCGACATCCATTTTGGTCTCTTCTTTCTTTTTAATGATCTTTTGCTTTCTTCAAGTATGATGTCCTTGATGTCATCACAAAACTCATCTGGTCATCAGTCATTAGTGTTCAGTGCATCAAATTGATCTGTGAAATGATCTAAATTCAGGTGGGATGTATTCAAGAACATACTTTGGCTCTTGTGGACTTTTTTTAATTTTTTTGAGCTTTAACTTGAACTTGCATATGAGCAATTGATGGTCTGTTCTGCAGTTGGCCCCTGGTCTTGTTCTGACAATATTGAGCTTCTCCATCATCTCTTTCCACAGATGTAATCAATTTGACCCCTGTGTATTCCGTCCAATGAGGTCCACATATATAGTCTTTGTTTATGTTGTTGATAAAGGTATTTGCAATGAATAAGTCATTGGTCTTGCAAAATTCTATCATGTAAATTCTGGCTTAGTTTCTATCACCAAGACTGTATTGTCCAACTACTAATCTTTCATTGTCTGCAACTTTCAAATTGCAATCACCAGTAGTTATCACTTCATCTTTATTGCATGCTTTATCAGTTTCAGACCATGGAAGTTGATAAAAATCTTCAATTTCTTCATCTTTGGCATTAGTGGTTGGTGTGTAAATTTGAACAATAGTCGTATTAACTGGTCTTCCTTGTAAGCCTATGGATATTATCCTATCACTGACAGCGTTGTACTTCAGGATGATGAATGCAATGCCGTCCCTCTTCATTGAGGAATTCATTGTCAAAAAGAATAGGAGGCTAATCATTGAGGGTGGTGGTGTTGTGTTCACTTCTTAAGAGCATTTAAGGACAATTCACCCTGTTGAACTTCGTGGGCCGTCTCCACAATATCAGTGTTATGTGCATTTGTAATTAAAGAAACAAGGTCCTCAGGCAGGACTGTGTTTAGGACATAATGTGAAGAGTACCATGCTAGCCAACTGAATTCCTAGCTTTGTCACTCATGACTGAATGGCTGTGTGCAAGTTGAACTTGAGAGTCTTTTTATTTTAATTGTTGCTTTTAAATTTTTTGTTAAATATTTCAAGCATATAGAAAAATGTGAGAAACCATATTAACAAATCCTAGGGTACACTTTTCCCAGCTTTATACCATCTTACCATTTTGCTGCATTTGCTTCAGCTTTGTTTTAAGAAATAAAACATCATAGATAGAGCTGAAGACCTGATTGTACCTTTCTTGATCCCATTCCCTTCCTTCCTCCCTAGTAATAACAGTCTCCAAATTAGTAGGTATCCTTCCCATCCATGATTTTATACTGTTACTGCAAATGGGTTTACCCACAAACATACAGTATTGCTTTGCATGTTTTTAAGGTATAATTTTGCCACTTGGGTTTTTTGGTTTTTTTCACTGTATAAATATACTGCATTTTATTTGTCCATTCTCTTATTGGTGGACCTACCTACACTTTGAGCTATTGGATACATTGCAGTGAAAATTCTTGTATCTGCCTCTTTGTGAATACAGTAAAACCTCCGAAAGCCAGAACCTGTGTAAGGCAGAAATTATCAGAGAAGGAAAACACAAGTATTTTTTCACTAAATGAGCAATGAAAAAGGGGTAAGACAAAGCCCTGTCAAAGGCAGAAAACTTACAAGACACAGAGAAACAAGACAGTCCTATCGAGTTTTGGCTCTTGCACGTCCCACTGTATATATACATGAGCTTCTCCTGAGTGTACCCTAGGGTGGTAGTTGCTGGAATGGACACACCATCAACTTTGTATTTCAGTTTTTCTTTGCTATTCAGGAATCTAATGAGAAACTCCAGTGACAGAAAGTCAAACCTACTCATGCTTTGCCCCTTTGAACTTTATTTTTCTTTCTGTGAAATAGATGTGA
Organism: Orycteropus afer afer; assembly: GCF_000298275.1. Taxonomy (NCBI): domain Eukaryota; kingdom Metazoa; phylum Chordata; class Mammalia; order Tubulidentata; family Orycteropodidae; genus Orycteropus; species Orycteropus afer. The sequence continues at coordinate 791,471 of NW_006922063.1, forward strand.
TGAAAGTACCTACTTCACAATTTGTGAGACGTGTATGAGATCATGAGGATAAACTACTTAACACAATACCTTAGATATTATGGATCCTCAACACCTCAGAGCGTTCTCTGTCTTCTAAGGACAGGAAATTGAAATGGTTAAAAGCTCAGGGGCTCTGAAGTTCAAGAGAAACTGAGTTCAAAACTGACTTTGCTACTCCCTGGATGGGTGCCTCTGGGAAAGTCACTTCTGCTTTCTGAGCCTCAGTTTCTCCATCTATTAAAAGAGGTTAAGTGAATGCAGTCATGAATATAAGTTCTCTGAATATGAATCTATATGCAACATGAGCTGACAGGAGCCACATACCATAATAATAAGCACCGTTTATTAATATGAATAAAATGTGTTGTTTCTTAACTGCTTTGATGGATACCTACTTTACAAATGACAAATTTGAAACCAGGTCTCAATAATTTTAAAACTTATGTTCTCAACCTTAAGCTATACTGCCTTGAAGGTCTTCGGTGGCTACCTGTCATCCTGAGAATTGGTTTCCAATTTTTTAAAAGAATGGTCCCATTTTGTCAAGCAGAATCTTATATGGAACCCTAGTTTATAAAGCAAATAAGGTGTAACTACTCTGGTTAAAGCAGGCGTGATGTCATAGGTTTGGGAAAATCCTTGTTCTGCCAGGCAAGAGCTATTAATCTTAGACAGATTGCTTCATCTGTCCGAGATTCAGTTCTTCACTTGTGATAGGGGATAATGATGCCAACCTAATAAGATTGCTATGTGGATCAACTGAAATACCATATACAAAGCACTTGTGATAAAGCCTGGCTTAATTTAAGAACCAAATAAGAGTGGCAGTTGTTGCAATTATGGCTGTGGTTACTATCAACTTCAGGAATCTCTTCACTGACCACAGGACAGAGTGGAGTTTCATGGCTCTCCATCATCTGACCCAGCCTGCATTTCCAGCCCTCAACACCTACACTGTAGACTAGCTGGATTCCAATGTTCCCAATCTAGTGGCCTGCACTGCCAGTTCTGTGTTTGTGCTCTGCCCACTGGGGGACCCTTCTCCCTTCTCTCCCTTGCCCCGAAAGTACACTTTTTATATTTTTTAAACATTTTTTGTAAAACTTTTATTATAGAAAATTTCAAAATATCCAAAGTAAAAAGTCTGCAATGAACCCTCATGTATCTGTCCCTTAGCTTGTGTGATCACCAGTAACCTTATATCCCCAGCCTACTCATCCTACTGGATTATTTTGAAGCAAATCCCAAACATCTTATCACTTCATCTGCAAATTCTTCATTATGTACTCTAAGGTAAGGACTCTTTTTAAACATAACTACAATACCATTTTCACATCTACACAATAATTAACAATAAATTGTTCATATAAAATTAACTTGTCAGTGTTCATATTTCTTTCATCATGTCATAAATCTGGTTCCACCATTAGTTTGTTCAAATCAAGATACAGATAAGCTCTGCATATTGCATTTATTTAATCGATAAGACCTTTATATTTGTTTTGATTGCTTGTTTGTTTTTTTCTACAGTGTTTTTGTTGAACTGCTCATTTCTCCTCTGTGGTGTCCTTTACCATGTTCCAATGCCCCTTTTTTTTCTTGCCAAATGGTAGTTAGATCTGGATTCTAGATACTTGATCAGATTGTGGCTTGACTTTTGGCAAGAATACATCATAGGTGGTACTTTGGGCTTTCTGTTGAATCAGATCAGCAAAGGCATGATGTCTCCTTATCTCTTTTTTAGTGTTGGATGGATCCATGGGTTCAGGAATTGTCAGCCTGATTCACCATTATAAAGTTCCCTGTCATGACTTCAAAGAAAAATGATAAACCTTCACATAAAAAAAGAAGACCAGCATAAATATTCAGCAAATACTAAAACAATAGCAATGAAGGAAGTGATAGCACGATTCATAAACAAAACAAGCTCAGCATAGAAAATTATATGGAACAAAGAAATAGACACCATGAAAAAGCACATAACAAAAATGACAGCAACAAATTCATATTTCCCAATAATTAGGTATCTGACAAGGGACTTATCTCTAAGACTTATAGAGGAAGAATGGATGACCAAACTATGGTACATACACATAATGGAATGCTATGCAGCACTAAAGAATAATGTAGAGTCTGCGAAACACCACATAATATGGATGAAGTTGGAGGACATTATGCTGAGTGAAATAAGTCAATCACAGAAGGACAAATATAGCATTAGTTTGTTGTTGTGCAGAGTCAAGGAAAGGTTTGTATATGGAAGGAAACTTTCTCTGTTGGTTGCCAGGGGTGGGAGGGAGGGAAGGGAACACTGCAGAAAATAATAATGTATTGACCCATGTTATTTTGGTTTTGTGTATTTCATTGTACATAAATTATATTTCAATAAAATACATTAAAAAAAAGTTCCCTGTCGATGTTTTACCTGATGGTTTTTAGCAGTCATTGATGATAGCCTAGGTCCATTATTTCATTAAGATTTGCAAAATATTAATATAATTTTATTATTATTTCTGCATTTACTAGCTTCAAATTCTTTTTTTTTTTTTATTGTGATTTGGATGAAGGTTTACAGAGCAAATTCACTTTCCATACAGCAGTTCACATATACTTTGTCTCATGACATTGACCACAGTTTACCATAATGCAACAACTCCCCTCCCCATAGTTACCTCTTCCC
>NW_006922063.1:805004-805627 GCF_000298275.1 Orycteropus afer afer
AATTCTTGAATAAAGAAACACTATTTGTTTACCCTGAGGTATAGTTCACACAGGAAAGGCAGGATAAGTGTTTCAGTCTTTCCCTTTATCTGTCTTCAGAATAATGAGTTGGTTCTCAGCAGCCTCCAAAGGTAACCAATGAGTTTGTTTTTGTTTTTTTAGTCCCATTATGAATTCTTCAGTACCCAGCCCAAATGTCATTTCCTTTAGTCTTCTTACCCTGATTCAAAAGTAACTTTTCCTTTTCATTGACTTGACTTTTTCCTCATCTTACACAGGCCATTCCCCAGAGAGAACATTTTCCTTGTCTTCCATTCTTTGAATTCTCTGAGTAACTGGGCCCATGTTGGTACATTTTTGTCAATCTCATTTGATCTAGAATATATCCATCACTCATTTGCAACAAGAACCAAACCCACTGCCATCAAATTGATTCCAACTTGTAGTGACCCTATAGGACAGATTAGACCCATCCCATAGGGTTTCCAAGGATGTAAATCTTTTTCTTTTCTTAATTCCAGGCCGGAAGGGTGACTAGAGGCCATAGTCTCAGGTGTTACAACAGTCTTTATCAGACCAGTACAGCTGGTCTTTTTATGATTTTGAGTTTTGTTCCACATTTT
>NW_006922063.1:805947-814846 GCF_000298275.1 Orycteropus afer afer
CAGGGATTGTGGGGCTGGCGCGGGATCGGGCAGTGTTTCGTTCTGCTGTGCATGGGGTCACTATGAGTCGGAAATGACTCGATGGCACTTAACAACAACAACAACAACAACATGTTGTGCCAGTTGACCTTGATGTCCCCGGTGACCATGGTCCCCAGCTCTCAGGCCCAGTTTCTCATTTCATCAAGGTGCTTGTGCCTAAGGAGTTATCCTATCTTTGCCAAGGCTATAAATCTTTGTGGAAGCAGACTGCACCATCTTTCTCCTAGGAAGTGGCTGAAGGGTTTGAATCACTGACTTTTTGATTAGCAGCCAAATGTTTTAACCACTGCACCACCAGAGCTCCTGAATTACCCAGAGGAGTTGTTAAAACACAGATTTCTGGGCTCCACTTCCAGTTTCAGATTTAGTAGGAGCTCTGGTGGCGTAGTCCTTAAGGCATTTGACTGCTAACCAGAAGGCTGGTGGTTCAAATCCACCACCCACTCCTCAGAAGGAAAATTGGGCAATCTACCTCTGTAATGATACCACCTCAGAAACCCAAGGAGGGGTCGCTATGAGTCGGTAGTGAGTTTGGTTTTTGTTTTTTCATTTGGGATGGGGCCCAAAGGAACTCTGGTGGTGCTATGGTTAAAGCATTCATCTGCTAACCAGAAGGTCAGCTGTTCAAACCCACCAGCTGCTTCATGGGAGAAAGATAGGTAGTCTGCTTCCATAAAGATTTACAGCCTTAGTGTGAAACAAAACTCAAAATCATTTGGAAAAAAAAAGGGGGGACCATGTTTGCTGGTCTGATAGAGCCTGATGAAACCACTGAGACTATGGCCCCTAGCTGCCCTTCAGGTCTGGAATTGAACCCACTCCTGTGGCTTCCAGCCAAACAAAAGGCAGATATATGAGCCAAACATTTACACTAGGTAGATACACTCCTTGGAGAGAACAATTATGGGTGAATAGAAAGGTTGTGTATGCACACGGAGACAACTGGGGGGGGGGACAGGAGTGCATGGAGGGAAGGATACAGGGAAGAGGTAACTGTGGGGAGGAATAGAGAGGGTAGCTGTTGCACTGTGGTAAACTGTAGTCAATGTCATAAGACAAAGTGTAGGTGAACTGCTGTATGGAAAGTGAATTTTCTCTGTAAACTTTCACCCAAATCACAATTAAAAAAAAAAAAAGATTTATGGCCTTGGAAACCCTATAGGGCATCTGTCCTATAGGGTCACTATGAGTCAGAATCAACTTGATGGCAATGGGTACGGTGGGGCCCAATAATTTGCATTTCTTACCAATTCCCAGGTAATACTGATGTCGCTGATTCTAAGACTACATTTTGAGAACGACTGCTTTATCTCAAAGATAGTCTTAACTTTTATATGATGACACTTGACCTCCTGCAAAACCTTGTCACTCAATAGATTTATCTTAAGAACTTCCATTTCCTTCCTCTACTTTGTTGCTTATCAACCAATTTTGAGTACTCAATCACTGTTAAATATTTTAATAGTTATGGAATTTAGGAGCTCTGGTGGTACAGTGGTTAAAGCATTCATGTGCTAAACAAAAGGTTAGTGCTTTGAACCCACCAGCTGCTCCATAGGAGAAAGATGAGGTCGTCTGCTTCCATAAAGATTTACAAGCTAGGAAACCCTATGGGGCAATTCTACTCTGTCCTGTAGTGTTGCTATGCAATGGAATCTACTCAATGGTCATGGATTTGGTTTGGTTTGGAGGCCATGTCCTGTGTAAAGAGAACAGGTACTACTTGAGTTTAAGCCAATCTCAGGTCCATTATTCTCCAGTTTTTCAAGAGAAACCAGAAATAATCCCAACTAATTTAGCATTTTTAGTACACTGAGTAGACTATACAGATATATCTGTAAAAACTGAATCCAGTCCATGTTTCAAGACCTTTGCAGTAAATACATGGATGGATGCGTGATGGATGGATGGATGAATGAGTAAATAATGAATCTGGGTCATTGCAGCAGCTCTTTGGTGAGAAGTGGGGGAGAGTGGTGGGAACAGACAATTGTAGAGTGCCTACTGTATGCCCAGCCCTGTGCAAAAAGGTTTTATATACCATACAGTTGACCTTCATAACATCACCACATTCTTTTTTATTTCCATACTCATTTCACAAATAGGGGATTATAAAAGCCCCAGGTCACACTACTTTTTATTTATAACGTATCAAATTCTCCATCCTCCCCCCCATATGTGTGTGTGTGTGTGTGTGTGTGTATGTCAGATGGGCTCACATGATTTAAATAGGATCTTAAACTTAGGATTCCATATATCTCTATTATACCATATTGCCACCACAAATGGAATGAGATCTTCAAAAGGTGGGTAGAGGGAAGGTGTAAGTAGGTCAGGGAAAAGCTTGATCTCTTGGACATCTAACCAAGCAACTCATCTCTTCATATTCCTCAAGGATGACAGTATTAAAGAGCTAAAAAAAACAAGGATTCTCTTGCCATCTTGTGTGTCCTTCCCATTTCCTTCTGAATTCTCCTCTCAGAATTCAAGATTTCTGATTACCAGCCTTGAACTCCTCCTTGGAGTCCACTCTATCTTAATTCCTTTCTAGAGCTCAGTAGGATAAAGGCAGAGACACAGATACAGTAGCTGTTTGGATGGAAAACACTTTATTGGATTCACTGAGCCAGGAATAAGTCATTCTAGGATGGTGATCAGATCCTGTGCTAGCTCGCTCTTCCATCATGGGTCAGTAGTGCTGGGTCTTGAAGGGAACAGTCACTGAGCATCAGGAATTGCACTCCTCAGTCCTTTCAACTGGAAGGAGAGAAGTTATGGTCTGACTGCAGATCCCTGGGTGTGAGATCGGGAGTCCTCCGTAAGGAAGCCCAGGACAAAGTGAAGGTACTGGTGGAAAGGGATGTCTGCCCAGTCTAAGTTCCCATTTTCCTCTAGATTATTTTTTTGTTTGTTATGTACCGTCGAGTCAGCCCTGACTCCTAGCGACCCCTCCTTGGGTTTCCGAGGCAGTTATCACTACGGAAGTAGGATTGCCCAACCTTCCTTCCGAGGAGTGGCTGATGGGTTTGAACCACCAGCCTCCTGGTGAGCAGTCAAGTGCCTTAGCCACTATGCTACCAGAGCTCCCTAGATTATAGTAACTGATGTTTCCCTTAGCTTTGGTGAAAAGAAATTTTCTCCTCCTCTCAACACTCCTCACTCCACCCCCCATATCTTCTGCTCTTCCCTTATCTCTGTCTCCTAATGTCCATACCACTTACCTTAGGAAAGGCATCCCAGTTGAGAAAGGGAAGTTTCCTTTTCAAAGACTGAAAAAGAGAGTGAGAGTAAGCATAATGTGGTAGGTCAGTGAGCATTGATCAGTAAATATTCACTGAATGAGCTCCTCATAGTGGTTATTGTGATGGTGTTTTATTATTAATAGTAAAAACCCACCCATTGCCATCAAGTCAGTTCTGACTCACAGCAACCCTGTAAGAGTAGAACTGCCCCATAGGGTTTCCAAGACTACAATCTTTAGAGAAGCAGATTTCCACATCTTTCTCCCATGGAGTGGCTGTTGGGGGTCACTTCCAACCTTTTTGTTTAGCAGCTGAGCACTTGACACTGTGCCACCAGGGCTCCTTATTACTGCAGTAAGAGCTCAGAATGCTTGAGGCCTTTCTTTGGCTGCCTTGTACTAACTGCTTTACAGGTATGATTTCATGGGTCTTCACAGCACTTACTGATGTGGGTACTATTGTCACTCAACATCACACATGAGGAAATGGAGGCTCAGAGAATGAAGACACTTACATGAGGTCATGAGATGCAAGCTCCCATGGAATGTAAGCTCTACTTCCAGCTCTGTCATTGACTTAGCCTTCAAAGTTTACGTGGGCCACCTAACCTGGGACCTAGTTTCTTCTAGAGAATGAGGGGATTCAAATAAATTCTTGTCTCATAAAGTTCTTCCTCTTCTGGAATTACCTTTATGGCCTTACTCCCCACTGTCATGCTAGAAATCTAGAATGTAACCATGACAGTCTCCATGGAAACAATTTTTGTTAGCAACATCAAGCAGGATCCAGCAGGGCAGTTACTCCCTCCTGCTGAGATTGTTAATTGCTGTAGAGTCCGTTCCAAGCCATGGCATCCCTATATATGCTGAGTAGAATTGCCCATTGGATTTTCAAGGCTGTGACCTTTCAGAAACAGATTGTCAGCCCTGTCTCTCAAGTCACTTCTGGGTGTGTTCAAACCGTCAACCTTTTGGCTAGTTGTCAAGTACTTAACCATTTGCTCAGCCCAGTGACTCCTTCTCCCTCCTAGATCTCAGAAGAGAACCAAAAGGGCTAGAATTAGGATATATTGCTAATACCCTAGAAAGACTGAAAATGATCAAGGAGAATGAGGGGTTCACAAGCACTTACCTCAAAGAGGGCATGCCAGTTCAGGAATTCATCATTCTTAAAAGCCTGTGGAGGGAAAGACCAAGAGTGGGTCAGTTCCAGGGGAGTACAGAGCTTAAACTCTAGCCCTTTGGAGAAGATGAATGCTCCATGGCAGCTTTGCAAGCTCTCTACCAAAGTGCTAAGCTACCTCCTCTGTATTGCAGGGCAGCACTGGAGAATTCTACTTACAGATTTCAACTTCTCCAGGTTCAGGAACTGAGTGTTAAAGGCCTAGGCAAAGAAGCAGGGTGTTAAGAAAGTTGCTAAGAAGCACAGAGAGATAGGGACAAACTCATAACTGGAATGTAGGGAAAGAGCTAGCTTACCTCAGGTCCTGCTGCATAGTTACCGATGGTGGTTTCTTCCTGAAAAGTGAAGGGAAGAAAGGAGTACAGTGATCACATGATGGCAAGTCCCTCTCCCGAATTCCTCTCTACCAGCTTCTGTCTTTATCCACTTTGGGGCCAGGCCCCAAGACTGTAAGCCATTCTCCACCAGGGGGGCCTCAGTGTGCCCACTCTGTTCCAGTAAATGGTGGCAGCTGTGCAAAGTGAGATGGAAGGACTGAAGAATGCATACATGAGGTTGTTGTTGTTGTGTGCCATCAAGTTGGACCCAACTCTAAGCGACCCCTCCTTGGGTTTCCAAGGCAGTATCACTACGGAAGTAAATTGCCCAACTTTCCTTCCACAGAGTGACTGGTAGGTTTGAACCGCCAGCCATCTGGTTAGCTGTCAAGTGCCTCAGGCACTACGCTACCAGAGCAAGTTAAAACTCAGGCCTGTGTCTATTATAGGTAGCATTGGGAAGGGTGGAGAAAAGAGAACTCCTCCCAAAAAAACCAGCTAGTGTTGTTCTACATTTGACTTAATTTCAGAACAACTGACTTGAAGTCTTCCTGAGACACTCCCACTTGGCCCATATAGCTGGGCAGGGAAGATTAACATGTTGGTGGGACCTGCCTTCCTTTGAAGTTGGTTTGCTTTGTGACTTTATTGCCACCAAAGTTGGAGTCACCATTTCTCTTTTCTATTCAGTAATTCCTCCAGACCTCAGTACATCTCCTCTTGTCACTCTCCCAAGCCTTGTTATCAGCATTGTTACTCCTTCTACAACTGAGGTCACAAATGGGTGACCCATGAGCTAGAGCTATATGTTGATAACATGTGGTGGTTTGCTTGTTTTTCAATTTGAATTAAACATTTTTCATGAAGAGGAGTTCATAAATAAATCCAGATTTTCAATTACTCTTGAAAATTTTAAAGCTCTGGCCACTCTGGGTACATTTTCCCACTAGGCAGTAATCATACAGAGTAGCAAGTGCCCCCTTTTAGATTGGGCAAGTGCACTCAACTTCCCCTGAGGCCCAGCAGACCTGATCGTTAACACCACTTGCTTAATCCTATGCAGCTGAATTTGGGACCCTCTATCTTAGACTTTTAAATTCAGAATTGGCAGTCTTCTCCCACTTTAGGATGAGAAGAAGAGAAGGGCATCAGGGTTCCTCCTTGTCTGGGGGCTGAATCATAAGAACTCCTGCTATGGTGTAGGTTCCAGAGATAGTAGAACCTTTCCACTCACCAGGAAACCATGCACAGCGTACAAAGGAAGCAAACATTAGGCTGAACTCACATGAACAATCTTCCCTCATCTCCTCCCGAGATCCACTATTTAGCCACCACCCCACACTTCACTCTCTCTTCCCTAACTGTTTTCCCAGGAATGCTTTGTTCCTTTCCTCAGAGCCCCAGGTTCTCATTCATCCCCTGATAGTATCCAAAAATAACAGCCACTTATCTAGTAACAGATAAATGATAAAGAAATCAGGTGGGGGAGAGGAGTAGAGTAGGTAAAAGGTGTAAGAAAAGAGAGCCCAGGTGATACGCTCACCTCAGAACTACCCAGGGCAGCCCCCTGGGCAGAGTGGAGCACCAGAAGAGAGAGGAGAGCCACAGCAGGGAGAACTGGGATCTTCATGATGTCAAGTTTGGGGTGTTCTGAGGCAGGGCCTCACTGCTTGCCCTTTATATCCCCAGGGAGACGGATGGATCAGAAATAGGGTCCCCACCCCACTGACTCACCCCCAGATCCTGTTACCCACCCCCAGGGCTCTGGGATGGGAAGGAGTGGACTGCTTCCCACTTACCTTGGATTTCTCAATTCACATTCTGCCCCAGGCACTAAGAAGATGAGACTGATGGAGCTCCCTACGCAACTAGGATTGGGAGAGGGACAAGTTGGACCTGTCCCTCCAAGGAACTAGCAGTGACACCCAAGTAGCTGCTCCTTTTGTCTTTGTCTCTTTTTCTTACATCCATCCTTCCCCTCTTACAATTCAGACTTACTTTCCACGCTGCCAAATTCCGTTTAAACTCCTTAGACTAACATGGAGGCCTCCCATGCTTTCGCCTCAACCTGCCTGTCCAACTTTTTTCTTCTTTTGTCTTCCTGCACATACCTCACATTCTGACCAAACTGGACTCTTTCTTCCCTCCTCTAAGTATCTGTCTGTGCTCTTCCTTATTCCTAAAATGTCCTTCTCTCATCTCCAGTTTTCAGAACCCAATATTCATCTTGGATGAACTGTCCTTATTTCCCTCATAGTTCCTCATCCCCCCTCCCTACCTTCCCCACCTTCCACACACACATACATACTCTTTCCTAGAGTTATATCAATTCATTTGCATCTCTCTGAGCTCTGGTGGTATACACAATGCAAACGCACTGGCATCAGTCAGATCCGACTCATAACGACCCCTCCTTGGGTTTCTGAGGCGGTATCTCTACAGATGTAGATTGCCCAACCTTCTTTCCGAGTAGTGGCTGGTGGGTTTGAACTGCCAGCCTTCTGGTTAGCAGTCAAGTGCCTTAGGCACTATGCCAGTGGACTGCTAACCAGAAGGATAGTGCTTCAAACCCACCAGCTGCTCCATGGGAGGAATATGAAGCAATCTACCGCAATAAGATTTACAGCCTTGGAAATGCAATGGGAGTCACTGTTGAGTTGGAATCGACTCCATGGCAATAGGTGTGGTTTGTTTTTTGGCATTGTGCCTAGAGTAACTTGTCTTTTTCTTTTATTCCCCTCTTAGAATATTAAATTCCTTGAGGTCAAGAACTATTTCTTAATAACTGTTATATCCTCCTTGCATCATGCCTTTTACACAGAGTACAGGAGAAGTCAACAGTTATTAATTTAATATATTAGAATTAGGATTCAAGCATCCTTCCACCAAGTTGTACACTTTCCTTCCACGAGTCTGTACCCCTCTCATTATCTAGGTGCCTGTCTTTTACTCTTAGGTCACTGAAGAGATGACTGTCTTGAGCTAAAAGGGCAAGGAATAGGGAAACATATAAAAATGCAAAATCAAGTTTTAGAAATACCCAGTCAGAGGTCATATCTAGGCATCCTGAACTTCAAGTGCCTACTCCATTTCATTGAATTTAACTCCCCCTTTCCTGCCAGCTTGGAAAGTGGATCATCAGAAGGTGACAAAACATCTTAATCAAGCAACTGTCTCCACAGTGAGGTTCAGGTGGCCCAACCGGTTCTGGGTGTAATATAATAGGGAGGTGTTGGAACATAGACCAGGGCTGCCAGGGCAGAACAAGACTTTATCTAACAATAGGCCTCTTCACTGTAACCTGTTGCAATGCATATTGGTGGCAGGCCTAGGGTGGGAGGGCTAGATATTGTTCATGAACTCTAGAAGCTGGCACTTCAGTTCAATCCTCACTCTGTCCCCACCCCCAGACCCAGAACCTCCTAAGCGTCAGGAAGCCCCTGTGTTTTTATAGTGGTGTCTCCCCCTTTACACAGCTACCTGAGGAGACAGTGCCTGAAGAACATTCACTAAACACAAGTGACCATGTGGCAGTGGATGTCATGTGCAGTTCCTGTGATTGGAGGGGACAAGTGAGGGGATGACTGAGGTGGGTGGAATGCAACCCAGAAGGTTTTCTGTAAGACAAGTATTTATGTATAATCAATTCTTATTAATTAATTAACAGTGACTGAAGGAGTACATTAACGACCATTCTGTCAGCATGGGGTCAACACCAGGAGTGGAGGTAATGAAGAATCAGAAAGAACTGATACTGTATTAATAACTACAATTAGACACGCTAATGGAAGAACACTTTGGAATGGATAATCCAAAGCAGCCGATGATCCAAATACTATCATCTGTTTAGCTTTAGAGTCTGATTGTTCTTTTGCAACCAGTGATCTTCCTATGTTTTCCTCCCCACCTATGCTGCTAACAATAATGATATTTATCAAGGGTTTCCTATGGGGCAAGCCTTGTGCTAAGTGCTCTACATGCCTGATCTCATGATATGTCATGGTAATTCTCGGAGGTAGGTGTTATGTTATTGGGAGGTGCTATCAAGACAATTCTAACTCATGCTGACCCTGAGTACAATGGGATGAGACACTGCCCTGTCCTGTGTCATCCTCG
>NW_006922063.1:815087-817054 GCF_000298275.1 Orycteropus afer afer
TTTTTTTTTTTTTTCATTCTTTTGGCAGTCTGTGTTATATTTACTACTCTTCACCAACACCGTGATTCAAAAGTCAATTCTTTGGTCTTCCTTATTCATTATCCAGCTTTCATATGTGTATGAGGTGATTGAAAATACCATAGCTTGGGTCAGGCACAGCTTAATCCTCAAAATGACATCTTTGTTTTTTAACACTTTATAAAGAGGTCTTTTGCAGCAGATTTGCCTAATGCAGTTTGTTATTTGATTTGTTGACTGCCACCTCCATGGGTGCTGACTGTGGATCCAAGTGAGATGAAATCCTTGACGACGCCAATATTTTCTCCATTTAATCATGATGTTAATTATGTGTTCATTATTTACTGCTAACCAGAAGGCTGGTGGTTCAAACCCACCAGCCACTCCTCAGAAGAAAGATTAGACGATCTACTTCTGTAGTGATACCACCTCGGAAACCCAAGGAGGGGTGGTTTTGAGTCAGATCCGACTGGATGGCAGTGAGTTTCTGTTTGTTTGTTGTTGTTTTTCACATATGGGTACAGTTGTGAGGATTTTGTTTCTTCATGTTGAGCTGTCCTCCATGCTGAAGGCTGTAGTCTTTCATCTTCATCACTAGTGCTTCAAGTGCTCTACACTTGCAGCAAGCGAAGTTGTGTCACCTACATCTTTTAGGTTGTTAATGAGTCTTCCTCCGATCTTGATACCACATTGTTCATCATATAGTCCAGCTTTTCGGATTGTTTGCTCAACATACAGATTGAATAGTATGGTGAAAGGATACAACCCTGATACACCCTTTCCTGCTTTTAAACCACACAATATCCCCTTGCTTTGTTTGAACAACTGCCCTTTGGTCTGTTTAAAGCTTCCATATAATCACACTTCAGTGTTTTAGAATTTTCATTCTTCAAAATATTATTCATAATACGTGATGATCCACTCAGTGAAATGCCTTTACATAGCCAATAAAATGCAGGTAAATATCTTTCGAGTATTCTCTGCTTCAGCCATGATCCATCCGACATCAGTAACGGTATCTCTCATTCCACATCCTCTTTTGAATCTGTTTGAATTCCTGGCAGTTACCTGTAATGTAACTGCTGCAAGTGTGTTTTTTTGTTTGTTTTTCTTACGCAAAATTTTACTTGCGTGTGGCATTTATATCCTTCAATAATTTTCACATTCTGTTGAATCACCATTCTTTGGAATGGGCACAAATATGGATGCCTTCCAGTTGGTTGGCCGGATAGCTATCTTCCAAATCTCTTGGCTTAGAAATAAGCGTTTCCAGCATTGCAGCCGTTGTTGAAATAGCTCACTGGGCATTCCGTCAGTTCATGGAGCCTTGTTTTTTGCCAGTGCCTTCAGTGCAGCTTGAGCTTCCTCCTTCTTGCTACCTCCTGAAATGGTTGAACATCAACCTTTTTTTTTTTTTTTTGATACAGTGACTGTGTGTATTCCTTCCATTTTCTTTTGATGCTTCCTGCATCATTCAATTTTTGTTCCCATTATATCTTTCAGTATTGCAACTCGAGGCTTGAATTTTTCTTTATTTTTTTCAACTTGAGGAACCAGGTCTTTGCACATTTTATTATAGTACTTTACTTTGTCTTCTTGAGCGACCCTTTAAAATCTTCTGCTCACCTTTTTTACTTCCTCATTTCTTCTATTCGCTTTAGCTGCTCCGCATTCAAGAGCAAGTCTCAGAGTTTCTGACAGCCTTTTTTTATTATTATTGAAAATATATATTTTAGTATGTTGTTGTTGTTAGGTGCCATTGAGTCAGAGCCGACTCATAGCAACCCCTCCTTGGGTTTCTGAGGCAGAATCACTATGGAAGTAGATTGCCCAACCTTCCTTCCAAGGAGTGGCTGGTGGGTTTGAACCACCAGCCTTCTGGTTAGCAGTCAAGTGCCTGAGGCACTATGCTACCAGAGCGCCTCAATAAACAAATATAGTTGTGTATA
>NW_006922063.1:817154-837591 GCF_000298275.1 Orycteropus afer afer
GAGTCAGAGCCGACTCATAGCAACCCCTCCTTGGGTTTCTGAGGCAGAATCACTATGGAAGTAGATTGCCCAACCTTCCTTCCAAGGAGTGGCTGATGGGTTTGAACCGACAGCCTTCTGGTTAGCAGTCAAGTGCCTTAGGCACTACGCCATCAGAGCTCCCGGATATTTCTCTATTACTGACAGCCTTGTACTTCAGCATAGATCCTGAAATGTTCTTTTTGATGATGAATGTTGTTCTGGTTACCTAGTGCTGCTCTGACAGGAATATACCATAAATGGGATGGCTTGAACAAACAGGAGTTTATTCTCTTACAGTTTGGAGGCTTTAAGTCTGAGTTCAAAGTGCCAGGCTCTACGGGCTGGGTGAAAGCCCCTCAGCCTTGGGCTTTAGCTCTGCCTCCTGCTCCCAGCCCACTGAAGGTAGAGGCTTTTCTTCACTTAGACCGTGCTGGCTGCTGAGGCTGAGAAGCCCAAGGTTGACAAGTAGAAAGGCACAGTCCCGATGTTACCAAACCACATAGCAGCCCATTCACTCAAGTCCATTGAAAGTCCCAAAGTCGGCAGAGCATGGCAGGCTGCTGAACAACGACACGGCTACATGCAGGGTCCAAGTGTGCCATAAGCTAGAGACTGTTTCCCAAGGTTTCTGCTTATATATAGGAAGCAGACCACATCCCTAAGGCAGCTACTCAGCTGCTCACAGTAGATTCCACCATAGAGTTGATTACCAATCTCATCATGGGGAATACTACATCCAGCTGCCCAGCCCCACTCAACCAGGCCTAGCCAAGTTGACACACAAACTGAACTACCACAAATATGATGCCATTCCTCTTCAATTTGTCATTCCCAGCATAGTAGACCATATGATTGTCTGATTCAGAATAGCCAATACCAGTCCATTTCAGCTCAGTAATGCCTAGGATATCGATCTTTGTGCATTCCTTTTCATTTTTGACAACTTCTAGTTTTTGTAGATTAATACATCATACATTCCACATTTTGATTATTAATGGATGCTTGCAGCTGTTTTGAGTTGTACCACATCAGCAAATGAAGGTCCTTTATACTCTTATCATTACGGTCGGCTCTACTTTCAGGAGGCAGCTCTTCCCCAGTTGTGTTTTGATTGGAACCTGAGGGGCTTATCTCCTGGTGCTATCAGACAATGTTCTGCTGCTGTTCATAGAGTGTTCAGTGGCTGGTTTTTTTTACCGGTAGGTCTCCCAGTCCTTCTTCTGAGTCTGTCTTAGTCTGGAAGTGCCACTGAAACCTGTCTGGACCCCTGCTGGTCTTTGTATAGCTTCCAGCGTAACAGCAACATGCAAGCCACCACAGCAGGGCAAACTGACAGATGAGTGGTGGGAGTGCTTCGTGCTGTACATATATGGTCTCATTGAAACATCACAACAATTCTATGAGATAGGTTTTATAATTATCCACATTTTATAGGTGAGGGAACCACAGTATATAGAGATTAAGTAACTTATCAACGTTGTATAGCCAGTGGCTAGGAGGGGCAGCATTACGCTCTGGTCTCTCTGATTCCAAAGCCTCATCTTTATCACTCCTCTGCTGTACTGTGGAGTAGTGTACTGCAAAGAGCCTCAGCCAGCCCAGGTAGCACCTTGTGTGAATTAAACCCATCCTGGGAGAGTGGAGGACAGGTGCATTCAGCTCCCTCACCCCCTTTCCCAGGTGTCCTTTTGTGGTGTGCAGCCCACACAGCCATAGGTGGTGGCTCTGAGCATAATGCATTAATTTAAATTAACTGAATGACAGATTGAAAATAGAACTAAGACTTTAATGGCACTCAGTGAGCCCATATGCCCCAGAATGAACCTGCATTCCCAGATGCTTCTTATAATATGAGCATCTTGCCATACCAGATATGGCTCTAGTATTTAACATAGATAGCTTTTGCCTAACGCCTCTAAATGCAAATCAACTGCTTTGTGTGCTCAACCAAGGAAATGGAATTATTTTCCTAAGCTGGAGGAAAAACTGGCTGTGTTGGATTAATGGTTTGTTTTTATTTGTTAACCTTTCCAGTGGATTTTCAAGAATAATTTAAGCTTCACGTGATTTTCCGTATGTGTCAGTTTTAGAATGTAGTATCTCTCTGAGTCCCCCACCCGCACCTGTACTGTGTCCCTGAATGTCCAGTGGTTGGGCAGGTGGGGAAAGAGAGAAGTGGGGAAGGCGCTCATTGATAGAAAGTCCCAGCAGTTCAGGCAATGGGTGGTGAGATAATCCACCTGAGATGCAGCTTTGCTTTGGCTGTGTCACATAGGGCTAATGGAGTCAGGCAGTCTCACAGATTCTGGCTTTATATCTCCCTGTCTCTAAGTCCGGTTGGTTTCCTAGTTCTCTCTCTGGTATTGCCAGTAAACTCCTGTTTTCCCACAGACCTACCCCTACCCCACCCCAAATCTGCCAGAACTTGAGTGTGGGTAGGAAGTGAGGCACAACCCTTATTGCCAAATTACAGACACACCTAGGTGCTGGGAGCTGGCCTCCTGGATTAAGGAAATGAATGAACTAGGGGATTTGAAGGATGGACACTTGGTCCCTGGAGGTCTGTGAATATGGTGAAAGCATAAAATACTTGGAGAGAAAGGAGTCTGGGGTGTGGGATACTGGGAGGTAGGTCCCAGAGAATCCTTCTTCTATCACTTCCTCCCTCTACCAGTGCTATGATGACTACATCCAAACACACTGCCACATCACCCAACAGGTCTGGTTTCTTCCTTTGCCACACATCCTCTCTCCCTGTGTGCCCTTC
Source organism: Orycteropus afer afer (assembly GCF_000298275.1). Classification (NCBI taxonomy): domain Eukaryota; kingdom Metazoa; phylum Chordata; class Mammalia; order Tubulidentata; family Orycteropodidae; genus Orycteropus; species Orycteropus afer. Next base: position 819,943 of record NW_006922063.1, read on the forward strand.
CCTTAAACTTCTCCCAGGAAGGCTTCCTGGATGGAGCCCACAAAATCTTGCTCCTTCTTTCCATTCATTGTTGTTGTTGTTGTTAGATGCCATCAAGTCATCTCCAGCTCATAGCGACCCTATGCACAGCAGAACGAAACACCGCCCAGTCCTGAGCCAGCTCCACGATTCTTGCTACACTTGAGCCCATCGCCACCACTGCCGTGTCAATCCACCTTATTGAGGGCCTTTCCCTCTTTTGTCGACCCTCCACCTTACCAAGCATGATGTCCTCCTCCAGGGACTGGGCCCTTCTGACAACATGACCAAAGTATGTGAGACAAAGTCTGGCCATTCTCACCTCCAAGGAGCATGCTGGCTGCACTTCTTCCAGGACAGACCTGTTAGTTCTTTTAGCAGTCCATTCTTCGCCAACACCACAGCTCAAAAGCATCAACTCTTCTTCGGTCTTCTTATTCATTGTCCAGCTCTCACATGCATATGAGGTGATTGAAAATACCATGGCTTGTGTCAGGCACACCTTAGTCCTTAAGGACACACCTTTGCTCTTCAGCACTTGAAAGAGGTCCTTTGCAGCCGATTTGCCCAGTGCTATACCTCGTCTGATGTCCTGACTGCTGCTTCCATTGGCATCGATTATAGAACCAAGTAATGTGAAGTCTGTGACAATTTCAATCTTTTCTCCATTTATCGTAATATTGCTTATAGGATCAGTTGTGAGGATTTTTGTTTTCTTTACAATGAGATGTAATCCATACTGCACATTGTTATTTTTCAATCTTCCTCAGAAAGTACTTCAAGTCATCCTCACTTTGAGTAAGCAAAGTTGTGTCGTCAGCATATTGCAGGTTGTTAATGATTCTTCCTCCAATCTTAATGCCACATTCTTCTTCATATAGTCCAGCTTCTCGGATTATTTGCTCAGCATACAGATTGAATAAGTATGGTGAAAGGATACAACCCTGATGCACTCCCTTCTTGATTTTAAACCATGTAGTGTTACCTTTTTCTGTTCGAACAACAGCCTCTTGGTCTGTGTACAGGTTCCTTATGAGTACAATTAAATGTTCTGGAATTCCCATTCTTCTCAATGTTATCCACAATTTGTTCTGATCCATACAATCAAATGCTTTTTTATAGTCAGTAAAACACAACTAAACATCCTTCTGGTACTTTTTGCTTTGAGTCAAGATCCATCTGACATCAGCAATGATATCCTTTATTCCACATCTTCTTCTGAATCCAGCTTACATTTCTGGAAGTTCTCTGTCCATATACTGCTGCAACCGTTTTTGAATTATCTTCGGTAAGATTTTACTTGCATGCAATATTAATGACATTGTTCGATAATTTTCACATTCTGTGGAATCACTTTGCTTTGGAATGGGTACAAATATGGATCTCTTCCAGTCAGTTAGCCAGGTAACTGTCTTCCAAATCTCTTGCCATAATCAAGTGAATGCCGCCAGCAGGGCATCCATTTGTGGAAACATCTCAATGGGTATTCCATCAATTCCTGGAGCCTTGTTCTTTGCCAATTCTTTCAGTGCAGCTTCGACTTCTTCCTTCAATACCATTGGTTCTTAAACATATGGCACTTCCTGAAATGGATGAAGATCAACCAGTTCTTTTTGGTACAGTGAGTCTGTGTATGCCGTCCATCTTCTTTTGATGCTTCCTGCATCATTCAATATTTTTCCCATAGAATCTTTCAACATTGCAACTCGAGGCTTAAATTTTTTCCTCAGTTCTTTCAGCTAGAGAAATGCCGAGTATGTTCTTCCCTTTTGGTTTTCTAACTCCAGGTCTTTGCACATTTCATTATAATAATTGGCTTTGTCTTCTTGAAATCTTCTGTTGAGCTCTTTTATCTTGTCATTTCTTCCATTTGCTTTAGCTACTCTCTGCTCAAGGGCAAGTTTCAGAGTCTCTTCTGACATCCATTTTGGTCTTTTCTTTCTTTCTCATCTTTTTAATGACCACTTGCTTTCTTCATGATGATGCTCTTGATGTCATCCCACAATTCTTCTGGTTTTCATCATTGGTGTTCAATGCATCAAATCTATTCTTTAGATGGTCTCTAATTCAGGAGGGATATATTCAAGGTCATATTTTGGCTCTCGTGGACTTGTTTTAATTGTCTTCAAGTTGAACTTGCATATGAGCAGTCGATGGTCTGTTCCACAGTCAGCTTCTGGCCTGGTTTTGGCTGAAGATACTGAGCTTTTCTATCACCTCTTGCGACAGATGTAGTCAATCTGATTCCTGTGTGTTCCACGTGTACAGCCTCCGTTTGTGTTGTTGAAAAAAAGGTATTTGCAATGAATAAGTCATTGGTCTTGCAAAATTCTATCATGTGATCTCCAGCGTTATTTCTGTCACCAAGGCCAAATTTTCCAATTACCGGTGATTCTTCTTTGTTTCCAACTTTTGCATTCCACTTACCAGTGATAAGCAACACATCTTAATTGCATTAATTCATGTGATCTCCAGCATTATTTCTGTCACCAAGGCCAAATTTTCCAACTACTGGTGATTCTTCTTTGTTTCCAACTTTTGCATTCCACTTATCAGTGACACATCTTAATTGCATTAATTCACAAATATTTACTGAGGATCCACTTTGGCCTTTGGCACTGGGAATTCAAGATGGACCAGGTATCTGTTCTGTAAAGCTTATGCTCCAGAGGAAGAGACAAATCATAAGTAACAGTAAAATAAATGAAATAATTTTAGAGAAATGTTAGTGAAGAAAATAAAACCATGATAGGGAATGTATCATTGCTTAAGATGGCGTGGGGAGGGACATTTGAATTTATATCTGGAAGCAATTAAAGATCTCAGATTCTAGGGGCAAGAAACATCACTGCTCTCTGGGGACCTTTTCTCAGCAGGTCCTAGATGAGACCTGCTGAGGAGAGGCCAGAGCCAGATCGCATAGAGCAATGTAGACCATGATGAAGAGTTGGGATTTTATTCTGGGCATAATGAAAAGATTTTGGAGGGTTTTAAGCAGGGGAGCAATGTGGTCTGATTTACCTCTTTGGCTGTGCTTGGAGAATGGATTGTAGGGAACAAGTGGAAGTAGGGGACACCAGGAGGCTACTGCAGAGGCCCAGGCAGGAGAAAGAATCAGCCAGCCCTTTTATTATAGGGTGCTTTACACCAGAAGGAGCCCTGGTTAAGTGCTTGGCTGCTAACCAAAATGTCAGCAGTTTGAACGTGCCAGAGAAGAGGCATTCTGCTTCTGTAAAGATTTATAGCCTTAGAAACTGTTCTGGTTCCCTAGTGCTGCTCTGACAAGAATATACCACAGATGGAATGGCCTCAATAAACAAGAGTTTGCTCTTACAATTTGGAGGCTTTAAGTCCAAGTTCAAAATGCCAGGCTCTAGGGGCTAGATGAAAGCCCCTCAATCTTAGGGTCCAGCTTTGCCTCCTGCTCCCAGCCCACTGGAGCTAGAGGCATTTCTTCACTCAGACAGCTGCTGGCTGCTGAGGCTAAGAAGCCCAAAGGTTGATAAGTAAAATGGCACAGTCCTGATGTTACCAAACCACATGGCAGGGCATTAACTTAAGTCCATTGTATGTCCCAAGGTCAGCAGAGCATAGCAGGCTGCTGAGCAACAACACGGCTGCATGCAGGATCCAAGAGTGCCGTAGGCTAGAGACCATTCCCAAGGCTTCTCCTTATATACAGGAAGCAGCCCACATCCCAAAGGCAGCTACTCAGCTGCTTGTGGTAGATCCCACCATGGAGTTGATTGCCAGTCTCATCATGGGGAATAACTACCACCAGCTACCCAGCCGCTCAACCAGACCCAGCCAAGCTGACACACCAACATAACTACCACAGAAACTCTTGGACAGTTCTACTCTGTCCTATAAGGTTGCAATAACGAGCTCTGGTGGTGTAGTGGTTAAAGCACTTGGCTGCTAACTGAAAGGCCCATGGTTCAAAACCACCAGCTGCTCTGTGGAAGAAAGATGAGGCAGTCTGCTTCCATAAAGATTTATACCCTTGGAAATCCAGTGGGCGTTGCTATGAGTCAGAATTGACTGGATGGAAGTGAATTGGTTTGGGGGTTTTTAAAATTTTGTTTTGCTTTGTTTTGTTTTGAGGGTTGCAGTGAGTTGGAATCAACTTGGTGCCAGTGGGTTTTATATCAGAAGGCCTTACCTTGTACCAAGTATTACTTTAAAGTTGAAAGGGCTGTTTCATCCCTTTGGACTGCCCCAAAACCATGTTGACCACTTCAGGTTCTCCCTCACGCTTGGTGACTAATTCTAGGAGGCCTGGGTTCCAGCTATTTCTGACCCACCACTCTCCCCTTGTCAGTCACCACTAAAGACTCTATTCTCCCTGTGGCAGCCCCATGTTCTCCTCGTGGCTGTAGGAGGTACTGCAAGGCCCTCCCTGCAGAGCTGAAACAAAGAAGATGAGCACAAAACAAAAGGTACAATTTAAGGACAAGATGTGATCAGTGACACAGGAATGCAGAGCAAAGAAGTAGTCTTTCTCCCAATCAGACAGGTTTGACCAAGTGTGTTTCTCCAGCCTGTTTTGGACCAGATGTCTTTAATTTATTCATCAAGTACTTGTGGCTGAGCCCTAAGCAGGGAACAATGACCAAAGCAGCGGGGTTGGTGCTCTCAGTAAACTTTCTTTCTCGGAGTCACTTAGGCTGGCACAGTGCTTCAAGTCCTTCATTTACTTCCGGTGCCCCAGCAGGGTTGTCAGCTGCAGGATCCAATGGTGGTGGGGCCTCATTGCTTTGAGCATGCTGTACTGGCTTGGTGGGACTTTGACTCAGAGACTCTAACTGCATTTGTCCCCAGGGCTCCTGAGACTGTGACAAGCCTGGGCTCAGCCTGTACCACAAACCTCTCTGTTTCCTTGGTACACTAATAGAGTTGCATTTTCCTGCTTCCCTCTTTGGGCATCTTTGTAACACAGAGCAGCTGGTATATATATATATATATATATATATATATATATATATATATAGCTCCACCCACAAAACTTCACAAACACTTCAACACAACTGTCGCCCCTAACGCCCACTTCAGATTACTTACATGGCCAAGGAAGCTCTTTACCTGCTCCTTGCCCCTATTTCCTGCCCCCTCCCTGACCCTTGGGGAGTGTCACCTCTCTTTGAACAACCTCTGCACTCCCACCTCCTTATCCTTATCTTTTTCTGTCACCAAAATACCTTTGACTGCTTCAAGTGTGGTAAGTATGGTATTCAGATACAGGCTGGGCAAAGATTATTTCTTAGATATGAAGAAACTGAGGCATGATAGATAAGCTAGCTATTTCTTGTCAGGACTGAAACCTAAGTTTTATCTCTGTCAGCCTACCATTTTTCATACCAGGAGAAAAGCAAATTATCTCCCCCTAAACCACTCTTCCGTCATCCCTGATCCTGTCCATCAACATAGTGTTAAAGAATAAAACACTTATTAAAATAAGTGTTAAATATTAAAATAAGGCTTGAGAAAGCTTTAGGGAAACAAGAATCAAGTTTTATTTCCACAGTGAAACTCAAGACGCAGGAAGCTGCACCCAAACAATGGTCACAGTGACTGCAGGTCACAAAATGGAGGAGCTGAAGAGAGGGGCTGGTTTATCTGACGAGACTGATGGCCAAAAAGACACCACAGTGGGGTGGGAACAAACAAGGAACATGCAAACCAGGTCCCCAGCCTAGAGAAAGGAGGTGCCTGCACCCAGGCTGTGGCTGGCACAGGGCGGGAGAGCTGAGGTGAGTGCGGCCATCATCAGGTTACCTGACAACCGATGTTTTTCAGGGCCTCAGTGGTGATTGGAAGAAATTTTCTAGAAGAAAGGGGAAGATCAAATGATAGAAATTTTCTAGAAGAAAGGAGAAGATCAAATGGCCACTCACTCCTAAGTCTGTGGTAAAACTAGGATCCTTTCTTTCAGCTTCAGCAGAAAACTAGGATCCTTTCTTTCAGCCCTCTCCTTAACCACTCTCTTCTCATCGGGTCCCTGAGTGCTTCTGCCTCCATTCAGTCCTTCACTGGCACTCACTCAAAGGGGTGCTTCCTGGGTAGCCTAGGGCATTTGTCTCCTTCTAATCAGGGCCGACTCGATGGCACATAACAACAACAACAACAACACCCCCTAATGGGGTCTCCTGCTCCTTGATATCTTTGGGGCATCCATCCAGATCAAACTTGGCTTAGAGTCTGCCACTGAGATCTGAGAAAATGCCAGGACCCCAGCTGTGCCCCTGAGGAGTGACTCACCTTCTGCTTCCCACGGGCTCCCACTAACACCCCCCTACCAAAACCTCATCCACTGCAGCAGGCCAGGATGCACCTGGGAGGCCTGCAGGACAAGGAGAATGTCCCCTCTACACTCTGGCCTCAGGCCCCTTCTCTCATGAGCTAGATCTTCTCAGTCCCCATACTCACCACTCACAGGAAGTAGGTGTGGCCTGTCCCTGTAAACAGAAAATCAGAGGATTTGACTCTTTGCTCAGCGTGTCCTCTGGGCTCAGGAGGAGCCCAGGGGCTGGGGCAGGAGCAGGCTCTAACCAGGATCCCTCAGTCTGGCTGTGGACATTACGCCCATGGAATTTTTTCCACAGCAGATTAACCACTCTAAGTACATTTTATCCAACATAGTATTCAATATGGTCCCTGTGCACATACTGACCAGGAGGAGTGAAAATGGGATGGGTAGGTATGTATTCCTAGCTTGCTAGGTAGATAAAATACCCACAAGTGGTGTGGACTGCTTCTCCACCTATTTTCAGTCAGCAGAGTTTCTGATCTCTCAGTAGAAAGGTCCTCTCCTCGGGGCAGAGGGCTGCATTGTTACACGAAATGAAGGATAATACACAGCCTGTTTTTCCTTTGCCAGCCTAATTAGTATTTAGTGGCACAGTGCCTAAGGCATTTGGCCCCACCAGCTCTACTTCCATAAAAATTTACCTCCTCAGAAATTCAAAGGGGGTCACCATGAGTCAGAATCTATTCGATGGCAATGAGTTTGGTTCTGATTTTTTATATTCATGTACAGGAGCTCTGGTGGTGCAGTGATGAAAGCATTTGGCTGCTAACCAAAAAAGTGCCATGGTTTGAACCCACCAGCCTACTCCACAGCGGGGAGAAAGGTGAGGCAGTCTACTTCCGTAAAGATTACAGCCTTGGAAATCCTATGGGGCAGTTTTACTCTGACCTGTAGGGGAGCTGTGAGTTGAACTTGACTCTGTGACAGTGGGTTTGGTTTGGGCTTTGCTTCCGTAAAGATTTACAGCCTTAGAGAGCCTTTGAGGTGGTCCCACTCTGTCCTGTAGGAGCGCTGGGAGTCGGAGTCATCTAGATGCCAGTGGGTTTTGGTGCATATTCATTTAGGGAATATATAAGATTTCTTTCTTAGCAACTGAATACAGCAAAATTCTCAAATATGATTTTCCTTTCATTTTATTTATGGAATGAAGCATTCATTTTCCCATAAACCAGGAGTTCCAGGGCTAGCTCCTCCTGGATGCTAGTCTTCCCCACCCCCTTCCAGAAGTCAGCAGTTAAAAAAGAGACAGGGACGACTTTCGTTTTATTTATGGGATGAAGCATTCATTTTCCCACAAACCAGAAGTTCCAGGACTAGCTCCTCCTGGATGCTAGTCTTCCCCACTCCCTTCCAGAAGTCAGCAGTTTAAAAAGAGGCAGGGATGAGACACTTGGAAAAAGGCTGTTTCTTTCTTTCACTCCTCATTGTGCGGTGATTTGGGGCTTTGCGTTCTTCTTTGAGGGGATATTGGTTCCCAGTGCTCTTCACTGCATATGAAATAGATGCTGGTGTGAAGAGAACTGAACCCTCTACCCTCCCCTTCCAAACTCTCCCTGGAAACCTGCGTCTCCGTTGCAAAGGATGGGGAGACAGGACTTTTACAGTGAACAGGATTGAGCTTCGGAGAACCCAGTAGCAAAACACAGCAGTTGCCAGTCTTACCTCAGCAGGGATCTTGCCACCAGAGGCAGTAGGGTATGACTACTGGTTATGATTGTTCTGTGGAAGAAAGCAAGGGCGGGAGGCATGAGACGAGAAGAGGTGAAGGCATTTTGCTCTGGAGTGCAGAATCCACCTCACTGTCTTGGCTGGACCTTTCTTAAAGCCCCTGCCTTCTCCTCTCCGTATGTCAAGTGCTGTCTTTTATGGCATCTCGTCCAGTCAGAGATGCAGAGCCCACACCCTTGCCTAACTTGCTTGTCTTAGCCCAAATAACCCTCCCTCCTACTTCTCTTGGCACCTGTACCAACTCCTCAAGTGTTACTTTGGGAGGGGAGGCTAGAAGATGAAGAAAGAAGTGAAGTCTACGTCAGGTGGCCGGGTGATGCATATATCCTGCCTTAGACATTACAGCTGCCACCTCTTGCCACCCTGGGCCAGACTGAAAAAACTGGAATGGGGGAGGGAAAGAGAGAGACTCACTTGATCAGCACCACCCGACCTCTTCTGTGGTGATGTCGTGTCTGCACCCTGAGAAGGACAAAGAAGCCATAGCTGAATGTCCCCATGGTCATTCAGGCCTTGCAAACGCCTGGAGCTCCAGCCTCCTGCTCTCCAGGCTCTGCCCTCTTTCTGGAACACCAGCCAGCATCCCTCCCACCTCACCCCTCTCAGAGGTCCATGACAGAGGCTGGCTGCAGAGGTGGTGGAAAGCCTGAAGGACCAGTGACCCAGATAAATGTAGGACACAGATTGCCACACTCAGGGTGGGAGAGCAAGGGTAGAGAACAGATTTGGCAACACTGCCCCCACCGATGCACCTGGCACGTTGGCAGCCCTAGACTGAGACTGAGCTAGAACAACGAGTGGTATCCCACAGATTCCCTGGGGTGGGTCCAGGCACCAAGTTCCAGCCCACCTTTACCCTACACCAAATCCTTACAGGCCCTTTAATCCTTGTGTGCAAATGCTATATTCTCCAGAGTCTTTGGAAGGATGGACTGTTTCCTACAGAAGCTAAACTTACTAGATTAGCCCTGAGTCAAGGGAGGGAAAGAAAGAGGAAAAAATCAAGGAGTGCAGATGAAGCCACTGCAGACTCTCCAAAGATTCACTTGGCACCCTTCCTGTCCCCCCATCTTCTCCCCACCCCACCCCCACCAGATCAAGGCAAGGAGGGAATTCTGAGCAGTAAGAGAGAGGTCGTTTTGTCACTGCCATCATCACTTCTCAACTAAGACCGCACACATGTATACACACATGCACACACGTACACACACATGCACATATGCACACACACATATGCACACAAGTACACACACATATGCACACATGCACACACGCACACACATGTACACACTTAGTCTGAGGGTGTTCTTCCTAACTCTGACATTAAGCCCCTGCCTTATCCCCTCCTAACCCCTTCTTCATATCTTAGCCCCATTATTATCCCTTACACTAAGGTCACATAGTGGTTATCCACGGCCTCCAGATAGTTTTTGCTCAGTCTGCAATTATTTTTAATGAAATTTCTTGTTGACAACTAAAAATCAGGTGGCATGGCTACACTGCTCTGACACGCATGAGTGACAGCACTCAGCTGGAGAGCCTTGACCTTCCCCTTGGCCTGGCCCCACCAGCCCAGCCTCACGTGCCTGGCACACATGGGTGTGTGAGTGGGCAACTCTTGCCTCAGTGTCCAAAGGTGCTAATTTCCAAAGGCCGCCGTGCAGAATCCAGGCATGGTCTTCTTCAGAACCCAGGCATCCCACCCATCCCTTCCAGGACTCAGATATTCAATACCCCTGCACCCACCTGCACTTGACCGTGACTTGATTGCCACCTATTATATAGTGACTGCCCTCCTGTTTCCCTTTAGTGTGGGAGAAGTGACCTCAATTCCAGGTCCCTCTCCTTCCTCTCTCCTTCTTTTTGGTCCCCCTCGCCCTGCTGCCTTGCATTAGCCACCCAGTAGTGTCCCGTGCCAGCCAGGCCAAGCCCAGTAGGAATAGCAGCAGACCCCAGCCATGGCTGGCTTCATGTTCTGTGCCCATGGAGGCCCCAACCTTCAGGCACTCTGCCTTTATCCTAGGGAAGACCTCCCACCCTACTCCTCCTTCATGACTCAGCCACGTCCTCTCTCTCCCCCACCTCACCTCCACTTACAGCTGCATAAAGAGAAGAAACTGAGAAGGGAAGGAGGCACCTCAGCAGGAAGGGTAAAAAGCTGGGACAGAATCAGTAAGCTGCTCCCAAGGGCCCAGCATCCTGAGTCCACAGTGAAGTGAAGTCTAAGCTTCTCCCCCCCCCCCCCACTTACCTCAATAATTGCTTTCCAGTTGAGAAAAGGAGTGTTGTGTTTGAAATCCTAGAAGAAGAAGAGACAACAGTGGCCCACAGGGGGCCAGAATTCAGAGGGTGGTAAGGGACACGGAGGCAAGTCTCAAGATCAGTGTAGGAATGGGGTGACCTAAGCCTGGGTGTGGCTTAGGGTTAAATGAAGACAAGCATACCAGAGACCAGGGTGTTAGAGTTTAAGATGGTTTTGACGATATGATTTAGGTGAAGTTACTAGTCTCAGAAATGAAAATGGGGGATTTTTTAACTGAAGGTAGCTGTCTTGAGGGAGGTGTGGAGAGGGACAAGGTGACCAGAATTCCAAGTTGTTAGAAAAGTCTCCTACCTCCCAGAGACGGGTGAAGTAGAGGAGGGCTCGAGTGCTGGGACGTGGGACTTGGTTCTGTGGATGAAAAGTGAGGAGGAGGTTAGCAAGGGGCCTATTTCCTGCTCACCTAAACCCCCCACTCCATTTCTCAGCTTTCAGAATTTTATTGTGACTGAAGTTCGGGGAAAGCTGGGTATCTACAGGGATACTGGAACTCCTTTTGAAAACAGAGAGAGAGACTAGATCTCTGGAGCCATTAGCCCCTCTCCCTAAACACATACAAGGAGCTCTGGTGGCTCAGTACCTAAGGCATTTGACTGCTAACCAGGAGGTCAGTGGTTCAAACCCAACAGCCGCTCTGCAGAAGGAAGATGTTGTTGTTATGTGCCATGGAGTCGGACCCGACTCATAGCAACCCCTCCTTGGATTTACGAGGCAGTATCACTACGGAAGTAGATTGCCCCATCTTCCTTCCGAGGAGTGAGTGTCTGGTGGGTTTGAACCACCAGCCTTCTGGTTATCAGTCAAGTGCCTTAGGCACTATGCTACCAGAGCTCCCTCAGAAGGAAGATAGGGCAATCTATTTCCATAAAGATTTGCCACCTTGGAAACCCAGTGGGATTTTCTATGGGTCGCAATTGACTCAATGGCAGTGGGTTTGGTTTTTGGTTTTCTAACACATACACAGTGTCCTTTTCCATGCCCATTTTCCCCAGCCTCTGGCAAAACATAATTTCAGCAAAATCCCAAGACTAGGCCTTGCCCCCAGAACTTCCTGCCTTTTCCCCTCAACCCCATTTCCCAAAGTTGTGGGGCTGAAGTCACGCCTTCCACAGGCCTCCAGACATTATTTTTGCTTAGTCTGTGTTTTCTGGGGGGAAAAAAAATGAAATTACTTGCTAACAATTAAAAATGAGATTTCTAGCTTTCTTGAAAAATCAGATGACACGGCCACGCAAGTCTGACATGCGACCCGACAACGCTCAGCTGGAGAGCCTTGACCTCCCCCTTGGCCCGGCTCCACCTATTCAGACTCAAGCCCAACCCCTCCACAACTGTGGAGACATAAGTAAGGACCAGAGACTGGGGATGTGGGGAAGCTAAGGTGTATTTCAAGTGCATGGGTTGAGATTAGTGGTAAGATAATGTTTTAGAAAAAGGGTGGTAGTAGGGCTCCCATAAGTTCTAAGAGGAAGCTCTCAGAATCGGAATTCAGGACCTTAGTGGACCTAAGCAAGGCTAGAATAGACCCAGCTCCAGAAATCTCCAGGCATCGTTTTGCCCACTGCTGTCATCCAATCAAATCCATATATCCCAGCTCAGCCTTGAGAATCCCCCAATCTCACAAGTAATGGTATTTATCATTCCTGTCTCCTCACTCCTCACTAGGACTATTGTCCTCAGCTCTCTCATCCCCTCATCTTCTCATGAAGGAGAATGGGGTCCTCCATTCTTTCCTCTGCCCGTCTCCACCCTAGAAGCTCCACTGGACAAACGGATGCTGCCTAACTATGATCTCTCCCTTTACTGCATCTTGAGATGCACAGAAACGTTTGCCTGTTTCACTGTTTGCGCTGGCCCTCTGAGAGGTGTCTGTGTGTGCCCTGGTTCCGCCATGCTCAGAGACCTGCTAGCCCCATGGTCCATAACAAGGAGAAAGTCCCCACCAGAGACTGAATGTTCTCTATTAGGTTCATTCAACCAGAAGGCCACTGTAGCTGGCAACTGTGGCACTCTTCTCTTTTACTTCCCCACCCCACTCCCAAAAGGGGTTATTTTCTTGAGCTTAGGGCTGTCCCTTTTCCTCCCTGCACCCTACCACCACCGTTCCTCCATAAAGAACACAAATGTTGTGAGGGCAGCGTTCCTAATCTTCATTCCTTTACAGTAAGGGTCAGGAATTCAATGGTTCACAGGGACCAGTTGGGTGGCTGAAATGACTGTAATGGGCAGGGGGAGTCTGGTTGTGGGTGAGCAAGTGCCTCATTGCAAGGGACAGCTGCCACTCAGCTCTACCTCATTACTACCCTGTGGAAAGGAGGCCCAGCGTTGCCAAAATTTCAAGAGAAACCAGAAGTATAAATCATTCTGTGTGGTCTCTTAATGTCTAAACTCTGGCAACTAATTCATATTCTTAAAAAAAAAAAGTTGATCAGACGAAACACATCATTGGGCCACCAATTGCAGCTTCTGCCTTTGGTATTTGTTTGGGTCATTCATCTGCCCTTCACCTCTACTCCAGACGTGCATCTGCTATTCTGATGTCCAATGGTAGCCTGGCCAGGGGTTCCCCTGCGAGAGGGATGGGTGGGCAGGGAGGAAGGAAAGAAGGGGTCCTGAGCCCCAAGTGTCTCCTGAGAGTATGTATATACAGGGCCTGACACCCATCAAGCACTCGTGGGTATTCATTTCCTTCTCTCATCTCCCTTTCAGTGTGAGTATCAGTCGTCATGTAGCCTGTTAGCTCTGTCTGACTCCTCATCTACCCTGCGCCCACCCTACCTCTCTGCTACTCTGTGGCTTCCTGAGAATTAGACCTACTTACTCTCCTCTTAGGAGCTCTGGTAGCATAGTGCTTAAGGCACTTGACTGCTAACCAGAAGGCTGGCGGTTCAAACCCACCAGCCACTCCCTGGAAGGAAGGCTAGGCAATCTACTTCTGTGATGATACCACCTCGGAAACCCAAGGAGGGGTTGCTGTGAGTCAGGTCTGACTTGATGGCACATAACAACAACAACAACTCTCCCTTTAGCCTTCCAGGTCCCAAAGGGAAAATTAAGATTCAGAACCTTGCTCAGTTCTGTGTGTTAAGATGTTAAAGAGGCCCATCCTCACCTTTTGTTCACAACTGTCTCAAATTCTCCCCCTCTTCTAAAGTCTCTACTGTAATTGCCCCCCCCCTTTTTTTTTTTTTTTTTTTTTGGAGCACTCACCTAAACACTTTCTTTGTTTCCCTGGATCAACAAACAGAAATTTAGCTTTCTTCTCTAGATCCCTCTCCCACAAAGATTGGGATAGCATGACTTCCCAGTCCTTACCTTGCTTATGGCATCCCAGTTAATGAAAACCAGCTTGGATTTCAGATTCTGCGGAGAAAGAAAGAAAAAGGGGGATGGCCAAATTGGGCCATAATGTAAGTGGCTCTTGGCCTCAGGACAAGAGACGTCAAGGGCCACCTTTGGCTCTTTGTATAGAATGATGACTTCAGTCTCTGGGGGCAAGGGTGAAGATTGGTTTTCCAAAAGAGAATGAACAGAACAATCTTTCAGAACTCACCTTCCAGAAAGTGTCAAAGTCGAAGGGCCCAGGATATGTCTGAGAGTTCTAAGGAACCAGATGAGAAATGGTGTGAGAGTAGGAACCCGCTTTGTGAGAAAGAGGCAGAGGCAGGAGACCCAGGTTTCAAGGGGGAGGGCAAAGCTTGTTTGACTCCACAGTCCCAGCTCAAGGTGGAGTGATGCCTCCACTCACCAAAGTATTGATTCCACTGATGGCTTCACTCTTTCCACTCTCCCCACTGTACCCTTGCCCCTGGATTGGGGAAAAGGGAACTGGGACTCAGGCCACCTATCAACCTGCACCTGCCCCACCTATTTCCACATTGGTCAAACTCGGTGTGCTCCTCTCTGTAAGCCCTTCTCTTTTTCTTTAAATAACACCCGAAAATCCCACCTCCAGAAAGCTTTCCTACAATGATTTGCTGCTGCCTTATGCCCCTACCCAGTCCCTTGAATCGTGTTCTTGCCTCTTCTTATTTCCTGCCCAAAAGCACCACTAGTAATGAGAGTAGCTAATGTCTTAGTTCTACTATGCACCAAGCACCATGCTTTATCCCTGGACATTCCTGTGTGGGAGATATCTGGCAGATACGTTCTACAGATGAGAAAATTAAAACAGCTGGCCTCAGGAGCTGTCTGCACGCCTGACTCCAGTCTCTGGACTTGTTACTGCTTTGGTCTGTTAGGATGCAGAAAGCTCTGCAGTAAGTGTGGGAGGTGAGCAGGTTACATGTCACTATCTCCGAATTACCCAAGAGGAAGCTCAGGCTCAGAGAGGTTAACTGGCTTGCCTGAAAACACACAGATAACAAATGACAGAGCTGGAGTTTGAGCCCCATCTGCAGACTCAAAGTTCAGTGCCTTTCCGCTTTTCAACACTACTTTCTTAAGTATGGTTTTTTAAAAATACCCCTTGACCATTGTTCTGTTGGTTTTGTCTGCTTTTCCTCTCACAGAAGTGATACAAATGCGTGATTGAAGAGTATGGATGGGGATCTCAGCACCCCCATTCTTGTCTCCTAATGAGGGTGACATTGGTTCAGAGCAGCTTGCAAGAAAAAACAAGATCTTTCTTTCCCCAGGCCCCTGGCATTATGTCCCCTCATTCCACCACTCCTTCTTCTAAAGCCAACCCACCTGCTCCTAGGCTCACCTGGTAGTTGCCTTGGGGGCTCCCAAGGAGGTGACTGCCCTCTTGGCTTACTTCCTTTGGAGACAGGAAATGGAGAAGAATCGTGAGGAGGGTAGGTTAAGGGGTAAGAGGGCAAGATAGTAGGGTTTAGGTGAAGGATTTCTGAATCAAGGGATTGAGGCATGAGTATGACAGAGGACTTCCCAGGACCCTAAGAAAGAGGCTCCTCCATTTGGATAGCTCAGCTCCATCTTCCAGGCAAATCTCACTGCAACCTTCTGGGGCTGGGGTTACTGCTCACTAATGAAGTGTATGGATCACATCACTCTCTTGGTTGATACTCATTTCTGCAAGCGGTCCAAACTCCAGAAGGAAAGGCCCTTGCCACCAGTGCATCTAAATTCTTCTCTCATTTGTGGGCAGGAGTGAGCCAGGCTGTTGTACTGAATCAACTCAAATTCAGTTCTGGTAGCGTTGTGCTGATGCTTTGCATTGGGCAGAAAGGTGGTACCACCTAGGGAGCTGAGGTAGACTGGCTAGCCTCCTCCTACGTCAGAGGGAGCCTCCTCTCCAGTCTCGCTTACAACATTTGGTGTGAAACATAGTGAGGCCCAGACCCACCCACACCTCTTCATTCCCAGAGTTAACCTGTAGATCAGGCGAAGATACAGGATCATCTGCTCCCTGGTCCCCCTGTATTAGTATTACTATAGGAAAGTTGACCCCCGCCAACAAGCTACACTTGAAGCCTGCCACCTCCTTACCCTGAAGCCGGAGTTGCTGGGGCCTCCCTGCCCTCTGAATCCCTGAAGGACAAGACAGACACAGAGCATCATTTTAGATCCTGGGGCCATCCCTGAATTAATGCACTGAATGAACACAATTCCTCTAAAGTTCTTAATGCAATTCTCTTTTGAAACTTGTCAAAATAACCTTAAAAAATCATTTGGAAGCATAAATGTCTAAGACTAAGTAAGGAAACTGGAAAGGCAGGGCAGGCCTTGTACTAGCAGGAGTTACCATACTGTAAACCAAAAACCTGCTACCGTCATGTCAGTTCCAACTCATAGCAACCCTAATAGGACAGAATAGAACCGCCCCGTGGAGTTTCTAAAGCTGTTTCTAAGGAAGCACACTGCCCCCTCTCTCCCACGGAGCAGCTGGTGGCTTCAAACCACTGCTCTTTTGATTAGCAGCCTAGCGCTTTCACCACAGCGCCACCAGGGCTCCACCCACGTACCATAAAGCTACCCTAAATAAAGCCGTGCAACAGCCTCCCGGAATAGAAGACTCTATTTATAAACAAAAGAGAATTCTCAGAAGCTCCCCCGAAATATTTAGGCATTTACAAGTGGCATTTTAAAATCAGTAATGGAAGTGATTCAACATGGGGCTGGGGATATTAGTTAAGTAGTTGGGGGAAAATTAGCTAAACGTTATCCGTTTCCTCCCTTCTGTTTTTATGTGATTTTCCCCTCACGAGGGAGCACATAGCTCTGATTCAAAGTGGAGGGGCAGTCTGGTGGAACTGAGTGAAGTGGAACTGTTGATGTTGTTGTTGTTGTGTGCCGTCGAGTCAGCCCTGACAAGAGCTGTGAAGAGGTATACCGGAGCAGGGACCAGAGAAAGTGGATTATGTACCACCTGCAAATTTCAGACTTTGGCATATCAAAAACTACAAATACAGACACAAACTGGGAGAAATTTTCTTAAAACCTATTTCAAGGCAGTATCTCTAAGGAAATAAATTGCCCAATCTTCCTTCTGAAGAGTGCCTGGTGGGTTTGAACTGCCAGCCTTCTGGTTGGCAGTCAAGTGCCTTAGGCACTATGCCACCAGAGCTCCTTCATAAAAGGTGAGGATCATTAATATACAAAAAGCTCTTCAGAAAACCTTCCCAGCTTGGCCCCTCACCTCACTGCTGTCTCCTCCCCGTGTGGCCTTGCTGCTGTGACCAATGAATGGACTAGCAGTGTCCAGCTTATTGCAAACACAGACTCTTGGCCCCTCCTCATACCTGCAGTATCAGAACCTGCATTTCCACAAGACTTTCAGTTGATTCATGTGCGCCTTACTATAACACTCTGGCTGTGCCACAGGTGCTGGCAGACAGCAAGCCCAGATTTCCAGAATAACTAGAGAGGAAGTGTACACTTTCCAAAACACTTCTCTCTGTCAAAGCCTTCATCTTCCAATTCTGTTCACTGGCTACATATAGAACATTTGAAACAACTACATTTCTAAAAGGGCTGGTTTACACATGATTTCTCATAGCTCTATCTATGGTGTAAAGTGGGTATATCACGCAAGGATTTGCAATTCATTATGACTTTGGAACTTCTTAGTATTTTTAGGAGTACTTTCTTCAAATTGTAAGTTCCCCACAGATGGGGCTGAGAAGGAGGTTAGCATTAAGAACCCGGCTGATGGCTACCACTGTCAACCACTCAGGGGCAGATCTATGTAGGAGACCCTGGATAGAGAGGGAGAACAATGTGGAACAAAACTCAAAATCATTTGGGGAGAAAAAGGGGGACCAGGTTTGCTGGTCTGATAGAGCCTGGTGGAACCACGGAGACTATGGCCCCT
>NW_006922063.1:837765-850683 GCF_000298275.1 Orycteropus afer afer
ATGGAGGGATGGACACTGGGAAGAGGGAACCATGGGGAGGAAGTGGGAAGGGAGCTGTTGCATTGTGGTAAACTGTGGTCAATGTCATGAGACAAAGTGTATGTGAACTGCTGTATGGAAAGTGAATTTGCTCTATAAATTTTCACCCAAATCACAATTTAAAAAAAAAAAGAAAGAAAGAACCGGGCTGAGCAGTGACTCGGTTGTGAGGAGCGGGCACAGCTGTGGGATGAACTGCAGTGGCCCAAGTTTCGCTCTCACCTGACCTCCAGATCCTCCAGACATGCGGATTTCGTTCCCGGGGTTGTCACACTGAATGAAAGAGAAAAGGAAGACTATCTCAGTCCCCTCCCAGCCACCAGTTCCAGCCCCCAAATTGAAGCATTTTAACCCAAGGCTAGCCCACGAATGCTCCCCCTCAGCAGCAAGCCACCCGTCACCCTCAACCTCAGCCATTGCTCTCCTGTCACCCCAGTGGTCTGAACTCCTCCTATTTTTCTTCCCACAGTTTGAAGGCAATTTGTGCACACATTTTCAGCTCACCACACACTCACCCCAGGTTTACTGCTACCACCGTTTCCACCACTGCTACCTGAGGAGAAGCCAGCGTTGGATCCCTACAAAGGAAAGCGGGAGTTCATGTGGTGTTTTATCACACAGCTCCCAGCAGTACTAGGAATCTTTTAAAATCTCCAATCTGACTCCAGCCAGCTCCCCAGCCTCCATACCTCCCCCATCTTTAGCCAATTGGTCACCAAGGGAAGTTATTTTGAGCACAGAGAAGGCCAGTATGGTAAAGTTATTTGGAAATGTACAATGCTTTGGGTAATCTGAGCTGTTGCCCTCACCTCCAATCACAGGCTAAAATCAAAATTTACTTTTCTTCCTCAGAGCAGTGGAGGGTTCAAAGCACCAACCTTTTGGTTAGCAGCCAAATGCTTTAACCATGACACCACCACAGCTCCTTAGGGTATGAAAAGACTCTGGAGCCATGTTGCATACAGGCTCAAATCCTTGCCACTAGGGGGCAGGCTGGGACTCCTTCTGCCTTTCCCCTTCCTCTCACCTCCCCCTCGGAATCCAGAAAGGGAGAGTCCTTACCTGGGAGCCTGAGTTGCCTGTTTGATCAAAATCCCTAGTACCTTCTAAGGGCTGGTCCTAGATGGGGAAAAGGGGTGGTAAAAAAGAGTGGTGAATGGAAGCAGCTTATGTTATTTGGCTTGCCACTGTACTTCCTCTTGGCTGAATCCTTTCCCAGGCTCCAGGTGTGGCCCCCTCTCTTGGATCAGCCAGGCCATGGCTCCCCTCCTGGCCCGCTCACCCATCGTGTGGGAGGACTCATGTGGGCACTGTATTTATTAGTGTCCTCAACACCAAGCTCTGCAAATTTCCTTAAATCTTCATGTGTGCAGCCCTCATTCTTCTGGGAGCTTCCCAAGGGTAGGGAACAAATGTATATTTTTCCATGCCCATCCCTCTTTTAGCATCTGCCGCCCCAGCTCTACTCAGACTTCTCAGGTGGACATGAACTGCAGGAATGGACGTTAGACGGGAGACGGAATCCCTCCACCATCAGGAAGTGGAAGATAAGGGGAGAGAGCAAGCAGAAAGCAGGAAGGCATCTCTTCTGGAAAAATCATGGTGCCCATGTAAGGAACAGTGTTTGGTTGGGGCTGGGAAGGTGGGGAACAGAGACTGAGGAAGCCAAGGTAACAGTTGCCAGTGATGCCAGCCACCCCAGGGTCGCAGGGCATTCAGGAAAACCTCAGAGTGCTTCTCCCCAGCCAGGACCACCAGGGAGAAGCCTCAGCCCCATCTGTGCTTTCAAGGAAGCAACAAAACTCACCCAGCTGGCCTCTGAGCTGCCTCTGCCACTGTCGCCACCACTACTACTGCTACTCTCCTGTGAGCTAGTGCTGCCCTGAGAGGCAGGAGGAGACCAAAGCCAGGACTAAAGATGAGACCCTAAAGATTGCCTCCCACGCTCCCCTTTCTCTGGCCAGGGAACTTTCTCTAGTTCCTGAGTGTGCCTCAAGTTGCCCTTTTCTTCTTACCCCAGAATTGCTAGAGCTTCCACCTGAGCCAGAAGGTTGGAAGTTGGTGCACTGCAGAGGGAAGGCAACACGTGAGTTTAGATGTCGTCAGTCAAGGCCTTCTCCACAAGCCAGGCCCGCCCTTCTTCTACTGGACTTTCTCTCCCCTAACATGTCACTGCCACATCCACTTCTCCTCATTTCCCTCCTTTGTTCCTGTCCTTCCCACACCCATCTGTCCTGTCCCATCGTCCTCTTACCCCAGCCCCTCCATCTTTCTTTTGCACTTTGTCTCTTTCCCCTCCTTTCCACCACATGTATCAGACACCCCTTTCCTCTCCAGACCCTCCCTCTTACCTCGATATTCTGGTTGCCACTGCTCCCTCTCACTGACTCGTAACCAGGTTGGGCCACAAACCCCTGCAGGGAGAGAGAGACTGAGTGTGAAGTCAGGAAGGACAGAGAGAGGAATGAGGAGTGGTGGCTTGGAGAGAGGAAGGTGGCTGGTGTCAGCGCTAGGTGATTACTTTACCTGAGCATTGGGTCCTCCATTGCTTCCTTGACCCCAGGAGCCTCCCTGAGAGTTGGTTCCAAAGCTGCCGTCTGAGCCGCTGGGCTGTCCGTAGCCCCAGGGCTTCCCTGCTTCTCCAGGATTTCCCTGGCTGTGGCCACCGAGGCCACCCTGAGAGCCAGAGGTGCCATGGCCTCCTCCAGGCTGGCCATTGGTTCCCTGCAAGGACACCACACCTGCACTTAGTGTGACCATCTCTGACTCTGGGTGGCAGGGAAAGGGCAGACATAGCAACCATAAAATAGAAAGAGAAATATAGGAAGAGAGCCCAGGGAGGTGGAAGAAGGATGCAGACCATATAAAGAGATTGCTCCCAGACAGCCATTCATCCATCCAAATGTTTCCCAACATTCTCAACCCAGCTGCCCATAACCTCTCATTCCACAGCGGGCTTCCTAGCCACTCACCCAAGCACTGTTACTGCCAGGCACCCCTTGCCAGGAGTTGTGGGCAGCATCTATCCCATGTCGGATGGTATCCTCAGCCTCTCTGCCGATCTCACCCCCAGTGTTTCCAAGAGCATGGGCTACTTCCCCAACCCCATGGTTGATGGCTTCTTCTACCCCAGGGTCCATAGCCTGCCTGACTCCAGAGCTGGCCGCCTCTCCAGCCCCACCCCCAAAGCCGGCCCCCATGCTTGCTGCAGCACTCTCCCCTCCACTGAGCAGTGGGCCAGCCTCCCCACTGCCCAGGCACAGGGCCAGCAGGAGATAGGCTAGGGACCCCTGCAATTTCATTTCTACCTCACTCCCTCTCCCTCTCTCTCCTGAGTGTCGTCAGGAGTTTGATTCTTTCTACCCTTTGTCCTCCTCTGTGTCTGCACGTCCTCCTCTGTCTTTTCTTCCTTCTGACCTCTTGTTCCTCCCTCCTTCTGGGTCTGCAGCCCTCTCTCTCCTTTCCCAGACTCCCCTGGCTTCCCAGGGTTCTCCTCCCCGTCTCTACTCCTTATACTGTGGCCCTGGGAGGAGAAGGTGACAGGGCTGGGCAGCCCAGAGTCCCTCCCCCAGTGACTCAGGGCCCAGCCACGGATAGGGTAATGAGCTGTAATTGTGAGTTTGGGAATCTGTGTTGAAATAGAGAGGGAGACATGTATCAGAGGGAGGGAGAAATGGGATGAGACTGGTGCAAAAATGTTCCTGGTTTCTCAACCCCAGGAATTTGGGGCGCAGGGTGGGGATAGGGGCATCTGAGGAGATAGGCTGTTGGTGTTTCATGGAGGTGGAGAGTGGGAAGAGAGACACCTGAGAGGGAAAAATTAGAGTCAGCAACCCACCAGAGCAGCAGGGATGGGGAGCCCAGCAGAATAGGACCCAGCGAAGGCTGGGGAGAGGGGCACCAGGATGATGGCAGGTGCCTTTTCTCGGTGTCCCTCGCCCTCTCAGTTTCAGAGGCCTTTGTCTCTCATCTCTCTCCCTCCCCACACTATCACTTAAAGGTGGCTGCCCTCACACTCTTCTGCACCTTCCAGCCCACAGGGAGAGACTGGAAGCAATGAGGATTGTTCAGGGTTCTGGGGAAAGCCCTCAGTGAGGACCCTAGGTGTCGGGAAAGGATGTGGCTATGACCCTAAGAACGGTCACCAGGGTGTCTCAGCTTAGTATGCAGGCTGCTCTTGGCTGGAAAAGCTGGGTGCGGAGCAGGGGAGCTGGGGCGGGCCAGCCACCCGCCCCCGGGAAGGAGTGGGAGGGAAAGATAAAGGGAGGGACCAGCTGACCATCCTGTTTACCCAGACGAGGGGGCACGTGTGTGTGAGCTCACGGCCTCCTGTGAGGGGTGGGTCTGCTCCCACTCACCCCACCCCCCAGTCTTTGCCAGGGGCCTGGGTAGCACTGGCAAGGAAGGGGGGTCAGCAAAAGGACAGAGCCTGCTAGACCATGGCCCTCTCTCCCAGTCTCGGCTGGGGATATAGAACTCAGGCATTCTCCCTGGTCTCATCCCTGCTCAGCAAGTGTGGCCGCTTCTCTATTCCCAGCAGCCCCAGGTCCTCCCACTTGGCACTGTCTTGTATCACTGGGATTCATTGCTGAGTTAGGAGGGGCCGGTTTCCATCCGCCTTTCTCAATGTCTCTCAGTCAGTCTCTTCCTCCCTCTTTCTCCACCCCCCCAAAACACACATCCTTACCTGTAACATCCAGACACTTCTTACCACGTAAACACAAGCCCTGTCTGTCCTCCTCAGCTTCTGCCTCCCTGTTGTTCCATCTCTGACGCTTTAATGATGGTGATCGTGGTGGTAATTATTATTATTATTATTATCACTATTATTATTGCAGCTCCAGTTTATCATGGAGCTTCTATGTGCACAGCACTAGGCTAAGCACTTTAAAGCTTATGAAGCCCTAGAGACAGAGCTTATTATGTTCCTATTGAGGGACGTAGGAACTGGGGCTCCGAGCAGACATAGTGAGTACATGGTGAAGGAAAGGGCCAGTTCCAGACCTGCCTCAGTCCTAAGCTATGGCTCCCAAGCA
Organism: Orycteropus afer afer; assembly: GCF_000298275.1. Taxonomy (NCBI): domain Eukaryota; kingdom Metazoa; phylum Chordata; class Mammalia; order Tubulidentata; family Orycteropodidae; genus Orycteropus; species Orycteropus afer. The sequence goes on from NW_006922063.1 coordinate 842,841, forward strand.
TTATCTGCTCCCAAGCTGTGTCTCCTACCTCCCCCGGCCTTCAAAAGCCTCCTAGTCATCCTCTGGGGAGCTCTGGTAGCATAGTGCCTAAGGCATTTGACTGCTAACCAGAAGGCTGGTGGTTGCTCTGAGCTCTGGCATTTAGCTGCTAACCCAGAAGGTCAGCAGTTCAAACCCACCAACTGCTTCGTAGAAGGAAAATGGGGTGTTCTACTTCCGTTAAGATTTACCACCTCAGAAACCCAATGGGGATCACTATGAGTCCTGTGGATAGAAGTGGTCTTGGTTTGTGTTTTACCCTAGGAGCCATGTGTGAGGAGAGGGAGGATGGCTCACTTCAGTCTGAGCCTTGCAAGATAGGGGGTAGACTTGCCCTTTCCTGCTCCCATGCTGGGATCATATGGCAGGATGAGGGGCCTTGAGTAGAGCACTTGCTGACTCAAAGACGTTCCTTCGCAATGATTTATATCTGCCCTCTCAGTCTCTATTACCAGTATTTTATATCACTGCTGTTAAATGGTAAGGCAAGATCACGTGTCCATAACTAGAAGGTACCAGAAAAATACAGTGAGAAGCAAATGGTGGTAGCTGGTTGCAGTTCCTGCACCCTTTGTTAAAAGGGAGATTAGCAAGTATGAGAGAGGTGTTCAGGGAACACCAGCACAGAAATTGTCTTGCTCTTTAACATAATCAGAAAGCCTGAAAGACAATTAAGAAGAGAATAAGTTTTTTACTGTGTGATTCGGCATTACTAAAAGCCATATGCACAAACTGCTGAAATTCCTCCATGCCACCAGTAGTCCATATTTTACTTTTTGGGAAAAACTGCTTTCAAACATCAGTAGAACTGAGGAACCACTTCAAATCAGACTTAAGACACATTTATTAAATACTTATTGTGAGCCAATAGAATATCAGGTGCTACACATGCATGATCTCGTTTAATCCTCACTACAACATCAAGGGTTGTGTTGTTGTTGTTATTGAGTCGGCCCCAACTCATAGCGACCCTTCCTTGGGTTTCCAAAGTGGTATCACTTCGGAAGTAGATTGCACAACTTTCCTTCCGAGAAGTGGCTGGTAGGTTTGAACTGCTAGCCTTCTGGTTAGTAGTCAAGTGCCTTAGGCACTACGCTACCAGAGCAGTTAAACATCATATACAAGATCATCTGCGAAAAAAGTCAGGCAATGGAGCTGTTGGAGTTTGACTGAGGACTGTGTGGTGGACCCACAGTGCTTTTCCTCCTGTGTCGCCATGCCTTGTGCTGGTATACACTAGCGTCTACAACTCTGACATGCCCGCATCATGCCCAGACTCCTCTACTTTCAGGTTTTTCTCCAGCTGAATACTTTATTCATTCAACAAATATTTGTTGAGTGTCTACTCTGTACCAAACCTATTCTAGGCACTAGGGATACGGCACAGAACAAGGTCATCAGAATCACTCTACTCAGGGAGCTTGCATTCATTCATCATGGGGGAAGCTGGACAATAAACATCAGGTAGTGATGAAAACTATGAAAAGAACTACAGTGGGGTGAGGAAACAGAGAATGATGGAGGAGGTATTTTAAATAGGGCGGTAAAGAAAAGGCTTTTTGAACTGAGACCTGAAGTAAATGAGAGGATGAGATATGAAGGTTTCTGTGTACAGTGTATTCCAGGCAGAGGGATAGCAGTGCAAAGGCCCTGAGTCAGGAGCTTGCTTGGTGGATTTGAGGACCAGTATGCTAGGAGCAGGGGGAAAATGGGAGAAGATGAAATTAAAGAAGTAATTGGACCAGACTGTGGGGGCTTGGGAGCCATTGTGAGGACTTGGGCTTTTACTCTGAGTTGGTTGAGCCAGAGAAGGGCTCTGAGTTGAGGAAAGCTGTGATCTGACTCAAGTTCAATGCTCGAGTCTTCTGGGAAGTTGACCAGGGAGGAGGCTGCTGCCATAGGCCAGGCAAGGAGGATAGAAGTTGGACCCAAGGGTAGTGGTGAGACAGGGCTCTGGGTTTGGGTGAGGTCTCTGCTCTCTTCTATGGGGTCCTAAGATGCCTCCAACTGGCATCTTCAGATTTACCTTGTCCACAGTACCCACTGTGGACCCTAGGTTTAAATCCACCACTTACTGGCTGTGACCTTAAGCAGTGTATGCAACAGTTCCTCATCTGTCAGAAGGGTTCAGTGTGAGGACGGAATAAGATAATACATAAAAAGAGGGTAATTCATGTAAGGACCTCAGAACAGCGCCTGGCACACAAGAGCACGTCGTACATGTTCTTGTTGGTGTGGGGCATGTTGATGTTGTTGGGGGGTTTTCTTGGCAATTGTTTAATTTTAACATCTCCTGAAAGGGCCAAGGAAGATGGGGCAATCTACTTCCGTAGTGATACTGCCTCGGAAACCCAAGTAGGGGTCGCTATGAGTCTGGTCTGACTCCACAGCACACAACAACAACAACAACAACACCCTTACCTGAGGGTACAGTGAAGTGTGCCTCCTTACTAGCAGAGATTATCAGCAGTAAAGTTCTCTCAGAAGTGAGCATGGCAAAACTTCATTTTATATGCTCTGGACATGTTACTAGGAGGGCCCAGTCCCTGGAATGGAACTGTGCATGGTAAAGTAGAGGGTCAGAGAAAAAAAGGAAAACCCTTAGTGAGATGGATTGACACAGTGGCTGCAACAGTGGTCTCAAACAGCCACAATTGTGAGGATGGCGTAAGACAGGGTATTGTTTCATTTTGTTGTACATGGGGTCATTAGGAGTTATTAACAACCTGCCAATTCAACAGCACTTAACAACAACAATAAAAGTTCTCTTGAATTGGAGACTCACCACCACCACCATTTAACAAGCTGGGTGGCCTCAGGTAACTCTCCCCCTTCACTGAGGCTCAACTTCATCATATGTAAGGGAGACCATCATGGAACCTGCTTCGTGAGGTGATCATGAGGATGGCATGAATCATATCAGTAAGTGCTTAGCACAGGTGAGTGAGCACCCAATAAAAGGTGGCTGTGAGAGTCCCACCCAAACTCTGCTCCCTGTTCTTCAACTTCTGCAAAAAAATGACCCTTTCCTCTTTATTACTGCCTAGACTTGCTCCCCCCATCTTGGTCCAAGCAGCCTATTTCTTTCCCACACTTACTCCACAGCCTTCCCAAAGTCTTCCCCTCTATTAGTTGCAGACATTTGTGCCTGGCTTCAACTTCCTCTCTTTAACCTCTTAGACTAAGGGTAAATGGATATTAAACAAGTAATATATTATTACAAATTGTCAAAATGATATGAAAAACAAGATCAGTGTGTTAAGAGAGAGAATAATAAGGTACCTCATTGTTCAGGTTGGGTGGTCAAGGTAACTGAGAACAGAATGGTGGATAAGAGCCAGAACAGTGGAAAGATGGGTGTGGAGAACATTCCTAGTAAAGACAACAGCACACAGACCTCGAAACAAAAGACAGCCATGTCTATTCTATCCTTCAAAACCAACTCAAAGATTTCTTTTCCAGAAGCCTCCTAAGATTGATCCTAAGTGCATGCCAATGATCCCATATCCCTTTGACCCTTTCAGACCTCCATGCAGGCAAACTCAGCCAAAAATGTGTGTACAAATAAGATAAATGAAAGCTGTTTATACATACATACACATGTGTATAGTTGTTGTTATTGTTGTTAGGTGCCACCGAGTTGGCGCCGACTCATAGCAACCCTCTGTACAACAGAATGAAACACTGCCGGTCATGCACCATCCTTGAATATTCCCTTTTTGAAAGCATCCACTGTAGGATTACTTTAAGTAGGGACTCCTCCAGAACATAGAAATGATGTCCAGTGCACAATAGACCCTCAATAATTGTTTGACAAAAAAAATGAATGATTTTGTTTTACAAATGCAGGAAACAGATGTCTGCAATTCACTTTGAAATGCATCAAAAATGTATTGATAAATAAGGATAACAATTCAAGAAAAGATGAGGATCTAAAAATCTAGATAAAAAGAAATCATACAGAAATATTGCAAATGAAGCACATGATAATCACACTCTCACAAAGTAAGGAATAAAGAGAATCCTGAAAGCAGTGAAAGAAGCAATCACATATGTTGTTGTTGTTGTTATGTGCCGTTGAGTCAGCCCCGACTCATAGCAACCCCTCCTTGGGTTTCCGAGGCAGTATCATTACGGAAGTAGGATTGCCCAACCTTCCTTCCGAGGAGTGGCTGGTGGGTTTGAACTGCCAGCCTTCTGGTTAGCAGTCAAGTGCTTTAGCCACTATGCTACCAGAGCTCCCACAATCACATATAAAGGATCCAGATAAGATTAAGTGCTGATTTTTCCTCAGAAACACTGGAGCCCAGAAGGCAATGGAATGGTATATTTAAACTGTTGAAAGAAAGAAAACATGTCAACCAAGAATACTATACCCAGAGAAACTGTCGTTCAGAATGAGGGAGTGTTCTGTAACCAAAAAAATGCAATCACTGCCGTGGAGTCAGATCTGACTCATAGTGACCCCTCCTTGGGTTTCTGAGGCAGTATCACTACAGCCTTCTGAGGAGTGGCTGGTGGGTTTGAACAGCCAGCCTTCTGGTTAGCAGTCAAGTGCTTTAGGCAAGAAGGGATAGAAAAGAAGGATGAAGGGCAATAATAACCACCAGAGTTCCCAGTGTGTTTTATAAGTACTGTTTTTATGAAAAAGTAAATAATTACATCACTCTCATATAGCTGCTGGAGTAATTTTCTAATATGAAAACATAATTATATTATGCCACAGTTTAAAGCCTTTATTAGTTCTCTTCTGCAGCATTAAGTCCAAACTCCTAAATATATCATAGAAGTCCCCTACCTAACATTTCCCAATCTTGTCACCTGCCTTTTCCCATGCTCCTTCCTCTGCCAGAAATGTCCTCTTTGTCCTAATTCATCAAAACTCTGATCCAATGGCATTGCCCCTGTGAAGGCCCCTGACTCCTTAGGAAGAAACCACTAGTGTCACTTTTGTCCCATTAATGCACCCTTATCCTACCAGTATGCCCACACTTATGACACTGAATGGCATGTTAACCAAAAGCTGGGTAGTTTAAACCCACCAGCCTCTCCACAGGAGAAAGATGTAGCAGTCTGTTGCCATAAAGATTACAGCAGTGGGAAACACTACAGGGCAGTTCTATTCTGTTCTACAGGGTTGCGCTGAGTCGGAATCGACTTTACAGCAGTAAGTTTAGGTTTTTATTTAATTTTATATAACTTCTGGGTCTGGTAAATGGTTCAGCTCTTGATTATGAACCAAAAGGTTGGTAGTTCGAACCCACCTGTAAGTACTTCAGAAGAAAGGTCTGGTGACCTGCTTCCAAAAGGTCACAGCCTTGAAAACTCTATGGAGCATAGTTCTACGCTGTAACACATGGGGACGCCATGAGTTGAAGTCGACTCAATAGCAACTGGTTTTATTTTTTATTAAACCCAAGGAGGGGTTGCTATGAGCTGGATCCAAATTGACAGCAGTGAGGGTAAGTTGAGGTATAATTATTAAAAAAAAAAAAAAGGTGTGTTGTAAGGTGAACAAGAATAAGAAGAAGGTATATACTCATTATAAAAATCAACCCTACAAGATCAAAAGGGCTGCATTTTCCCAGGGATAAAGCTGAAAAGGTAAGAAGGGATAGAAAAGAAGGATGAAGGGCAATAATAACCACAGGGAGGAAGTGGGAAGAGTGCTGTTCCATTTTCAGGATTGCAGTGAATGTCACAAAACAAAATGTGTATGACTTGTTGAATGGAAAACCAATTTGCTCTGTAATCTTTCACCCAAATTAAAAGAAAAAATAATGAGTATGAAATTAAAATTCCCAGCAAACAGAAGCTGAGAGAGTTCATATCCACCAGACCAGCCCTAAAAAAAAAAAAAAAAAAAAAAAATAGCTAATGGGAGTTCTGCAGATGAAAGGAAAAAGACACGGAAAAGTAATTCAAAGCCATACATGAAAAGAAAGATCTCTAATAAAGGGAGTTGCATGGACAAGCTAAGGGCTAATAATAAGGTATTCATGCTTGATAATTCTAATTGTTTTGTCCTTCACGCTTTTTTAATAACAAATGTATAAAAAGCAAGGATAAAATTATTTTATAGGGCACATGAAATATGAAGATGTAATTAGTAATAACAAGAAAATGAGGGGAGGAATGATATATGTACTGAATTTCTTGTATGGTACTGAAGTTAAGTTGATGTTAATTTATGCTAGGATGTTATAAATACAGGCTATTAAATATAATATGGTAACCACAAAGAAAATATCTAAAATATATACACACAAAGAAAGAAAAGGGGAACCAAAACGGCTCACTAGAATAAGTCAATAAAGCACAAAAGCAAGCAGTAGTAAAGGAAAAAGACAAAGAAGGAACACAAAAAACAAATAACAAAATGGCAGATGTAGTTACTGCTTACTGGTAATTAAATATGGAAATTAAATGGTGAAAGTAAATGGACAAAATGCTCCAATCAAAAGACAGAGAGTGGCAGAATAGACTTTTTTTTTTTTTTTTAAATGATCCAACTATATACTGTTTAAGGAGCTCTGCTGGTGCAGTGGATAAGGCATTTGGCTGCTAACCAGAAGGTCAGTGGTTCAAACCCACCGGGTGCTCCACAGGAGACAGATGAAGCAATCTACTTCCATAAAGATTTAAAGCCTTGAAAACTCAGTGGGGGTCACTATGAGTTGGAATCAACTCAGTGGCAGTGGGTTTTGTTTTTTTGGTTTATATGCTGTCTACAAGCAACAAACTTTAAACCCAAGGGCACAAATAGGTTGAAAATGAAAGGATGGGAAAAATATATTCCATGCAAATAATAAATAGAAAAGCTAAGGTGGCAATGTTAATATCAGATCAAATAGAGGTTAAGATAGTATCTGTTAGAAAAGATAAAGATGGGCATTATACAGTGATAAATGGTCAATTCATCAAGAAGATTAATAATCTTCCCACCATTGGAGCACTTACATATATAAAGCAAATACTGATAGAATTGAAGGAGTAAATAGATAGCAGTACAATAATAATTGAGGACTTCAATACACCACTTTCAATATTGAACAGATCATCTAGAAAGAAGATCAACAAGGAAACAGAGGAGTTGAATGACACTATCAAGCAATGAGACTTCTACTCCAGTGCACACAGATTGTTCTCCAGGATAGACCATATGTTAGGTTACAGAACAAGTCTCAATAAATTTTAAAAGACTGAAATCATAGAAAGTATTGTCACTGACCATAAAAGAGGGAAGTTATAAATCAGCAACAGGAAAAAAATTGGAAAATACACAAACATATGGAAATTAATCAACACACTGTGATAGTTGGAGCTGTGTGTCAACTTGGCTGGACCACAATTCTGTGTGGTTTGAGCTGTTGTGGTGTGGTTGTTCCCATGATGGGATCAGATGACTAATCTGTTGAAAGGGAGTTTCCCTAGGGGTGTGGCCTGCTTCCAGTATATCTGTGGACATCCTGGGAGAGGAGACATTCTTCTGTGGATCGGGATACTGTTGTGCTGCCTACAGCTGTCCATGAGCAAACAATCCACCATTCGGCCTGGGGATCTTGGATTCATCATTTGTTGGAGTCAACAGCCAGTGTAGTGCCTGCTAGTTCTGAGCTCCTCAACCCCTGTGGCTGCAAGAGTCAGGAAAAGCCTCCAGCTTGACGTGGAAAAGCCTCCAGCTTGACGTTTGATCCAGGAACTTTAAACTTGCCAGCTTCTATAAGTGTGTGAGCCATTTTCCTAAGATAAATCTCTCTCTCCCTCTCTCTCTCTCTCTCTCTCTCTCTCTCTCTCTCTATAT
>NW_006922063.1:850783-857812 GCF_000298275.1 Orycteropus afer afer
TTTCTCTAGAGAACCCAGTCTAACATACACACTATTAAACTACTAATGGGTCAAGAAAGAAATACAAATTTCTTAGTCAAATGAAATGAAAACACAATATACCAATACTTACGGGATGCAGCAAAGGCAATACTCAGAGGGAAAGTTGTAGCAATCAATGACTACATGAAAAAAAGAAGAACGATCTCAAATCAGCAGTCTAACTGTACAACTTGAGAAACTAGAAAGAAAAGAGCAGACTAGGCCTAAACCTACCAGAAGAAAGGAAATAACAAAGATTAGAGCAGAAGTATATGAAATGAAAGACAGAAAAAAACAAGAGAGAATTAACAAAACCAAAATGGTTCTTTGAAATGATCAATACAACTGGCAAACTTTTAGCTAGACTGGCAAAGAGAAAAGATGCAAATGACCAAAATAAGAAATGAAACAGGAACCATTAGAGGAGCCAATAGAAAGAAATAGAATTATGACAGATTATGAACAACTGCATGGCAACAAACTGGATAACCTAGATGAAATGGACAAATTCTTAGAAGCACACAACCTACCCAAGCTGACTTAAGGGGAAATAGAATGTTTCAACAGGCCCATAACAAGTGAAGAGATTCAATCAGTTAGTCTCCCAGCAACAACAAAAGTCCTGGACCAGATGGCCTTACTGAAGAAAACCAAACTCACTGCCGTAGAGTCGGTCCCAACTCATAGCCACCCCTCCTTGTTGGGTTTCTGAGGGAGTGTCTCTATGGAAGTAGATTGCCATGTCTTCCTTCTGAAGAGTGACTGGAGGATTTGAATTACCAACCTTCTGGTTAGCAGTCAGATGCCTTAGGCACTATACCACCAGAGGAATTCTGCCAAATATTTAGAGAAGAATTTATACCAATCCTGTTTAAACTTTTCCAAAAGAGAAGGAAGGGATACTTCCTGATTCATTCTGTTACCCGTGTAGCAAAACAAGGCAATGATACCACAAGAAAAGAAAACTCCAGGCCAATATCCCTTATGATTATAGATGCAAAATTCCTCAACAAAATACTAGTGAACACAGTCCAACAGCATAATAAAATAGTCATACACCATGATCAAGCAGGATATATTCCAGGAATGTAGGAATGATTCACATTAGCAAATCAATCAACGTGATACACCATATCAGTAGAATAAAGGAAAAGAACTACATAATCATTTCTATGGATGCAGGAAATGCATTTGACAAAATCTAACACCCCTGATGAAAACCCTCCAGAAGATTGACATAGAAGGGAAGTTCCTCAATGTAATTCAAGGCATATATGAAAAACCAACAGACAACATTATACTTAATGGAGAAAGATTGAGTCTTCCCCTTGGAATTGGGAATAAGACAGAGGTGCCCTTTCTCACCACTTATATTCAGTATTATAATAGAGATCCTAACAAGAACAATAAGACAATAAAAAGAAAAGGTATCTGTGGTAGTGAAGGTGGTGTGTCAACTTGGCTGGGTCTGGTTGAGTGGCTGGGCAGCTGTTGGTAGTTATTCCCCATGATGAGACTGGCAATCAACTCCATGGTGGGATTTATCACAAGCAGCTGAGTAGCTGCTTTAGGGATGTGGTCTGCTTCCCACATATAGGAAGGAGCTTTGGGAATGGTCTCTAGCTGATGCTTTCTAGCTTGAACCCTGCATGTAGCCAAGTCATTGTTCAGCAGTCTGTCATGCTCTGCCAACCTTGGTACTTTCAGTGGACTTGAATCAATGGCCTGCCATGTTGTTTGGTAACTTCAGGACTATGCCATTTTATTTGTACATCTTGGGCTTGTTAGCCTCAGCAGCCAGTAGCTGCCCGAGTGAAGAGATGCCTCTAGAGTCAGTGGGCTGGGAGCAAGAGGCAGAGCTGAAGCCCAAGGTCCAGGGCTTTCACCCAGCCCCTAGAGCCTGGCACTTGGAACTCGGATGTCTAGCCTCCAAAAATTATAAGAATAAACTCCTGCTTGTTAAAGACATCCCATTGTGGTAAGTTCCTGTCAGAGCAGCACTTTGTTGTTGTTGTTGTTATGTGCCGTCAAGTCGGACCCGACTCATAGCGACCCCTCCTTTGGTTTCCGAGGCAGTATCACTACAGAAGTAGATTGCCCCATCTTCTTTCCGAGGAGTGGCTGGTGGGTTTGAACCACCAGCCTTCTGGTTAGCCATCAAGTGCCTTAGGCACTATGCTACCACATCTCCTCTAGGTAACCAAAACAGTATCCATATTGGAAAAGAAGAAGTAAAATTATCTCTATTCACAAATGGCATGATCTTATATGTAGAAAATGTCAAGATATATATATTTAAGAAAACTACTAGAGCTAGTAGAGGAATTTTGCAAAGTTGCAGGATACAAGACCGACAAAAATCAGTTGGGTTTCTATACACCAGCAATAAGATTCTGAAAGGAAAATTAGAAAAACAATTCCATTTACAATGGCATCTGAAAGAATAAAATACCTAGGAATGAATTTAAGGAGTGTGAAAAATATATACAATGAAAATTATAAAACACTGCTGAAAGAGATTAAAGGAGACTTAGAGAAATGGAAAGATGTTTCATGTTCATGGATGGAAGACTTAACATTGTTAAGAAGTTGATACTAGAAAGGATACTCAGCATCATAAGCCATCAGAGAGGTGCAAATCAAAACCACAATGAGATATCATTTCACACCCAGTAGGAGGACAAAAGGAGCTCTAGTGGTGCAGTGCCTAAGGCATTTGACTGCTAACAGAAAATTGGCAGTTCAAACTCACCAGTCTCTCTGTGGAAGGAAGATGGGACAATCTTCTTCTGTAAAGATTTACTACCTCGGAAACCCAGTGAGGGTCTCTATGAGTTGGAATTGACTTGATGGTAGTGAATGAAGATGGCAACGATTAAAGAAAGAAAATAACAAATATTAGCAAGGATGTGGGAAACTGGAACCCTTATCTACTGCTAGCCGACATTTCTCTGTCAGTTTGTCATACGGTGGTGGCCAGAGTGTTGCTTTGATGCTAGAAGCTGTGACACAGGTATTTCAAACACCAGCAGGGTCACCCATATGGATAGGTTTCAGTGGAGCTTCCAGGCTAAGACAGATTAGGTAGAAGGACCTGATGTTCTACTTTAGAAAAAGAAAGAGACCCATTGTCTGGGATAGTGCTGGAAGATGAGTTCTCCAGGTTGGAACTCCAAATAAAATTGTTGAGGAGCTGCTCCTCAAAATAGAATCCACCTTAATGACCTGGATGGAGGAAAGTTTACAGGACCTTCGATTGCTGATGTGGCATGACTACACATGAGAGTAAACAGCTGCAAACATCCGTTAATAATCAGAACGTGGAATGTACAAAATATGAATCTAGGAAAACTAGAAGTAGTAAAAAATGGAACACATAAAAAGTGATATCCTAGGCATTAGTGAGGTGAAATGGACTGGTATTAGCTATTTTGAATGGGACAATCACATGACCTGCAATGCTGAGAATGACAAAGAGGAATGACATTACACTCATCATCAAAAGAACATTTCAAGATGTATCCAGAAATGTTATGCGTCAGTGATAGGATAATATCCGTATACCTACAAGGAAAACCAGGTGCTATAACTATTATTCAAAGGTACTTACCAACCACTAATATCATAAATGAAGGCATTGAAAAATTTTTCCAACTTCTGCAGTCTGAAGTTAAACATGTAGTCAAGATGCATTGATTAAAAAAGGATTGATAGTTGGAAAATATGGCTTTTGCAATAGAAATGAGCTGGAGATCCCATGACAGAATTTTGCAAGACCAACTACTTTTTCATTGCAAATACTGTTTTTGAACAATGCAAATGGCTTCTGTACACGTGGATCTCACCAGTTGGAATACACAGGAATTAAATCAACTATATCTGTGGAAAGAGATGATGGAGAAGGTCAATATCATCAGTCAAAACAAGGCCAGCAGCTGACTGTGGCACAGACCATCAATTGCTCATATGCAAGCTCAAATTGAAGCTGAAGAAAATAAAACTAGTCCACGAGAACCAGTGTATGACTTTGAGTGTATCTCACCTGAATTAGAAACTATCTGAAGCATAGATTTGATACATTGAACTCTAATGACCTAAGACCAGAGCAGTTGTGGGATATCAAGGACACCATACATGAAGAAAGCAAAAGGTCATTAAAAAGACAAGAAAGAAAATACCAAAAGAGATGTCAGAAGAAACTCTGAAACTTGCTCTTGAACATAGAATAGCTAAAGCAAGCAGAAGAAAAGCTGATGTGAAAGAGTAAAATAGAAGTTTTCAAAGGGCAACTCAAAAAAGATAAAATATTATGATGAAATGTGCAAAGATCTACAGTTAGAAACCAAAAGGGAAGTACACATTTGGCATTTGTGATATTTGGAACTGTGTGTCAACTTGGCTGGACCACCATTCTGTGTGGTTTAAGCAGTTGTGATGTGGGTTATTCCCATAATGGTATCAGATGTATATGTTTTGAGCAGCCAATCCATTGAAAGGGAGTTTCTCTAGGGGTGTGGCCTGCTTCCAACATATTTATGGACATCCTGGGAAAAGAGACACTCTTCTGTGGATCAGGATCCTGTTGTGCTGCCTACAACTGTCTGTGAGTGAACAATCCACCATTCAGCCTGGAGATCTTGGATTCGTCATTCCTTGGAGTCAATAGCCAGTATACTGCCTGCCAACCTTGAGTTCGTCAGCCCCTCCAGCTGTGTGAGTTGGGAATAGCCTCCAGCTTGATGTTTGATCTAAGAACTTGAGACTTGCCAGCTTCTATAAGTGTGTGAGCCATTCTCCTGAAATAAATTTCTCTTTCTCTTTGTGTATATATAAGGTTTACTGGTTTTGCTTCTCTAGAGAACCCAGCCTAGCATAGCATTTCAAGCTGAAACAACTGAAGAAAAAATTTCAGGCCTCAAGTTGTAATATTGAAAATTCTATGGAAGGAAGACTGGGCAATCTACTTCCTTAGAGATACTGCCTCAAAAACCCAAGGAAGGGTCACTATGAGTCGGATCCGACTCGATGGCAGTGAGTTTGGTTTTGGCTTTTTGGTATGGTCAAGATAGTGAACAACATAGGAAGCATCAAAGGAAGATGGAAGGAATACACAGAGTCACAGTACCAAAAAGAATTGGTCAATGTTCAGCCATTTGATCAAGAACTGATGGTACTGAGGAAGAAGTCCAGGATGCATTGGCAAAAAACAAGGCTCCACATGAGGTACCATCTTACCCCAGCACTAGTAGCAAAGTTCAACAAGACCCAAAATAACAAATGCTGGCGAGGATGTGGAGAGATTGGGACTCTCATACACTGCTGGTGGGACTGTGAAATGGTACAACCACTGTGGAAAGCAGTATGGCAACTCCTTAAAAAGTTGGAACTAGAAATACCATTTGACCCAGCCATTCCATTACTAGGTATATATCCTAAAGAAGTGGGAGCCATGACAAGAACAGACATATGCACACCCATGTTCGAGCACTTGATTGTACTCATGAGGAATCTGTACCTTGACCAGGAGGCTGTCGTTCGAACAGAACAAGGGGACACTACATGGTTTAAAATCAAGAAGGGAGTGTGTCAGGGTTGTATTCTGTCTCCACACTTATTCAATCTATATGCTGAGCAAATAATCCGAGAAGCTGGACTATATGAAGAAAAACGTGGTATCAGGATTGGAGGAAGAATCATTAACAACCTGAGATATGCAGACGATACAACTTTGCTTGCTGAAAGTGAGGATGACTTAAGGCACCTACTGATGAAGGTTGAAGAATACAGTCTGCAGTATGGATTACGTCTCAATATAAAGAAAACAAAAATCCTCACAACTGGACCATTGAGCAGCATCACAATAAATGGAGAGAAGATTGAGGTTGTCAAAGAATTCACGTTGCTTGGTTCTACAATCGATGCCAACGGAAGCAGCAGTCAGGACATTAGACGACGTGTAGCATTGGGAAAGTCAACTGCGAAGGAACTGTATCAAGTGCTGAGGAGCAAGGATATCTCCTTGAGGACTAAGGTGCACCTGACACAAGCCATGATATTTCCAATCGCCTAGTATGCATGTGAGAGCTGGACAATGAATAAGGAAGACCGAAGAAGAGTTGATGCTTTTGAGTTATGGTACTGGGGAAGAATGCTGAAAGTATCATGGACTGCTAAAAGAACTAACAGATCTGTCCTGGAGGAAGTGCAGCCAGAGTGCTCCTTGGAAGCAAGAATGGCCAGACTTCGTCTCACCTACTTTGGTCATGTTATAAGAAGGGACCATTCCCTGGAGAAGGATGTCATGCTTGGTAGGGTGGAGGGTCAACGAAAGAGGGGGAGGCCTTCAACGAGATGGATTGATACGGTAGCTGCAATGATGGGCTCAAGTATAACAGGGATTGTGGGGCTGGCGCGGGATCGGGCAGTGTTTTGTTCTGCTGTGCATGGGGTTGCTATGAGTCGGAAACGACTCGGCGGCACTTAACAACAACATGTTCGTTGCAGCCCTATTTACAACAGCTGAAAGATGTAAATAACCTAGGTGTCCATCAACTGAGAAACGGATAACCAAACTATGGAACATACACACAATGGAATACTATGCAACCATAAAGAATAACGTAGAATCTGCAAAACACCACATAACTTGGATGAACTTGGAAGACATTATGCTGAGTGAAATAAATCAATCACATAAGGACAAATATTGTATTAGTCTGTTATTATAAAAATCAAGGAAAGGTTTATCTATAGAAGGAAATTTTCTTTGTTGGTTACCAGGGGTGGGAGGGAAGGATAGGGAACCCTGTTAGATAGGTAGAGATAAGTGTTGATTTGGGTGAAAAGAAGGGCAGTGTACCAAACGTGAGTGATCAACATGAGGAAAAGGAAGCATTGAGGCATTGAGAAAAAGGAAGACAGAGAGAGGTACATGGGAGGTACAGACAGCAAAGATGAACCCTTTTGCACATACAGTACTGTGTTGTCAGTGAAGGCAAACATGGGTAT
>NW_006922063.1:858656-862909 GCF_000298275.1 Orycteropus afer afer
TCACTTCTTGGTCGCACCCAGCTACCCAGAGGGACCGAGTAGTTGAACCTGTGGGCTTGGGACCATAGTCACAGGGGACATCAAGCTCAATTGGCATAACATACTACACAAAAAATAGTTCCACCTCCTACTTTGACGAGTAGCGACTGGGATCTTAAAACCCTGCAAGCAGCCATCTAGGTGCAACGATGGGTCTCTCCTCGTCCAGTGCAAAGAAGAATGAAGAAAATCAAAGATTCATGGAAGAATTAGTCCTAGCAACTGGTACACCATGTGATCCACAGCCTATTCGACTATGAGACCAGAAGAACTAGATGGTGCCCAGCTACCAATGTCAACCACTTGGAGGGGGATCTATGTAGGAGAGACCCTGGGTAGAGAGGGAGAACAATGTGGAACAAAACTCAAAAGTTTTGGGAAAAGTTGGGGAAAAAAAGGGGGGGACCAGGTTTGCTGGTCTGATAGAGCCTGGTGGAATCACTGAGACTGTGGCCCTTAGCTGCCCATCAGTTCTGGAATTGAACCCACACCTGTGGCTTCCAGCCAAGCAAAACACAGGCATAGGAGTTGAACATTTACCTGAGGTAAATACACTCGTTAGAGAGAACAATCATTGGAGAAAGAAGGGTTGTTTATGCACAGGGAGACAGCTCAAGGGGTAGGAGTGCATGGAGGGATGGACACAGGGTAGAGGTGACTGTTGGAAGGAAGTGGGAGGGGAGCTGTTGCATTGTGGTGAATTGTGGTCAATGCCATGAGACACACTGTATGTGAATTGCTGTATGGAAAATGAATTTGCTCTGTAAATGTTCACCCAAATCACAATTTAATAAATAAATAAATAAATAAAACAAGGCTCCAGGAATTGACAGAATACCAATTGATGTGTTGGTACACAATTGCACCATGCAATGCTGGTTGTGATCGTTCATCTATGCCAAGAAATTTGGAAGAGAGCTATCTGGCCAATTGACTGGAAGACATCCAGATTTGTGCCAAATCCAAAGAAAGGTGATTCAGAAGAATGCAGAAATTACTGAACAGTATCATTAATATCATGTGCAAGTAAAATTTTTGCTGAAGATAATTCAAAAACTGTTGCAGCAGTACATCAACGGGAACTACTAGAAATTCAAGGCAGATTCAGAAGAGGACATGGAATGAAGGATATTTCTGATGTCAGATGGATTTTGGCTAAAACAGAGAATACTAAAAAGATGTTTGTTGTTGTTGTTATGTGCTGTCAAGTCGGACCCGACTCATAGCGACCCCTCCTTGGGTTTCCAAGGCAGTATCACTACGGAAGTAGATTGCCCCATCTTCCTTCCGAGGAGTGGCTGGTGGGTTTGAACTGCCAGGCTTCTGGTTAGCAGTCAAGTGCCTTAGCTACTATGCTACCAGAGCTCCCAAAAAGATGTTTACTTGTGTTTTATTAACTATACAGAGGCATTCAACAGTGTGGATCATAACAAATTATGGGTAACAGTGTAAAGAATGGGAATTCCAGAACACTTGATTGTGCTCATGTGGAACATAGTACATAGTACATAGTCCAAGAGGCAGTTGTTTGAACAGAACAGGGGGATACTGCATGGTTTAGAATAGGAAAATGTGTGTGTCAGGGCTGTGTCCTTTCACCATACTCATTTTATCTATGCCGAGTGAATAATCTGAGAAACTGGACTATGAAGAAGAATGCAGCACCAGGATTGGAGGAAGATTTATTAACACCCTGTGATATGCAGATGACTTAACTTTGTTTACTGAAAGCCAAGTGAATTTGAAGCACTTACTAATAAAGATCAAAGACTAAAGCCTTCAGCATGGATTACACCTCAACATAAAGAAAACAAAAATCCTCACAAGTGGACCAATAAGCAACATCATGATAAAAGTAGAAAAGATTGAAGTTGTCAAGGATTTCATTTTACTTGGAACCACAGTCAACACCTATGGGAGCAACAATCAGGAAGTCAAGCAATGCATTGAATTGGGCAAATCTGCTGCCATGGACTTCTTTAGAGTGTTAAAAAGCAAAGATATCACTTTGAGGACTAAGATGTGCCTGACCCAAGCCATAATATTTTCAATCACCTCATATGCTCTGGTAGCATAGTGCCTAAGGCACTTGACTGCTAACTGGAAGGCTAACAGTTCAAACCCACCAGCCACTCCTCGGAAGGAAGACTGGGCAATCTACTTCTGTAGTGATACTGCCTTGGAAACCCAAGGAGGGGTCGCTATGAGTCAGGTCCGACTCGACGGCACATAACAACAACAACAACAATATGCCTACAAATGCTGGACAATGAATAGGAAGACCAAAGAAGAACTGATTGATGCCTTTGAATTACGGTGTTGTTGATAAATATGGAATATACCATAGACTGCCAAAAAAAGGAGCAAATCTCTCAGAAGAAGTACAGCCAGAATGCTTCTTAGAAATGAGGATGGTGAACTTCATCTCACATACATGTTATCAGGAGGACCAAGATCCTGGACAAGATCAGGCTTGGTAAAACAGAGGGTCAGCGAAAAAGATGGTCCTCAAGAGATGGACTGACACAGTGGCTGTGTCCATGGGCTCAGACCTAGTAACAGTTTCGAGAATGGATTTAGCAGTGTTTTGTTCTGTTGTATATAGGATTGGTATGCATCAGAACTGACTCAATGGCACCTAATAACAACAGCAAATCTATTGCTGGTGGGCATGCAAAATGGTACAGTTGTGGAAAGCAATGTGGCAATTCCTCAGAGAACTAAACATAAAACTACCATATAACCCAGTAATTCTACCCCAAGGTGTATATCCAAAAGAACTGAAAGCAAAGACTCCAACAGTTATTTGTATACCAGAGTTCATTGTCAAAAACCACCAAAAAAACAAACTCACTGCTGTTGAGTAATTTCTGACTCATAGCGACCCCTCCTTGGGCTTCTGAGGCGGTATCTCTATGGAGGTAGGTTGCCCAATCTTCCTTCTGAGGAGTGGCTGGTGGGTTTGAACTGCCAGCCTTCTGGTTAGCAGTCAAATGCCTTAGGCATTACACCACCAGAGCTCCCCGTGTTCATTGTAGCACTACTCATAATAGCCAAAAGGTGGAAACAACCTAAAAGCCCATCAGTGGATGAATGAATAAACAAAATGTGGTACCTACATACAATGGAATACTACTCAGCCAATAAGAGAAATGAAGTCTTGATACATGTTACAATATGAATAGAAGACATTTATAGTGAATGAAATAAGTCAATCACAAAAAGACAAATATTGTATGACTTCACTTATATAAAGAGATAAGAACAGGCAAATGTATGGAGACCACATTTTATTAGTGGATACCAGGGGAGGGGGGTCGGGGAGAAGAAAGGAAGAATTGTTGCTCCATAGAGCACTGAGTCTTAGTTTACAGAGATGGGAAAATTGCACTGATTAAGGGTAAGGTTGCACAGCCCATTAATGTAATTGCTTTCAATAAGTTATACACCTGTAAAAAGTTCATTGGCAAAAGTAATGTGATGTATTTATAACAATGACAAAAAAAAAGTAGCTGGTCTTGCGATTTTGTTCCTTGATTTGGAGGTTTTAGGTCATGTTTCATGGGACATCCTAGTTAATTGGCCTAATATCATGTTTAGTGTTTCTATTCTACTTCCTAGTTCATTATGTAGTGCCCGGGGTGTTAAAAGTTTGCAAGCAGCCATCCAAGGTACAGCTATTGGTCTCTATTTGCCTGGAGCAGCAGAGAAAGAAATAGAATCAGGAATGTGTTGTTGTTGTTGTGCAGTACCATCGAGTCAGGTCTGACTCATAGTGACCCTTTGTACAACAGGATGAAACACTACCCAGTCCTGTGCCAGCCTCACAATCCCTGCTATAACTGAGCCCATCATTGCAGCCACTATGTCAATCCATCTCGTTGAGGGCCTTCCCCTTTTTTGCTGACCCTCCACTTTACGAAGCATGATACCCTTCTCCAGGGAATAGCCCCTTCTGACAACATGACCAAAGTAGGTGAGACAAAGTCTGGTCATTCTCACTTCCAAGGAGCATTCCGTCTACACTTCATCCAGGACAGATGTATTAGCTCTTCTGGCAGTCCATGGAACTTTCAGTATTCTTTGCCAACACCACAACTCAAAAGCATCAATTCTTGAGACTTGGGAGGCAGGGCAAGATGGCGGACTAGGCAGAAGGATTGCACAGACCCTCTTCAACAAAGAGAAGGGAAACCAATTAACACAGACACAGA
>NW_006922063.1:869524-876343 GCF_000298275.1 Orycteropus afer afer
AAAAGCATCAATTCTTCTTCAGTCTTCTTTATTCATTGTCTAGCTTTCACATGCATATGAGGCAATTGAAAATACCATGGCTTGGATTAGGTGTACTTTCATTTTCAAAGAAACACGTTTGCTCTTCAGCACTTTAAAGAGGTCTTTTGAAGCAGATTTGCCCAGTGCAATAAGTCATCTGATTTCTTGACTGCTGCTTCCATTGGTATTGACTGTGGAACCAAATAATATGAAATCTTTGACAACCTCAATCTTTTCTCCATTTATCGTGATGCTGGTCCAGTTGTGAGGATTTTCATTTTCTTTATGTTGAGGTATAATCCTTACTGCAGACTGTAGTCTCTAATCTTCATAAGCAAGTGCTTCAAGTCATCTTCACTTTCAGCAAGCAAAGGTTGTGTCATCTGCATATCACAAATTGTTAATGAGTCTTCCTCCTATACTGATACCATGCTGTTCTTCATATAGTCCAGGTTCTTGGATTATTTGATCAGCATATAGATTGAACAAGGTGGTGAAAGTATACAAACCTGACACATTCCTTTCCTGATTTTAAACCATGAAGTATTCCCATGTTCTGTTCAAAACATAGCCTCCTGGTCTATGTAGAGGTTCCTCATGAGCACAATTAAGTGTTCTAGAATTCCCATTCTTCTCAATGTTATCCATAATTTATTATTAACCACACAGTCAAATACTTTTGCATAGTCAATAAAAAACACCACTCATCTGTCAGTTTGTCACACTGTGGTGGCTTGTGTATTGCTGTGAGGCTGGAGGCTATGCCACTGGTATTTCAAATACCAGCAGAGTCACCTGTGGTGGATGGATTTCAGAGGAACTTCTAGACTAAGACAGACTCAGAAGAAGGATTGGCCAGTGAAAAACCTTTTGAGTAGCTGTGAAACAGTGTCTGATATATTACTGGAAAACATCAGAGTCAGGAATAAGAAGAGGAAATGGAATACGTGGCTAATTGCCTCTATGAACAACTGCCCCCTTTTCCGTGAGAACTGGATGATGCTCAATTACCATTATTGAACATTTTGATCAAAGGTTCTATAGAACAATCTTGATCAAAAGGGGGCAAATGCAAAACAGAATTTCAGATTCTCATGGAATCCAGACTTCCTGGATTGAAATATTAGATAAGCGGAGAGAAGGAACATATGTAATAATATGATGGTATTCTAGAAATAAGGGAAATACAGTGACTATATGGCACTCTAGTGGCGTAGTGGATAAGGCATTTAGTTGCTAACCAGAAGATTAGCAGTTCAAACACATGAGCCACTCTGCATAAAGGAAGATGGGGCAATCTACTTCCATGAAGATTTACAGCCTTGGAAACCCAATGGGGGTCTCTATGAGTCAGAATTGACTTGATGGCAGTGAGTTTTTTTAATAAGAAGTCAAGAACATCACCTTCTTTGTGTAAATGCAGGTCTCTCCCTTCCCCAATATGTCACTTAATTGTTATGGATGCATTACTTTTATTTGTTGTCATATTCTGTTTATAAGCCTTGACTCCTCAGGGAAACTTTAAATTCCCCAAGGGCAAGAACACCTTGTCTCTTATTTTTGGTCCCACAGATTGATGAAACTTTGGAGCTGAAAGCAATGTTTGTAGTACTCCACTGTAGGCACCTCCACCCACTTTATAGAGGAGAAGTGAGCTGCCTGCGGGCACTTGTTCCCAACAGGTCTCCCAGGACTCAGGCCAGTGCTTGCAGAGTGTCTTAGAGAGACTTGATAGGCACGGGTGAGCACTCAGGTTCTTGCAGTGGACAGGGAAAGGGAACTAGGACTGCTGCTCTCTCATAATGACCTCAGTGGGCAAGTGCCCTTGCTTCTCAGAGTCTTGGTTTCCTCATCAATATAATGGGGATAATGAGGACTTCTGTCATTGGGTTGTTGAATGCTTTAATAGTAAGAAAATGTGAACACAGGACCTGGAACCTATGAAGTGCTTAGTACATAGTAGTTGCTGTCATTGTCCTTATGGGCTTTGAGTCATTCCCAGATTTTAAAACTGGACTGTGTCTCCATCCTGTGTCTCAATTCATGTCATTGGTAAAGAGGCCTTCCCTCTTTGCCATCAGTGTGCCTTCCACCTGTCTCTTCCCGAGAGGATCTCCCGCTTGTATCTCTTTCTTCTGTCCTTGTTCATTGATTCCCCTCTTCCTACCGACACCAAAGAAAAACTGGCTTCCATATTTTCAGAATGTCCTTCATAGTTCTCAGACTGTTTCTCTCTCTCTACTTATTGACTGTGTGACCTTGATCATGTGTCTTAACCTGTGTGAGCCTCTGTGTTCTGTAGAATGGGGCAATAACAGTACCTCTTACCTAAGTAGGCAGTTGGGAGGATTCAATGATATCATGATTGTGAAGTCCACAACAGCGAGCCAGGCATGTCTTTACTGCACAATAAATACAAGTTACTAATACTGATCCTTCGGTGCCATGCACCCTGAACAAGGAAGCTACACCCTTAGGCTCAATGTAGGCTCCTGCTATTCTATCTCTGGTCTTTCTCTCATCAATACTGGCCTGAAATTGTTTGTTTGTTGGTTTGTTTTTGCACGAGTGCTCCTTCCAGTGCCAAGCACAAACTTTGGACACTGCTGAAGCTTGGCTGGTTCCTGTTAACCGCTCTCTTAGATCTCATCAGCCTGAAATCTCCAGCTCAACTCACCTACTCCTTCGGCAGGATAACAAGGAGCAAAAAGGCATCCATCCCAAATTCCAGCTTCGGGAGCACAGTGCACCATGATCAGACAGTACAGTGTCATATTTATTCACATGTATTCATCTATACATTTCATCTTCAGCCCACCTCCCTTGGAGGACCTTAGAAATCTACACACACACACACCCCGAACTCCTCCACGTCATTTTAGCTGATATGACAACAGGAACATCAGTCGGCTCAGCAAGGCCAGCCATCAGTTTAGGGGATGATGTTGGTGACGCTCTGGGTGAGAGGAGAGAAAGAATGAATGTATGATCTGAGAGCACAGTCATGAAGGGGACCAACGCGCCCACCTCCCCCAGAGAAGACAGAGGAAGACTGGCCGCTGTGGCCCCCAAATTGCTTGTATTCTGGGGTCTATCTAAAGAAGGTGACACCTGGATCTAACTGACAGACAGTGGTGCTGGGGCCTTTCTAGGAACCAAGAAGCCTTGTTTGTTTTGCCTCAGAGAACCCCCTCCTACCTCCATCCAAACCAGTTGCCATGGAGCCAGTTTTGACTCTTGGCAACCCCATGTGTGTCAGATTAGAACTGTGCTCCATAGGGCTATTTTTCTGTAAGTAGATCACCAAGACTTTCTTCCAAAGCACCTCTGGGTGAACTCAAACCACCAGCGTTTCTGTCAGTAGTCAAGTGCA
The DNA here is from genome assembly GCF_000298275.1 of Orycteropus afer afer. Classification (NCBI taxonomy): domain Eukaryota; kingdom Metazoa; phylum Chordata; class Mammalia; order Tubulidentata; family Orycteropodidae; genus Orycteropus; species Orycteropus afer. The sequence goes on from NW_006922063.1 coordinate 872,919, forward strand.
TTAACCATTTGCACATGCAGGGACTCCTGCTGCCCCCACAGCCTGAGGAAAAGCAAGGGCGTGCCTTTCCAATCCAGGTGGCAGACTGCAAGGCTATTACACACCTGCATCCTTTTGCCCCAGTCTCAGGCAGCTGATGAACTAAATGCAAAGAGAGGAGCCAGAACTTTACTTTGGGCCCCAAGTGAGGACCAGGATTCCACGGAAGCCTTTGTACTGGAAGGAGGGCTCCTCTCACAGAGAGAGGACAGAACCACAGATTGCCATTACCCGGCATATGGATGCAGGGCAGTGGGAGGAGGACAGCAGAGGTGTTCACAGTAGGAGGGAAGTCAGCCAACCACTGAGAATCAGATGGGAGATGATGAGGCGATAGGATGGGCACATGGTGCAGAGGGAGGGGTGGGGAATGGTTTCAGCAGCCCCTCCCTCCTTCTCTGACTCCCAGATGTACGTGGGCCCCCACATACATCTCCCAGCTTGTGTCTGCCTCAGTGGGAAAGGAAAGCACCTAAAGGACGAAAGCAGAGCAAAGAGCAGGTGAAGAAAGGAAAGGCCAGAGCGAGGAAAAGCAGGTTGGATGGCCTCTGCAGAGGCTGAGTCTGCCCACAATGAGGTTGCCTGTGAACAGGCAGTGGGAAGAAGAGTAAGAGTACCCCCCTAGATGGAGATGAGAGAGTAGAAACATGCAGGTACTCACCCTCCACAGAGCTGGAAAGTTGATGAAGGGCTTGTTGACCGAAGCCTGGAATTGGAGGACAAAGAGGGTCAGTCACCAGCATCCATCCCACCACCATCCCAGGGGAATCCCAGTGGCCTTCACACCCCCCATCTCCAAATCCATGCTGTGCCTGGGAGACTTACTCCAGATGTCAATGTTGTGGTTCCGACCCCTCCGTGCTGGCCGGTGGATCCGCCTTGATGACCGCCCTGTGGACAAAACCCAGGCCAACATTACAACTCTCTAAGCCCTTGAAGGTCTCCTCCCAAGTGGCCTTCTCCCCTCTAGGGTAACTGGGGCTTGGGGTAGGGGTGGGCTGTGCAGGTAACTCCTCCTCCCTCAACTGACCAGAAAACAAAAAAAACTCAAGGGGATTTCCTGTGTTACTTCAGGAATTCTGTGAGAACTTGGAAGAAAAGCCAGGAAGGATGTCTGTCTCCTACTGACTGGTCTTCCCCAAACTTCCTTTTATTTTATGCTCTCAGTCACTGAGAAAGGCTTTGCCTGGAAAGGGAACCTATAAGACCCATGGGGTGAGGGGGGAGGCCATAGTTTATTAACCTTAGCCCTGACCTCACATCTACCCCTCCTATACACAATCCAGCCTTATCCCTAGCTTGGGTTGATCCCTGTCCTTAATCTTATCTCCAGACATTCAGTAGTGCTTCTCCAGTTAACACCTTTGCCCCTAATCATGGTGTCAGGTTGTTAGCCTAAAATCCTGCAACAAACTGCTCTTTCCTGGCCTCCCAGTGGTCAGTTCTGCAGTCGGCCTCAGACTTTTCTCCCTTGCCATACACTCTTTTTACATAGTCCTGTCCTCTCCATCCCCTCATTTCTGGCTCCCTGCCTGGCAGCAGATATGGCTCTGGGCTTTGAGGTCTGGACCAAACCCCAAGATACCTCATCTTCCCGATCCCAAAAATCCTCATGGAGATTGGGGAATTGAGCATACAGGTGGCAGCCTTCTCCTGTTCCCCAGGTTCCCTCCTTGGTATCTGTTCTGTTGTAAATGTTACCTGTCCTGCACTCCAGTATCTAACCCTTCTACATAAATGAGTATCAGAAATCCTCCAGGAAGCCTCCTCTGGTTTGACAAGGAAGAACCCTGGTCTGTGATTTGCTAAAACTTGCTACTAGCCACATGACCTTGATACATTCCCCTAACCTCTCTGAGCCTCAGTTTCCTTATCTGACAATCGGAGTCGGCATCCTCACCCTGACTACTTCAGAGGGTTGCTGTGCAGATTAAACAGAATAGAGCTTATCTTCAAAAACTGTTTTCTCATCTCCAGTCTTATACTCTGGGATTGTTTCAACGCTCATTCTGTTTATACTGTAATAGATCTTGATCTCAGTGACTGCTTCCTGTTCCCCACGAGAGGCTTCATGTTCCTCATTTTAGATCTCCTTAGCTAGGCAGAGGTGGGCAGCTTGGGCTGGGTCCCTTCCACACTGTCCAATATGGGGCTTTGTAGATAAATGGCTTACTCCACCTCACTAGTTGACCACCAGCTCCTTTGTACAGGAGATGAAGGAAGAGGGAGGACACAGTTATATAGCTACCCAAACTTCTTCTCTTTCACCACATGGAGGTTATACTAGTTCCCCAAATGTCCCAAGGGCTTAACCTCTCCCTCCCCCAGCCCGCTTCTCCCCAGTTCCCCCCTCTGTTCACCTACATTCAGCAGCTGGTTGGCCTCCTTGCTGGCTTGGTTGACCCCATTATGAACATTCTGCTCCAACTTGTTCACCTCCTTCCCGGCCTGGCCAGCAGCATGGTGGACACCTTGGCCAAGTTTCTCTGCTTCCTTTCCGGCCTGGCCAGCAGCGTGGTTGAGCCCTTGGCCAAATTTCTCTGCCTCCTTCCCGGCCTGGTTGACCCCATTGTGGACCCCTTGGACCACTTTGTCTGCCTCCTTTCCAGCCTGTTCAACGGCATGGTGAGCATCCTGGCCAAACTTTTCCACCTCCTTCCCAGCCTGGTTGACTCCAGGATGGACCCCTTGGACCACTTGATCTCCCTCTTTCCCAACCTGACCTGCAGCATGGTTGATCCCCTGCCCAAATTTCTCTGTCTCTTTCCAGGTCTCATTGACCCCATGATGGACCCCCTGACCAAACTTCTCTACCTCCTTCCCAGCCTGGTTGACTCCAGGATGGACCCCTTGGATCACTTTATCTACTTCTTTCCCAGCCTGCCCTGCTGCATAATTAACATCTTGGCCAAACTTCTCTACCTCCTTTCCAGCCTGGTTGACTTCATGATGGATCCCTTGGACCAGTTTGTCTCCCTCTTTCCCACCCTGTGCAGCAGCATGGTGAGCCCCCTGACCAAACTTCTCAGCCTCCTTCCAGGCTTCACTGACCCCGTGGTGAATCCCATGGCCAAGTTTCTCTGCCTCCTTCCCAGCTTGCCCAGCAGCATGGTGAATACCCTGACCAAACTTGTCTATCTCTTTCCCAGCCTGCCCGAGGGCATGGTGGGCCCCCTGGCCCAACCTCCCTGCCTCCTGCCCAGCCTGCCCGAGGGCATGGTGGGCCCCCTGGCCAAACCTCCCTGCCTCCTGCCCAGCCTGCCCGAGGGCATGGTGGGCCCCCTGGCCAAACCTCCCTGCCTCGTTCCCAACCTGCCCGAGGGCATGGTGGGCCCCCTGGCCCAACCTCCCTGCCTCCTGCCCAGCCTGCCCGAGGGCATGGTGGG
>NW_006922063.1:876727-885809 GCF_000298275.1 Orycteropus afer afer
CCCTGCCTCGTGCCCAGCCTGCCCGGCGGCATGGTGGGCCCCCTGGCCCAACCTCCCTGCCTCCTGCCCAGCCTGCCCGGCGGCATGGTGGGCCCCCTGGCCCAACCTCCCTGCCTCGTTCCCAGCCTGCCCGGCGGCATGGTGGGCCCCCTGGCCAAACCTCCCTGCTTCACTTCCCGCCTGATTGACCCCATGATGGACCCCATGGATCACTTGGTCTATGTCCTTCCCAACCTGTCCAGCAGCGTTGTTGACCCCATGGGCAAACTTCTCTGCTTCCTTTCCTGTTTGTCCGACACCATTGTTGATCCCGTGGGATACCTTGTCCAAGCCATTGTTGAGCCCCTGGACGCCCTTGTCCAGCTCCTTGCCGCCACGGCTCCCCATGTTGCTAAGTCCATTAAAAACTTTCTCCACTTCCCTTCCAGCTTGAGTGATTCCATTATTGATGCCTTCTAGGGCTTTGCCCACCTCTCTCTCTGCACTGATAAGCCCTCTGTTGATCCCATCAATGACCTTCTCAATGGGGTCATTGCTGGTTGCCCATCCAGGGAGGGCCCCCAGTAGCAGTAGAAGGGAGCAGGATCTGACCAAAATGGCAAGATGCATATTGTTGGCAGGTGAGAAGAATTTAGAGAGGAGCCAGGCAAGTAAGAGTCCTATTTATCCTCTGCTTCCCTCCCTCTCCTCCACCCCTCATGACTCAATTACCCCTATGAGGCACTGACTTGGTCCCTAGTTAAGGAAGTATTTCCCAGGGAGATTTGGGGTTGAGCAACGAGGAGGAGGAGAAGGAGGAGAGGATGAGTCATGAATGGAGAAGAATCCTGGCATCTTTGCTCCTCGTCCAGCTCAGGCTCTCCACCCCAGAGCCCAGATACCTGACCTTCCAACCACCTCCTCTTTTCATTCCTTACCCACTCTCCAGGCCTCTCTCCCAAGTCCACCTTAAATCTCCCTCCATCCCTGGGACCAGGCCTGTTTCTTTAACACCTTCACCCCTCTCCAGGGATCTAAGCATCCAGCTTCCCCAGCAGCAAGCATCCGGAAGGTGGGAGAGGCAGTTGGGAGGAGGTGGAGGGTACTAGGGTAGTTGAGGGAGTCCGCAGATCTTCTCCTTGTTGTTCATGTTGACACCTCGCCCACCCCTACTGACTATGCTGCAGCCACATTGGTTTTTCCTTTGTTTCTCATTGACAACCAGGCTCATTCCCACTTCATGGTCTGTGGCCTTTGCACTTACCTGAAATGTAGGATCCACATTTTCACATGGCTGTTCTTGGCTTGCATGTTAGTCACCCTCTCAAAATAAACCTTCTCTTACCAACTACTACTCATTTATAGGGGAGCTCTGGTAGCATAGTGGCTAAGACACTTGCCTGCTAACCAGACGACTGGCGGTTCAAACCCACCAGCCACTCCTCGGAAGGAAGGTTGGGCAATCCTACTTCCGTAGTGATACTGCCTCGGAAACCCAAGGAGGGGTCGCTATGAGTCGGGTTTGACTCAACGGCACATAACAACAACAACAACTCATTTATACTTTGTAATATCCTTTTGTTTTCATAGAACTTACCACCATCTGAAATTACCTTCATATCCTATGTCTGTCTCACCTACCAGACTGTAAATTCCCTGAGGATAGAGCCCTTGTCTGTGTTATATCCCCAGCTTCTAGAACATTGCCTGGGGTTTAGTAAATATTTATAGATTGAACAACTAGATGGATTAAAATAAGCTAAGGGAAGAGAGGGCACACCTGAGACTTAGTCTCATGGGATGCTGGGAAAAAAGATACCTGGGTCCCCAAAACAACATAGGGTCCTTTGGAGAGGGTTTTTGATTTCGGAGCAAGGATCTTAGTCTCTTCACAGAACCCAGGACTCCTGCCTCCCAGCCCTTGGGCAAGGGCAGGGGGCTGATTGTCAGGAGCTGGGGCAGGACGCAGTGTCTCCTGAAAAGCCGGTTGAGGCAGCCACGGGGAGGGGCCAAAGACCCAGGGCAGCCGTTGACTGTCAGAGCTAGAACCTGGGCTATGGGCCAGCAGCTCAGCCTTCCTTCCGTTCTCGCTTAGGATCTTAGGAAGCCCCAACCTGAAACCCCAAGTGTTGTCATATTGGCACAGTTTGAAAGGGAAAACATTTGAGAGTTTGGCCTTGAGCATGAAGAGGGGCATCAGAAGGCAGGATGGGTCATGGTTGGCAGTTCCATCTGGGAGCTAGTTTGGAGGCAGGCTGAGACCAGAAGAGCAAGAGCCTGTGGGTGGGTTCAGTGGGTGCAGAGGTGAAAGATATATGGGTTTGTGTGCCAAGAGAAGAGACTGAAAGAGGGGGTGGGGTGGGTTTGCTGGTGGGAAGGCCAAGCAGAAAGGAATGTACAAGGTGTGAGCAGGTGGGGGTGGCATAGTTATGTGTGTGGTTGCCCAGGCGTGGTAAGAATCTACACATGTTTTCAGGTTTTGCAAACCAGGGCAGTAAGGCCCACTCCCCTCAGAGGACCCAGGGTCCCTCCCCAGATCCTGGACACCTGGCTCCACCCAAGACCAGGCATCCCAGCCTGAGACTTAGGATCTTCTGCCTTCTTTAGCTCTGCCTATAGAGGGTGACTAATTGTACCACCTCTACAAGGTTGAGCTCATCAAATCTGTTTCCCAGTTTCAGGCTCCAGGGACAAAGCCAAATCCCTAGGCAATCTCAGGTGTGGCTTTTCTGCCCTTGTCCAGTGCCTAAATGAGGGTGTTTTCCATGCCAGGAGATTACTGGGTGGGGAAGGGTGGGTATGAGCTTCAGATTCCGAACCTGACCCAAGACAAAAAGATGGTTTTCTCCTTTTGAAATGTACTTCATCTTTTCTTTTCCACCCCTCTCTCTGCCTCAGCCTTCCATCTTCTGTCAGCTTCAACCCCTCACCTCACACTCCCCGCTTCTGTTCACTACTACTTGATCCAGTACTTTGGCATCTGTCTTCATAGCTGAGATTGGCCTCAAGCTGCCCTTTCTTATGCCATTCTGATCAGAAGAGCTTCTCTGCATGGGAGATGCTTCTGGGCTTGCTAGCTTTGGTTATGATCTGCAGCAAGAGTACCAAAACCAAACCAAACTCCCTGCTATTGAGTCGATTCTGAGTCATAGTGACCCCATTGGGTTTCCAAGGCTATAAATCCTAGTGGAAGCAGACTGCTTCATTCTTCTGTGGAGTGGCTGGGTTCGAACCACTGACCTTAGCAGCCAAATGCCCTACCCACTAGATCACCAGAGCTCCCTTTTAGCAGTAGTACAGAGTGGCAAAGAGTTGTTTGCTGCTGGCTGGGTAGATCTTGCCTGTAACCTGGATCTGAAACCTTAAGAGAGACAGATAGTAATTCTGCTTCTTCTCTTGTTGGTCCAGTCAAGTTTGCAATTTCTTCTTGTACCAGTTTTGACCTTTTGTATTTTCTAAGCATATCTTTAATTTCATCTAAATTTTCCAATCTATGGTAGAAAAGTTGAACACAGTCCCTTGTCATCTTAGTTTTGTTTGTGCTTTTTTTTTTTCCTTTGATTGTATGTGTTAAATGTTGTCCCTTTCTCTTCCTTTGAAACTAATCATCTGTGTTTTGGTCTTCATTCATGTAAATCTCCCCATCTGTACATACAATGTATTTTTAATTACACCTCTCCTAGGTCATCCAAGCAGAAGAGCCTCACCCTCCCTCTGTCTCATGAAAGGTTCTTGGCAAACTAAGTTCCCATGGAGGTTTGAGGAAGGAGAAGGTGATGGGAGAGGTTATGTCTTTCTGCCCCTTCTTGCTTCCAGTTCTTGCTCTGGGATGATGACTCCTTTCTGACCCAAACCCTCACACCCCTAAACTTTGGTCAGAGCTGCATGTCAACCAGCCCTGCAGGTGAAGGTGCTTGGCTGTGAGTCACAGATATGCAAGGCAAGCCCCCACCCTCAGTGCTCTGGGGGAAGGGAACCATTTGTCCATTTGTTCTTCCATAAATGTTTATTGAGGAGCCATGATGGCACAGTGGTTAAGTGGTTAGCTGCTAACTGAGAGGTCACCAGCCACTCCACAGGAGAAAGACTCTGTGGCAGTCTGCTTCTGTAAAGATTACAGCCTTGGAAACCCTATTGGGCAGTTCTACTCTGTCATATAAGGTTACTATGAGTCGGAATTGACTCAACGGCACACAACATCAAACGTTTATTGAGAGCCTGGTTCACATTAGGCATTGTTCTAGGTGCTGGAGACATAGTGGTGAACAAAACAGACAAGAATACATCCCCTGTGGGGGACTTACAGCCAGTGGCAGAAACACTGAACTCATAAACTGGATCATGACAAACGACACAAGCTACAAGGAAAAGAAGAAGGGCTAAGTGAGAGGCTATGCCTTAGGGGGTTGCTTTAAGACTGAGGATCACAAGAAACCCAATAACATACATTTATTTATTCATTCAAGTATTATTTATTTATTGAGAAAGCACCTTCTAAGTGTCAAGCCCTCTTCTAGTCAATGGGATACAAAAGTGATTGAAACAGACAAGGTTCCTGCCCTCACAGAGCTTACAGTGTAGTGGACAGAGTCAATGGCAAATAAACAGATGAATAAACAAGATGAGTTTTAGAAAGAGACATATACTATGAGGAAAATAAAAACCCTACAGTTTTGCACATGGGAACACAGGAGGGGTTCCCAGCCCAACCCAGGATGGGGAAGTTAGAGAAGGTTGCCAGAAAGATGGGTAGATAGTGAAACTTTAGATGTAGAGTCCAGGAGGGCCTCTCTTAAAGGATGTTATCTCAGGGAAACCAAGATGCAGCCAAATGAAGACTGGAAAGGGTGTTCCAGGCCTAAGGAAATATGGTAGATATCCACAGAAGAAGTCAAAGAACATCATGGGGTTAGTGTGCTGGAGTAGGGGGCACTGTGTGGAAAAGGGTAAAAAGCTGGATTCCATTTCAAGTGCCAGTGGGTAGCTTTGGAACAGTGGTGCACAGCCACGTGATGGTGATGTCACATTCTTAGATAAGGATGGAGTGGGCCATGACCTACTAGCAGTGTTGTCACTACAGGGGTGTGGGCCACACCAGGTGACACTGTCAGAGGGAGTGACACTAAAATGATTACAAAATATTTGTGTGATGTTTCAGCAGAAATTTATTGTTTTTTTATAAAGATGCCCCTATAGTTGTTATAACAAAAACATTTTTCATAAGCCTAGCTAACATATATCGATATACCTATGAGGCTAAAACTCTATACTAATTTCCTTTTTGAACCTTCTAATGCACTAGGTCAGAGCTGTCATTATTACCCAATTACATCAGTGCTCTGAATCACAAGGATTCATCTGCACCTGCTGCAAGCACACTCTGTTTATTTTCATTGATGCCAGTGTTTTCATAGTCTCTGATTTTGTCACGTTTTCTGGTGTTTTAACTACAATATTGTGGTAATTAGTATTTGTGAACTTGTATCAATAACTTTAAGAGCTCTGGTGGTGTAGTGCATAAGATATTTAACTGCTAACCAAAAGGTTAGCAGTTCAAGACAGCGGAATAGGCAGACAAGCAACACAGACCTTCTTCAACAAACAAAAGAGAAACAAATTGACACAGATACAGAAGATAATCCTGGAGCCCTGAGCTTTGAAAGGAAGGATATAGAAGTGGATTAAACACCAACTAGAAGAAGAACCTGAATGTAAACAGTGAGTAAGAAGACAAATGGAGCTGTGGACTGTCAGCTGTCCTGACAGCATGGACAGCCTGAATATTTCCAAGTGGTGTTAGGACCTGATAATTAACTTAAAACTCAGCCCTGCTCACCAAGGACTACGTGGACCACTGCATAGGTAGTTGACAACTGAAAAGGAAAACAGCAAAGAAGGAGACAAACTGAGCTATAGACTTTTGGCTGTCTGTAGGGTGCAGGCATTTTCAATGTTTACAAGCGGTGCCTGGGCTCAGCCATTTTGAATGTTTACAAGTGGCAGCCATTTTGGATATTCTTGTTCAGCATATTGGATATTGTTGAACAGCATTCTTGTTCAGATTCCAGGAACATAAGAATAGGCTCCAATTGCCCAAGATAGCACAGACATACAGGAGGCTGACAACTGGAAAGGAGACAGGTGGTTAGTGCATAAGTGCTGCCAACTAGCAAACAGAGGAACATAGTGTCCTGCTTACTCAGATACATCCAAAGAAAACAAAAATCTTGGGCAAATCGCTCCAACATACAATCACCAATTAAATATAAACACAAAAACAGCACAATGCCTCAGAGACAACAGAGCATGACAGTCCACACAAAGAAGCAAGATAAAGCAGTAGAAACAAGGGACCAGGATACAAACCCAGAACACATCCCTGAGGAAGAAGCAGCACTGGAACTCCCTGATAAGGAATTCAAAAGAATTATAGTTAGATACCTTCAATGGATTGAGAGACAGATCAAGGAAAACACTGACAAAATTGAGGAACAATTTCAGAAGATAATACAAGAACAAAATGACAAAATAAATGAAAAATTAGAAATGATACAAAATGTACAGATGGAAATCCAGAAGATTAATACTAAATTCTCAGAAATAGATAAGACATTGAGCGGGCAAAGGAGTAGAATTGAATCAATGGAAGACAGAATTAGTGAGATTGAAAACCTTAATACTTCTTTGGAAAGGGATCAATCAGGAAAAAAAAAATGTTCAAAACAAAATGAAGAAAGCCTAAGGTTCATGTGGGATCCATCAAAAGGAATAACCTATGTTTAATCAGAATTCCAGAACAGGAAGAGACAAATAAAACCACAGAGAAAATTTTTGAAGATTTTTTGGAAGAGAATTTCCTTGATATGATGAAAGATTAGAATACATCCATTCAGGAAGTCCAGCAAATCCTAAACAGGATAGACCCCAAAAGAAAATCACCAAGACACATTATCATTAAATTCACCAAAACCAAAGACAAAGAAAGAATCCTGGAAGCAGCACAGGAAAAACCAAAAGTTACCTACAAGGGGCAACCAATAAGACTAAGCTCTGATTTCTTAGCAGAAACCATGCAGTTGAGAAGTCAATGGGATGGTACATGTAAAGCCCTGAAAGAAAAAAATTTCCAACCAAGAATTACATACCTGGCAAAACTATCCCTCAAATAGGATGGTGACATTAGGACATTTCCAGATAACAGAAATTAAAGGAATTTGTTAAAACCAGACCAATCTTACAAGAGATGCTAAAAGGAGCCCTTTGGACGGAGAACCAACAACAGCAAACAACAAATGACCATTAACACACATGATGACATAACACAGTAACCAACCCAGTTATGGAAGTATCCAAAGTAGATAAGCGTACAAGATTGTAAATAGGGAACCAGAAACATCAATTGGAAAATGTAGACAACTACAAACCAAAAGAGGAGAAAATACTGTATAGCTATAGAACTTCTAAAGGTTGAGGAAGTCAAGACAATTGCAAGATAGAATGGACTTTTCTAAACTTGGGAAGAAAATTATAAACCACAGGGTAACCTCAAAGAAAAATGATAAACATTCACATCAAAATAAAAAAGAGGACAAGCATGAATATTTAGCAAATACTAAAACAAAAGCATAGGAGCTCTGGCAGCATAGTGCCTAAGGCACTTGACTGCTAACCAGAAGGCTGGCGGTTCAAACCCACCAGCCACTCCTCGGAAGGAAGATGGGGCAATCTAGTGATACCGCCTCAGAAACCCAAGGAGGGGTCGCTATATGTCGGGGCCAATTCGACGGAACATAACAACAACAACAGCAAAAGCAACAAAGGAAATGATAACATGATTCATAAACAAAAAGGAGCACAGCACAGAAAATTATATGGAACAAAGAAATCAAGAGCACCATGAAAAAACACATAACCCAATGACAGCAATAAATTCATACCTGTCGATAATTACACTGAATGTTAATGGATTAAATGCACCACTTAAGAGACAAAGAGTTGCAGACTGGATAAGAAAACATAATCCATCAATGTGCTGTCTACAGGAGACACACTTTTGAGAAAAAGACACACATAGACTAAAAATCAAAGTTGGAAAAAGATATATCAAGCTAATGGCAACCATAAAAGAGCAGATGTAGCAATATTAATTTCTGATAAAATTGACTTTAAGACAAAAACCACCATTAGAAGCAAGGAAGGACATTATATAATGATTAAAGGATTGAATGAACAAGAGGACATAACAATAATAAGTATCTATGGACCAGTGAAAGAGCCCCAAAATACACAACTTTGTCTTTAACAGAACTGAAAAGAAAAATAGATGACTCCATAGTCGTAGTATGAGATTTAACACACCACTTTCAATCAAAGATAGAACTGGAAAGAAACTCAAAAAAGACACAGAAGAACTAAACAATACAATTCATCAACTGGAACTTATAAACATCTACAGAGCACTTCACCCAACAACAGCACAATATACGTTCTTCTCCAGTGCACATGGAACATTCTCCAGGATAGACCATATGTTAGACCATAAAGCAAGCCTTAATAAATTTAAAAACATTGAAATGCTGCAAAGCATCTTCTCAGATCACAATGCTGTAAAATTAGAAATCAACAATAGGAAGATCAACAACAAAGAGCAAACACATGGAAACTGAACAACACCCTCCTTGAAAATGACTGGGTAATAGAAGAAATAAAATATGAAATTAAAAATTCCTTCAATCAAATGAGAATGAAAACACAACATACCAAAATCTTTGGGACACAGCAAAGCAATGATCAGAGGCCAATTTATAGCAATAAATGCACACATCAAAAAAGAAGAGTGAGCCAAAATCAACACCTTAACCCAACATCTCCACAATAGAAAAAAAGCAGCAGAAAAAGCCTACAGTCACCAGAAAAAAAAAGGAAATAATCAAAATACGAGCAGAAATAAATGAAACAGAAAAGAGAAAGACAACAGAAAAATCAACAAGACTAGAAGTTGTTTTTTTGAAAAGATAATAAAATTGACAAACCACTGACAAATTTAATAAAGGAAGAGAGGGGGAGAATACAAATAACACAAGTAAGAAATAAATTGGGCGAC
>NW_006922063.1:888834-940098 GCF_000298275.1 Orycteropus afer afer
GTATGCAAGGATGGTTCAACATGAGAAAAACAATCAACATCATCCATCACATAAATAAAACAAAAGAAAAGAACCACATGATCATATCAATTGATGCAGAAAAGACATTTGATAAAATCCAACACCCATTCCTGATCAAAATGCTCAGCAAAATAGGAATAGAAAGGTAATTCTTCAACATAATAAAGGGCATCTATGAAAAACCAACAGCCAACATTATTCTCAATGGAGAGAGACTGAAACCATTCCCTTTGCGAACAGGAACCAGACAAGGATGCCCTCTATTGCTTTTATTTGACATTGTATTGGAAGTCCTAGCTGGAGCAATAAGGCAAGAAAGGGAAATCAAAGGCATCTAAATTGGTAAGGAAGAAGTCAAACTATCCCTACTTGCTGATGATATTGTCCTATACATAGAAAACCCAAGAGACTCAGCAAGAAAACTTCTGTAACTAACTGAGAGATTTAGCATCGTGGCAGGATACAAGAAGAACATCCAAAAATCAGTTGGATTCCTCTACACCAGCAAAGAGACTGCTGAAAAGGAAAGAAGGAAACCATATTGTTTACAATAGCTGTCCCAAAAATTAAATACTTGGGAATAAATCTCACTAGGGACACAAAAGACCGTACAAAACCCTACTTCAAGAAACCATAAGAGAGCAACATAAATGGAAGAGCATACCAGGCTTGTGGATAGGAAGCATGAACATTGTGAAAATGTCAATTCTACCCAAAGCAATCTATACATTCAATGCAATCCCAATCCAGATCCTATCAACATTCTTTAAGGATATGGACAAACCAATCACTGATTTTATATGGAAAGGGAAGAGGCCTCAGATAAGCAAAGCACTATTGAAGAAGAACAAACTGGAGGTCTCTCACTCCCGGATCTCAACCTACTATACAGTCACAGTAGTCAAAACTGCCTGGTATTGGTACGACAGACACGTAGACCAGTGGAACAGAATTGAGAACCCGGAAATAGATCCATCCACCTATGGTCAGCTGATTTTTGACAAAGGGCTAAAATCCATTACATGGGGAAGAGAGAAGAGAGTCTCTTTAATAAATGGTGCTGGCAAAACTGGATATCCATTTGTAGAAAAATGAAACAAGATCCATACCTCACACTATACACAAAAACTAACTCCAGATGGATCAAAGACTTAAATGTGAAACCTAATACTATCAAGTTCCTCAAGGAAAAACTAGAGGCAAATTTAGGCGCCCTAATTTATGGCATAAATAGACTGTCAAGCCTAACCCAAAATGCACAAACTGCAGAAGGCAAACTAGATGAATGGGACCTTCTGAAAATTAAATTTTTATTTGCTTCCAAAGCCTTCTCTAAAGGAATAAAAAGTGAACTTACAGACTGGGAAAAAAATATTCGGCAACAACTGACAGAGGACTTATCTCTAAAATTTATAGAAAACTCCAACACCTCAACAACAAAAAGATTAACAATCCAATTAAAAAATGGGCAGAAAACATGAAAAGACACTTCACCAAAGAGGATATTCAGGCAGCCAACAAATACATGAAGAAATCTTCATGATCATTAGCCGTTAGAGAGATGCAAATCAAAACACAATGAGCTGGCCCCACCACTAATAGCAAAGTCCAACAAGACAGAAAATAACAAATGCTGGAGAGGATGTGGAGAGATTGGGACTCTCATACACTGCTGGCGGGACTGAAAAATTATACAGCCACTATGGAAAGCAGTATTATGATTCCTTAAAAAGTTGGAATTAGAAATACCATTACTAGCCACTCCTCGGAAGGAAGGTTGGGCAATCCTACTTCCGTAGTGATACTGCCTCGGAAACCCAAGGAGGGGTCGCTATGAGTCAGGGCCGACTCGACGGCACATAACAACAACAACAGGTATATATCCTAAAGAAGTGACAGCTAGGACAAGAACAGTTATACACATACCCATGTTCATCCCAGCACTACTTACAGTAGCAAAAAGATGGAAAGAACCTAGGTGCCCATCAACAGAAGAATGGATAACCAAACTATGGTACATACACACAATGGAATACTATGCAACACTGAAGAACAATGCAGAATCTGCAAACCACCACATAACGTGGATGAACTTGGAGGACATTATGCTGAGTGAAATAAGTCAATCCCAGAAGGACAAATAGAGTATTAGTTCATTACTGTAAAAAGTTTAAGAAAGGTTTATATATGGAAGGAAACTCTTTGGTTACCAGGGCTGGGAGGAGAGGGGAGGGAAAAGTGCAAAAAAAAAAAAGCACTGACCCATGTCACTTTAGTTTTGTGTATTTCACTGTGCATAGATTATATTTCAATAAAATGTATTTAAAAGAAGAATAAAGAAACAATGATGCAGAATATGCGAAATCCCGCAGAACATGGATGAACTGGGAGCCATTACGCTGAGTGAAATGTTACAGAAGAACAAATGTTTTACTAGTTCTTGGAAAAAAGCCAAGGAAAGGTTTATATATGGAAGGAAACTTACTTTGTTGGTTACCAAGGGTGGGAGGGGAGGGGAGGAAACACTGCAAAAATAAAAAAAGAGGTTTGCAGTTCAAACCCGTGAGCAGCCCCAGGGAAGGAAGACAGGGCAATCTACTTCCATAAAGATTTTCCTCCTTGGAAACCCACTGGGGGGCTATGCGTCTGAATCAACTCAACGGCAGCAAATTTGGTTTTGTTTTGATCAGTAGTTTGTTTTTTTTTTTCTGAAAATGAGATAGTAATTAAAAGAAAAGGAGAAAAATTTTAAAAGTCCTCCACTCCGTTTCTAAGAATGTTGTAACTTACTAATGTAACTCATTGTAGAAAGATTTTACAAAACAATTTTGTGGTATTTATATCATTTAAGAAATACATTTAAGCAATTTACTAGTTACCACATTATTATTCAATTTGATAATAAACGTTACTAAGGTTGGGAAGTGACCCATGGATGGGAGAGGCCGTGACACCATCAGTTACTGCACTGGGTGCTAGAGCTGTCACTGCCCCTAGCAGCGTTTGTGACATCATTGGGCACTGTGACGTCACGGCAACATGCTCCAGACCCACTGGCGCCAAGCATCTCAGTAACATCACAGAAGTGAGACCGGCTAGGCCATGAGACCTTAGGTGGCCATGTCGAAGCGCGATGTCGTCCTCACCAATGTCACCGTTGTCCAGCTGCTGAGACAACCATGCACGGGTAAGGAGGCAGCAGTGGGGCCCCAGAGAAAGAAGAAAGCGTGGTTCGGGGACACGCCTCACTCGCACAGGGTGCTCGTCGGGTCCAGAGTACCTCCTATCCAGAGCGCACTGCCCACGGAGGAGGCCGGAAGCTTAGGGGAGGGTCGGCCTAGGCGGAACGGGGCTCCTAAATCCCAAAATCTCCTCACCCCCTCCTCCATCCTTGTCTTTTTCACCCGCCTGGTTTGCTGCCTAAGTGGTTTTTACAGCTCTGGGAACTTTGCCTCCAGGGCAGGGTGGGCCTTGCTCTACTTCTGAGGGGTGGAAAGGTTAGACTCAGGAGCCAGCCTAGAGGCAGGAGTCAGGGTGGCGAGAAGAGGGCCTCACGAGGAGCATTTCAAAGGCGAGCTGGTGACTGCTCAAAGATTGCTGGCCAACTGTTTTCTTATATAATTGTGTGATGTTCGTGGTGGCCTGTGCGAAAAGGGTTGCTTTGGATGTTGGTAGACTTCTGTCTTCCCTGGTGCACACAGCAAGAGCAGTACAACCTACAAAAAAAAAAAAAAAGTCCAAACTCACTGCCATCTAGTCTCAGACTCACAGAGACCCCTCCTTGGGGTATCGAGGGGGTATCTGTACAGAAGTAGATTGCCCAGTTTGCCCTCTGAGGAGTGCCTGGTGGGTGTGAACTACCAGCCTTCTGGTTAGCAGTCAAATGCCTTAGGCACTACCCCACCAGTGCTCCTTGCTACCTACCAGGTCCATGCTAATCCTGGATGCGTGCTCACTGAAGTCTCACAACCCCACGTGAGGCCAGTGTGTTTAATGTCCCCATTTTACAGAGCGGCCTGCAGAGGTAAGAGAGGGCAAATTGCTTACCCAGGACTCTCTGCAAGCAGACGGTAGACTTGAGGGCCCAGTGCTATTGCTCCCTGCCCCTGGGCACACACAGCCCAGCCAGGCGAACCCACGTCTACCAGCCCCAGTTTCCTGGCTGTTGCCTCACTTCTGGGGGCTAGGTGCCAGCTGGGAAGCCTCCCAGCTGCAGGGTTGAGGAGACCCTGAAGACAACATCAGAGAGGTTAAGGGCCACTGGGCTTAACCCCTTCCTTGCTAGTATTCACTCCATGGCCTCAAACCTCAGTTTCTCCCGCTGTAAAGTGGATTTATAGTGTGTACCTCCCAGGATTCAGTGAGATGCTGGCTAAGAGCTCAGTGTAGCACCTGGCCCCGTGATAACACCCAGGAAATGGGAGCATCATTTTAACTGGGGGACACCCACCTATGTCCTTGTTTTACCTCCCAGACACTCAAACACTGAAATTCCTCACTGCTCACTCTTCCGCCCCAGCATGGCAACTTTCCTTCAGCCCATGTACCCCACCACTAGGGTGGACAGGAGGAGAGGGGTGGGGCTGGGAAAGTAGGGAAAGGAGGACTGAGTTTTTTCCTGAAGGTCTTAGTGGACTCAGATACCCATCCTCAACCTAGATAGACAAATCTCCCTCCCTTTCATGATAGCAGAAACAGAACCCCCAGGAATGCATAATACATCCTCAAGGTCACCAATGACCACGGGGTCACTTGTCACCTATAAACACTAATACCTTTATGAATTCCTACTACCAGTGGAAACACCCATAGCCCAGCCTCAGGCTACAAGGTCTGTGGCAGCAGGAAGACGTCAGTGGTGCCCTGGCCTCTATTCGACCTCCACCTCCCGCCAGACCCAGCCACTTCCCAGGAGTCCTTGATTCCGGTGTCAACCTCCAGCCTCTCCTTTCTCTCGCCCTTTCCTCATGGACACTCTTAGCATCTCACTGCCTCCCCTCCTGTAACAAAAAAAAAAAAAAAAAAAAAAAGCTGCTATACCTTGACGTCTCACTGTCACCACTGCAGCCTCCAGTTGGAGGACCAGATGTGACACCCAGGAACCAAGCCAGAGAGGTTCATGAACTTTGCGAGACCACACCACTTCAGGCGGCTGAACCCAGGCTGGTACCCAGACTTGATTCCCCAGCTTGAAGCCCTCTGCGGCCCAGACCCCTTACTGTCTATCAGGCTGCCTCCACTCTGTCTCCTCTCCGCTCTTCAGGCCCTCCCTGCAGCTCAGGTGGGAGCACACCTCCAAGCACAGGTGTTTTAAAGTCCAATCAATGTGGGAGCGTGTGTTTGGAGAGGCTAGAGCTGAGTTTGATACAGTTGGTTCATATGGTATGATACACCCATATTTTCTAAACTTCCCTGAGGATAAGAACCATTTGGAGTACTAGGCTCAGTGCAGACCTACTGAACCAGATTTTCATAGGAAGAGCCCTCCCTAGGTGGTTCTTGTCATTAGAACAATCTATATAGACCAATGAACTAGATCAGGAGGTGCCCTGCTGGTGCAGTAGTTACTTGCTTGGCTGCTAACCAAAAGGTCAATGGTTTGAACCCCCCAGCCTCTCTACAGGAAAAAGATGTGACAGTCTGCTTCCATAAAGATTTACGGCCTTGATAGACCTATGGGGCAGTTCTACTCTGTCCTATAGGGTCGCTATGAGTTGGAATTGACTTGATGGCAACGGGTTTGGTTTACAGGTTTCAACTAGATCAACAATTATCAGACAAATTGGGGCAATGATCACAGAAATACTTGTGTGGAATGTTCCTACTGTATCATAAGCGCCATGTGTGTGTATAAACCAAAACTAAACCCTCAACCAAACTCACTGCAGTGGAGTCAGATCTGACTCATTGCGACCCCTCCTTGGTTTCTGAGGTGGTATCACTATGGAAGTAGATTGCCCAACCTTCCTTCCAAGGATGGCTGGTGGGTTTGAACCACCGCCCTTCTGGTTAGCAGTCAGGTGCCTTAGGCACTATGCCACCATACACGCACACGCGCGCGCACACACACACACACACACATAGTTAGATGCTGTCGAGTTGATTTCTGATTCACAGCGACCCCTTGTGACAGAGTCAAATGGCCCTGTGGGGTTTTCTAGGCTATAATCTTTATGGGAGCAGGCCATGAGGTCTTCCTCCTGTGGAGCCACTGGGTGGGTTTGAACCACCAACCTTTTGGCTAGCAGCCAAGCACTTAACCATTGACCCACCAAGGCTCCTACCATGTATATTACCTCATCTAATCCTCCCAGTTACCCTCTGAGACAAGTACTATTACTTCCATTTTTACAGACAAAGAACTGAGGCACAGAGACTATCACTCAGACCAATTGTTCAAAATACATGCCCACTGAATTAGACTCTTTAGAGCAGAGGCCCTGGCATTGATACTTTAAAACAGGCCTACACCCTCCCCTCCCATTCTGTGGATCAGGTAGGCTTGGGAAACACTGGTTGGACCGTTGACCACTCAGGGCCGGGAACTAGCAGCAGGTTCTGGCTGGTAGTTTGATCTCTTTCACTCTGACTGTGCAGTAAATTGTCCCTCCTCCCCCATTTCCCGCCCTCTCTCCATAGTGCCCAGAGCACAGCCCCCACCTGAGCCCAAGGTTGAGGCGGAGCCCCAGCCTGAGCCTGAGCCCAAACCGGAGCTGGTCACTGAGACTGTACAAGTTGAGCTGCCGCCATCACTGCCGCCGCCGCCACCACCAACTAAGATTTCTGAGATTCAGGAGTTGACTGTTGGCATCAATGGGTGAGTCTCTGCCCTGGCCCCTGAGCTGCTCTGCAAGCCTCGGGGCCTCACCCCTCCTCTGGGTACACACTGGGGGCCCCTCTGCATTTCTCACCAAGAGTACTTTTCATTCTGCCGGTCCTGGAGACACCTCACGGAATAAGGTAGATGGGGCCCCTGTGCTCAGCGAGCTCACATCCTAGTGGGGAAAACAATAACCAAAAGAACAAGGGAGTTCAGTGGTGTGTGCTGAACAGTACGAATTCAGTGGTGGAAGAGTGGAAAGGGTAGCATTAGCTGGGATGGTCAGAGAGGCCTCTGCAAGAAGGTGACACTGCAGTGAGACCTGAATGACAAAAGGCAACCCCCTGTACCGTTTGCTGGGGAACGAGCCTTCCAGGCAGAGGGCCAAGCAGCGGCTCTGGGAAGGAGGGGGCAAGTTCAGTGCATTCAAAGGCAGCTCGGCCAGCGTGGCTAGTGAAGAACCAGCCGGGGAGAGTAGGGAGCGAAGTGGGAAAGCCAGCAGTGGGGCTGGTCGATCATAACAAGAAGTGTGCATCTTGGTTCAGTGACAAGGAGATATGGAGGTTTCAGGCCAAGAGACATAACCCGAGCTGCCATTTAAAAGATCTGTCCAGCTACAAAGTGGAAAATAGGGGTAGGGGCGGGTGGACCGAGGAGAAAAGCAGTTATGAAGCTGGGGAGATCATCTAGGCCAGAGATGATGGCAACCCACTGGGGCGGTCACCTTCTTCCCCCAGACTGAGGACACCCACCCAACCCCCTGGAGAGGGCCTGCTCCCCTCACCTGTCCTCTCCCACCCCTCCTCTGCCTGCTGGTCGAGGGTTCGGAGGCTAGCCCTTACAATCCTTGTTCCCGGGCAGATTTGGACGCATCGGCCGCCTGGTGCTGCGTGCCTGCATGGAGAAGGGTGTTAGGGTGGTGGCAGTGAACGATCCATTCATTGACCCAGAATACATGGTAAGCAGCGAGAAAGGGTGTGGACAGGAAGGGTGGGACCAGGGTGGGGAGGTGGTTCCGGGGGTGCTGTATGGATGGAGGCTGCCAGTTGCAATGTGGGGCAGGTCCACACCTTCACCAGTGGGGGGACTCTCTAGGGATGCTCATTCCTCTGTCCCTGCCACCACAAGACTAGGATCCATTCTATTCCCTGCAGGTGTACATGTTTAAGTATGATTCCACTCATGGCAGATATAAGGGGAGTGTGGAATTGAAGAATGGCAGGCTGGTCGTGGATAACCAACAGATCAGTGTTTTCCAGTGGTAAGACTAGCATCTATCTGATGCACACCCATAGAACATTAAGATGGGATGCAGAGCAACCAAAACGGGATGCTAGTCTCTCAGTGGGGTTCATAACCCCCTAAACTGTATGTGTGCATGCCTCTGTACTAGGCTGGAGAGGGGGTCTCAAAGGTCCCTGACCCCTAAAAGGCTTAAGAAGCACTAATCTAGAAGGATGCCCCACTCTACTCAAGAATCCTTTTTAAATACGCAGTTGCATGTTTTCCTCACAGGCATGTCAGCCAACGTGTCTAAAATTCTTGATGCACCATCAACCCCAAACTTATTCATTTCCCCTTCCAGGAAATAGCATCCTTATCTAACCAAAGCCTTCCAATCAGTATATATAGCAGCTAAAGTCTTTTTAAAACATCAACTGGACCAGGTCACTCCATCTAAATGCTCCAACGGCTTCTCATCACCCTACAAATAAGATCTCAGTTCCTGAGGGGGCCCCAAGCACTAGCACCCCACTCAGCAGCCTCAGCCACACTGACCACCTACCTCTTGGGACGCTGACACAGCACCTTTCACACTGGGTGCGAAGTTCTAAATTCACAAGGAAGAATGATGAGAATCACTATCAGCCCAAAGCTGATTCCCATGAGGTGGTCGGACATATCTCTACCCTCTCACGTTTTTACCAGTTCTGATACCAGCCCTCCTATGGCACTCTCTCCTTCTGTTCTGGGTTGGATAATCCATCACAATGGCCACACAGAACTCACAGACCATACTTAGAGTTAAGTGGTTTATTAAGGAAGTATCAGGGTACAGGATTAATAGGCTATGACTCAGGATCAGGATCAGGAAGCATATAGGCATTCTCCCCTCTTCAGTGCAGGGCAGCTCGCAGCTCTTATCAGCAGGACAGGCCTCCTCTTGGCCCTGCCGTCTGCTACCACCAACTCTGCCCATTCTGGAAGCAGGTCTCCTGGACCTCTCATTGTCCTCAGCGGTACAGCACTTGACGAGTGTAACAGCTCTTTGTTGGAGGTTCCTTGCCTCTTCTCTCTGCTGCTTCTCTCTTCTTTCTTCCTTCTGCTTCTCTTTCTGCTTCTGTCTGGAAAAACTTATGTGGCGCTAGCTGTTATACACTCATTCGCCACTTATTCACAGGGTTAGGTTCCAATGACCAGGTCGTTAAAAAAAAAATTGGCATTATGTGGAAATGAAGGATGACCCCATCAGATCACAAAATGGAGAATGACTACATCATTACAAAGCTGCCAAAATACAACTGCCAAACCACTGACCATCACAACCTTAACCATCACTCTCGCTTTGTACCTTAGCATTCATTACTGTCATTAACGCACAAAATAGTCAGATAATAAATTTTTTTTACTATTGTAAATGTCTGATAAGGAGACAATAAGAGTAGGTATATTTACAAAATCTTTGTCAATTTTAAGTTATGCCCCTCCCACCAGGACCACAAACCAATGAAACTGACCAGTCTCCTCTCAGTAGGCCACAGATACTCCATTTACTTAGTAGGCTACAACTCGCCTCATTTGCGTAATCTATTGACCAGTCCCTGCAAGCTTCATACCAATCATGGGACATGCTGCAGCCCAGGACCAGACAAAAAGTATCAAACCAAGTTGTTTACAGTTTACCCAAGAAATATCAATCAACCTAGACAAAAGTAAAAACCTTTTAGGGCAGGAAACTAGGGTAATTCCTCAGGGCTTGGGGAAAAAAAATTTCTCAGGCTCTTTTTCCAAAGGCAAAAGGCTACATATAGGAACTCATTTCATCACACTGGGGCAGTGCTGACTTAACACCCTTCTCACAGAGCTCACACTGATATTAATACTCGTCCTTCCTTTAAAGGTGTTCACAGTCTATGTCAAAAGCATTAACATTAGATGTTTAATATGCTCCAAACACAAATATATTGAACCATATTTCAAGATAGCAGAAAAATTAAAAATCTGTAAAATGGGAAACATTAAACCTACCTACCTTCCTAATGTAAATTATTAGTCACTGCTATTTCTGTAGCTACCTGTGCTACCAGGGTCCTGAGATGCTAAGCAAGGATCCTTGCCTTTTACTGATAATTGATCAGGAGAGGCAGAGTGTCCACACCAACCCACAGTTCATTAAAGATAAGGTTTATTAAAGTGAAAAAATGGCTCACAAGGAAGACACAGAGAGAGGCTTCCACCTACGCTAGCCTCCAGTCTCTCTCCGAACAAAGGATTTCAAAGGTTGTTAGGTAGGGGAGGGGGAGGGAGGTAATATCATCTTTATTCATGAAATGGGCGGGGTTATGAAAATCAGATGCATCCCCATGCAGGAAGCAGCCAAGATGGATTCCTTTGCAAAGGCTGTTGGAACAAAGATGGAATCTGTTGCAAAAGCTGCTAGGATGCCTGACATGACTTATTCTGGGATGTTGCACCAGCATGATGTCTCTGGACCCTGATTTGAGTCCCAGCAAGGGACTCCTGCTGACTGCCTCTAGTGGAAGGTCGTTCATTGGTCATGTTGACTTTCACCATGCATGCTTTGCAACTGGTGGGCACTTAGTGAGGAACTTGAAAAATAACTCAGAAGGTTTATCAGCGTTTTACAACTGGTCAAGCTTGTGGGGGTTTGAAGTGTGGCTGCTTATCTTGTATAAGCTTCTAGTTTCTGGCGCCAGCATTAAGAGTTATGTGGTGGTCTGCACATAGGCTTAGATTCCAAGAATACTGAGTCAGAGGCTGTTTGATCCGGGCCAGCCTGGTCCCCTGCTTATCTCACACCCCCGAGAGATTTCATACTCATAAATCTTTATGGGGAATATGGGTGGTAACCTCTTCTGTAGTTTCTTCAAGCCGGCACAGGGCCAGCAACTTGCCTATCAGAGTAGAAATCTCTCACTACCTGTTCTAATGGTTTATATGGGCCGGCAGGCTCCTTTCCAGGGTTGGGATCTCTGCATCATCATTAGCTTGCGTTGGAATTGTTGCATTCTGGAAGAAACAAGCTTAACAAGGAGATTAAAGATACAAGGACCAAAGATAAATAGAAGTAGCAAAGCCACCAACAGTCCTACTAGGGGCAAAAACCAAGCGGCTGATGGGAGATTTTTATCTGATTCCGTAAGCTGTTAGCTAATTGTGATCTGGACTCTCTGAGCCACTGGGCATTTTCTAATAGCTTCTGTACATGGAGCTCAGCCTCTCCAGAGGAGGTAATGTACATGCAACAAGATGTGTTGACTACGGCACAAACCCCTCCTTGCTCTGCCAAGAGGTGGTTCAGGGCCAAAAAGTGATCTAGGGCCCCACTGGGCAAGGAGTTGGGAAGGCCCTGAGTCCTTACCCTGAATTTTTAGCCACCTCTTCAACCACTGCAGAGATATTTTGGGCATTTTGAGTGTTACAAATTACGTTCCTGGTCAAACTGCCGGTCACTAGGGTGGCTACTCCCAAGCCCATTAAGTTAAGAGCAGCCTGTTTCTTTCTTCCCTTTGGGTTAGTTAAGGGCTTAGAAGGTGGCAAGGGAGTGAAAATACGGGAGTTTTGCTCAGCTGGGGTTACATGGCCAACTGAGCACATCCCCTGTACACTACTGTACCAGACAGTTTAGGGCTAGGAAGGAGTCACCCTTTTCCCAGGAGCAAATAAACCAAAGTCCAGGAGGTGCATACAACAGATTCCCGTTTACCTTATCAACCCACTGTTGTAGGGTGTGGTTCCCAGAGGAGCAGTCAGGGAGGGTTCCATTCATTTTTAGGGGTCTTCACTCTGTCCTAGCCTACTCCAAACCCTTCTGCAGCTTATCCTTATCCTGCATATTCATTTGATCCCTGGGAAACTCCTCACGCCACACGACCTTGCATCATTGATTACTACCCACTTTTTGCCTCCTCAGCAAATGTAATGACCATGCTCCCGTCAAAGAGCTCATAGGCAAAAACTTCAGTTGGGAAACAGAAGAATATGATGACTGGCCCATTCTTTTGGCACTCTTTGGTCCATCTTGCAGTTGTGGGACTCTTAAGGGAGCCAATGGGTTGTAGCCCCACCCATAGGTGCTGAAGGTCTGGCTAGGCTCTGGCCAGGTTGCCTTAGCTGCATTGTGCTTCTCGTAGATAAAGACAGTAAGCTGTTGGAAGTGATGAGAAGCAGTAGCAATAGCTGGGGGCCTCTGGGAGTTGGGTGTCACAAATGCCTTATATGGTAGGAAACATAGGGTACGTCTGTTACTATGGCCGGGTGTACCTTCAAGGCAACTAGTTTGGTATCAGGGGTCCCTCGAAGGAACGTATATGCGTTGAGTTGAGTTTCTGGGTGAAGGGAGTAACCTGGGGAGGCTGCTCCTGGTGGACGTGTGACAGATCCAGCAGGCCTGCAGGCGATTCCCACAGGCTGTTCCCCAGATAAACGTGTGAGTGAGGTACTCTGGGAATTCTCTGGAAAGACAAATGGTAAGAGAGTCCACACAAGAAGAAAAAGATGCTGGGAACCCATTGGCCTTGTCTGTCCTATTTCTTGAAAAGGTACTTCAGGTCTTCAACCGGTTCACAAGTATGTTGTTGTTATATGCCGTCGAGTCAGACCCGACTCATAGCAAGCAACCCCTCCTTGGGTTTCCGAGGCAGTATCTCTATGGAAGTAGATTGCCCCATCTTCCTTCCGAGGAGTGGCTGGCAGGTTTGAACTGCCAGCCTTCTGGTTAGCAGTCAAGTGCCTTAGGCACTATGCTACCAGAGCTCCTGATACACAAGTATAGTGGGCTTCAAGTTCCTCCCAGTCAGGTGGTGTCTCAACCTTCTGTGGGGGAAAAGTTTTATTCTAGAGTTATGTATCTATGGAGACACTCCCTGAAGCTTGGCTGCAGTTGTAGTAGTCAGATTACTTGGAAGCGGCCTTTCCACTTCTCGTGTAAGTGCCTCTCAGGGGTCCCCTCCTTCCAAGATTTCAGGAGAACCAGACCCCTGGACGGATAGAAGTGCTCATTCCTTTCTCTGGGCCAGGCAGCATCTTGTTACATACTCCCTTCAGATTTCCTGCACTGTCCCAGGTCGATGATGTACCATAGGGAGTTGTTAAGCTCAGGGTCCCTTAGGAGGTCAGTAGTGAGGCAAGGCCGACCATATAATGTTTCATAGGAGTTGAGTCTCAGATCACCCCTAGGGGCAGATCTAATTCTCAGGAGGGTGATTGGTAGCAGTCTCATCCAGGACTCCCAGGTCTCTCGGCATAACTTAGCTACAGTTCTCTTCAAAGCCTGGTTCCTTCTTTCTACCTTTCCAGATGATTCAAGGTGCCAGGCTGCATGTAACTTACAAGTGATTCCCAAAGCTGTGGATGCAGAAGATGACAGAAACTGCTGTCCAGTCGGTTCCGACTCATAGTGACCCATCCTTGGGTTTCCAAGGCAGTATCTCTATGGAAGAAGATTTTCCAGTCTTGCTTCCAAGGAGCAGCTGGTAGGTTTGAACCGCCAGCCTTCTGGTTAGCAGTCTAGCCTTAGCCTTAGGCACTACGCCACCAGAGCTGTGGATAATCCTTAGTTAACTTTGGCTATAAAAGCCAGGCCACTGTCAAGACTGCAAGGACCTTGGGAGCCCATACCTGGGGAGGATCTCTTTCAAGAGATCTTCAAAGTCTCCTGACTTTCTCAAGAGAAGGTCTTACTTTCTTACTCGCTTCAGTGGGCTTCTCAGTCCTAGCTGGGAAGGCTTCTACCCATCCTGTAAAGCTGACAACACAGACTAGCAGATATTTATAGCCTCAGCATGGAGGCATGACAGTGAAGCCCATCTACCAGATCTCTCCCGGGTAAGTTCCTCTATCCTGGACTGGCTTTAACAGCAGAGGGGGTATTGGGTGTGACTCAGGATTATTCCTCTGGCAGGTTTCACAATTGAGTACCACCTGCTTAACCACCTTATATAAGTTTCTCCCACAAAAGCATCTGCTCAGATTAACTAATGCATCTCTTCCATAGTGTGTAGCAGAGTGGAAGGCCTTTAACAATCGTCCATAGTCTAAACTCGAGAGCACTGAGTATTCCTTTATCGTTGACTAGCCACCCACCTAGACTCTGTTGGGTAAATCCTCTCTTTGCTCCTTCCTCCTTTCTGCCTTCAGAATACTGGGGAAGCTGGGTCTCCAACTTGTAGGGAATAAAAGCTAACTTTTTCAGTCTCAAGCCCAGATGCTTGGGCTGCCTGTTTAGCAGCCAAGTCACCTCTGTTATTGCTGAGGACTGTGTAACTCTCTCCCTTTTGGTGTCCTTTGCAATGAATAACTGCTAACTGTTTGGGAAGATTAATGGCCTCTAAGAATTCAAGCACCAATTCCTTGCATTTTATTGGAGAGTTTTTAGTTGTCCACATTCCCTGCTCCTTCCAGATAACGGCATGGGCATGTACAATAAGAGAATTTTGAGTCAGTGTAAATACTAATAGACATTTGTTTCCTTAACTGCAATGCCCAGATGAGGGCAATTAGTTCCACCTTCTGGGCTGAAGTCCCTGGGGGCAAAGCCTTTGCCTCTGTCACCTGTGTCAGGCTAACAATTGCATACCCTGCTTTGTGGACTCCCTGCTCCACAAAGCTGCTTCTATCTGTAAATCATTCCTCACCTGGATTTTCTAAGGGGGTGTCTTGAAGGTTCAGTTGGCCCGAGTGGACCTCATTAATTACTTGTACACAGTCATGGCCTAAATGTCAAGTTTCTCTGGTAGGTAAAAATGTAGCTGGATTCAAAGTGTGACAAACCCTCAAAGTGATTTCTGGGGTGTCTGGGAGTACTACTGGATATTGAGTGATCTGCCTCCCGAAAACCAATGGCTCCCTTTAGCTTCCAATACAGACACTGTACCTGATGGGGAGTCAGTATGTCAGTGGGTTGTCCCAAAGAAAACTTGGATGCCTCTTTCATGGATAAGGCAGTAGCTGCAACTGCCCAGAGGCACCCTAGCATCCTTGGCCCAGAGGGTCAAGCTGCTTTGGAAATAGGCTACGGGCCTGGGTGTAGGGCCAGTTTCCTGAGGACCTCTCCAGCCACCCCTTGCTTCTCATGCACAAACAGTTTAAAGGGTTTTCTTAAATCTGGGTACCCTAGGACTGTAGCCTTCCCTAAGTCTGTTCTTAGCTTGTCAAAAGCCTATTGCCATTCTGGGATCCAGTCCAAGAGGGCTCTCTCTTCCCCCTTGAGGGCCTCATACAGGGGTCTTGCTCTAAGACCAAAGTTAGGGATCCAAATTTGGCAAAATCCAGCCATCCCTAGGAAGCCCCTCAGCTGCTTCCTGGTGGCAGGTGCCAGTAAAGCAGTGATAACCTTTTTCCGCTCTGGAACCAGAATCCACTTCCCTGGAGTTAGTGTAAAGCCCAGGTACTGTACCTGTTATTTGAGACTTAGGCCTTTTTTGGGAACACTCAGTATCCTTGTTCCCCCAGGAAGTTTAGTACCAATAGAGTACTTTTTCTGAACTTGTTGTGGTTGGAATAGCTATCAACACATCATCTACATATGGTAACAATATACTATCTGACAACTGTCGTTCCCTCAGTTCTCCAGCCAGAGCATTTCCAAACAAATGGGGGAGAATCTCTGAAACTGTGAGGTTAAGTGAGTCCAGGTACATTGAGTGGTCTCCTGAGTGTTAGGGTCCCACCACTCAAAAGCAAAAAGCTATTGGCATGTGCTGTGCAGAGATATGCAAAAGGAACCATCTTTTAGGTCTAACACTGAGAATTACTGGGCTTCCCTGGCACTTGGATGAGCAAGATAGAGGGATTAGGGACGACTGGATGTACAGGGACCACTGCCCCATTCACTGCCCTGAGGTCTTGAACAAACCCATAGCTGCCACCTGGCTTTTGCACTGGAAGGGTAGGTGTGTTGCATGGGTGCTGGCAAGGCTTAATTATTTCATGCTATAAAAAATGCTCCAAAATGGGTCTTATTCCTTTCTGTGCTTCAGGCTTCGAAGGGTATCATCTCTTCCAGGGGTATGGTACTCCTGGTTTCAATTTAATGAGGCCAGAGTCAATGTTCTCAGCCCTTCCTGGGGTAGAAGTGTCCCATAATCTAGGAAGCACTTGGTTAAGTCCAGGGTCAAGAATATTCTCTGTATTTACATTCCGTTCTGGTTACCTAGTGCCGCTCTGACAGGAATGGGATGGCCTTAACAAACAGGAGTTTATCCTTACAATTTGGAGGCTTTAAGTCCAAATTCAAAGTGCCAAGCTCTAGGGGCTGGGTGAAAGCCCCTCAACCTTGGGATCCAGCTCTGCTCCTGCTCCTGGCCCACTGGAGCTAGAGGCGTTTCTTCACTCAGACAGCTGCTGGATGCTGAGGCTGAGAAGCCCCAAGGTTGACAAAGTCCCGATGTTACCAAACCACACGGCAGGCCAAGGTCGGCAGAGCATAAAGCAGGCTGCTGACCAACGACATGGCTACATGCAGGGTCCAAGCGTGCCATAGGCTAGACACCATTCCCAAGGCTTCTCCTTATATACAGGAAGCAGACCACATCCCAAAGGCAGCTACTCAGCTGCTTGTGGTAGATCCCACCATGGAGTTGATTGCCAGTCTCATCCTGGGGAATAACTACCACCAGCTGCCCAGCCAAGCTGACAAAGTGACATAACTACCACACCTCAAGAGATTTCATGCCCACAATTTGTCCTGCATTTAAAAGTAGCAGGTTTTCTCCTAAGGGTTTGCTCCCAAAGAAACAATGGCTTTCAGTTTGGAGAGCCAGTCCTGTCTTAACAAGGGGACTCGACATTCAGGTATGTAAAGGGGTGGACGACAGATTTCCCTTTAACCCTGCAAATAAGAAGGGTAAACTTGATTATCTTAGGCTTTCGGTCGGCCCCTACTACCATGCTGTCACAGTTGGAGAGTTGGCCAAGAGGTTGAGTCAGGACAAAGTAGGCAGCCCCCATATCTAAAAGGAATTCAATGTCTTTACCTTCCACTTCAGTGGTTATCTGAGGCTCTGTGGATGTTATGATGATGGTCTTCTGGCCGGGGGCTCTGGGTACCTTCAATAGTAGGGCTCTACATCCTTAGGCAGGGGAGCCAGGAAGGGAGGTGACCCACAGGAAGGGTCCACCAGGTGCCCATTTTAGGGTGTCAGGGCACTCCTTCTGCCGGTGGCCCCTTTCCTCACAGCATCTGTACTGGTCTGGGCCCAAGCCATCCAGCCTGACTCCGAGTTCTCTCAGTGGTGCAAAATGGTTCTGGTCCACATGGTTACCATGAGATGGAAGTCCTCGTATGGCTACCGCCAACACTTGGACCTTTTTCTCTCTTCTCCTAGGCTTCCTTGCCTCCTCTGCCCAGTCTCTGATGTTAAATACCTTAAAGGCCTCCTCTACGAGCTGTGAGAGCAGGGTCTGGGGGCCTGCCTCCAGCTTCTATAGTTTCCTCCTCATGTCTACGGCTGATTGTGTTATACTGTGCATGGCCACTAGAGCCCTGCCCTCTGGGCTGTCTGTATCGGTGTTAGTAGAGTTCCTAAATGCTTCTGTAAGCTGCCCCAAGAACACAGCTGGGTTTTCTTCCACTTCTGTGACCTCCTTAACTTTGTTGTAATACACTAGGTCGTGACGTATTTTTGCATTCCCTCTACCACACAAGTAACCAAATGTTTAGCCTTTTTCCTGCCATTTTCATTACAGTCCCAACTGAGATCAGCCTCTGGGACCGCCTCTCCTCCTGGTCCAAGTATGGGGTCCACTGAGGAGGGCAGGTAGTGTCTCCATGTTCTCTCGTCTTAGGATCCCATATTCTCATCTGGAGTGCAGCGAGTCAAAATGACAATTGCATTCTCCCAGGTCATATCACAAGTTAGACTAAGCTTGATAAATTCATCTCTGAATCCATCAGGTCTTCTGGAAAACTACCCAATTTTTCTTTACATAGTCCTAGGTCAGGAACAGAAAAAGGGACCTGTGCTCAGGTGGTTTCTCCGTTTCTGCCTACCACTTGCCTCAAGGGAAGCAACTTACCCACATTTGCCACTGGAGGGTTTGATCTGCTTCCAGACCCAAGTCCCACAGAAGAAGGTTAGGGCACCAATTCTGGCATCAGTATAGGGGAAAGAGGGGGACAGATTAGGAGGTTAGGTCTGGCAGGTACAAGAATTAGGCTAGGAGAAGAGGGGGTACACTTTCCTGGGCTGATGGGGGTCCCACCAGTACAAGAAGTGGCAGTGCTGGCCCCCTTGGGAATTATAAGGTGGGAGATATGTTTGTCATATAGTCAGGAGGCCTGTGGCGGATGACACTTCAGGTATTGAAAGTGCTATCAGACATATATATGTAAAATGGTGTTATAGGAGAGACTACCATTCTTCAGCCATTTTTCTTAACCCCTCCCAAAGTGTATTGGGGCCAGGTGGTACTGCAAAAAAAAAATAGAAACATACATAGATACAAAGATAGATATATATTTTTATCGTTCCAAAAATATATAGACATATATATATGTACAATGATAAACACATATATGTATATATATATGTGTATGTATATACACACATACACACACACACACACACACACACACACGGGAGCTCTGGTAGCATAGTGCCCAAGGCACTTGACTGCTAACCAGAAGGCTGGCGGTTCAAACCCACCAGCCCCTTCTCGGAAGGAAGGTTGGGCAATCTACTTCCGTAGAGATACCACCTTGGAAACCCAAGGCGGGGGTCGCTATGAGTTGGGTCTGACTCAACAGCAGTGAGTTTGGTTTGGTTGGTGTGTGTGTGTGTGTGTACACACACATTTTCTTGCCCTGTTTGCCAATGCAGGAACAAAACAAATCTAATTGCAAACTAGTATCAAAATTTATGGGAGCTCTGGTAGCATAGTACCTAAGGCACTTGACTGCTAACCAGAAGGCTGGTGGTTCAAACCCACCAGCCACTCCTCGGAAGGACGATGGGGCAATCTACTTCCGTAGTGATACTGCCTCGGAAATCCAAGGAGGGGTCGCTATGAGTTGGGTCCTAAAATACATCCTAGAGGAGTGCCCTCTGGTACGCTCTGGCTGTCACCCATCTCAAAAACTGGTTACAAAAGAAACAACCAGAAAATTAGAACAGAAAAGTCGGTGAACAGGTTAGTTTAATGGCCGTAACGGGACAAGGACTGCTGCTTTCACATCCCCTGCTCAGACACCGGGTGCTGCCGCCCTCAGCGCAGGCTCAGCAACTTCAACCTTGGTTCATAATGACCAGATTACAAGCTCAAATCTCTGATTAGAACCAACGTTAAGTTTACCTGAAATAAGGTTCCTTTGCTGCCTCTCAAGGAGCAATCATTGGGTCCGAGCTGAGTCTGCCAAGTCACAGGTTGAAGGTTTTCTGGAGAGATCTCCAGGGGGCGGGGGTGTCTCCCTTGCTCAGAAAGACACGGACCAGCCAGCCACTGGATGGCACCCTGGCTGACTAGCCATGAAAATGCAGACATGAAACTGGGCCAGGTTCCAGATACCTCTAAACCCTGAATCCCAGCGCTGTGATGGCAAGGACAAAGGTGTCCAATCAGACAAGAAAGTTTCCCCTTCACCCTCCCATAGAACACCAAGATGGTCACCCTGAATTCTCACAAAAACAAGATGGGCTTGTCCACAGGGCAGGAGGTAAGGGAAACGCTACAGAATTACAGAAGAATTTTCCCAAAGACTGGGACCAAGAAGGAAGAAATAAAACTGTAGTCAAACTTCAGGAATTGGAAACAAAGTAATGGTGTGGGGGTGGGAAGGACAGAAACCTGAGAAAGTGCCTCCAGGCAATGAAAGTGTCTTCTATCCAACCTAATTTACACCAAATCCAGGTTCCACTTACAGGGACAACTTCAAAATAGGAAACTGAGTAGCAAAAACACAAACGTTTAACAAGACAAGAAGAAAAGTTTCTGAGTCCAAATATTCTGGATCCACAGCTCACAGATACAAGGAGGAGAAATGACAGTTACAAGACGAGATTCGGAGAAAATACTGACACTGAAAGCATCCCCAAAGGTGGAGACAGAGTGCGTAGAAGTAACAAACGGTAAGGAAGGCACTCGCCCAACAGGTATCCAGTTTTCAAGGGAAGAGAATGAGAAGTTCAAATTCAGGGAGAAAAGGATGAAAAAGCACAGAAAAGGCCACTAGATGGCGCCAACGTCAAAGAAAAGAAAGTGACAGCTTTGAGGCCACAGGGTTCCAGGCAGAGCTCCCTGGGGCTTCCCAGCTCTTCGCCCAACCCTGATCACAGCCATCCTGCTTGGGGGGCGGGGGTCACTCCACCTAACGGAACCATGGTGTGATCAGAGCTGGGCCCAAGGCTGCTCTTGGCAGCCTCATGGCTCAGACCAGGGACACCATCCCTCAGTGAGGCCAAAAAAAAAAAAAGAATAAAAAGAAAACAAGGAAAAAAATGAGAAATAAGATCAGGAGAAAGAAAGGTTTGGTTCCTGCGGAGACTTAATTTTAAAGGTTCTGGATTATAGGTCTACTCACCAGGAGGGAGAGCCACAAGACAAATCAAGTCTTGGCAGCTACTCGTCCATCCGTTGGGGTTTCACAGACCTCTCCAACTCGGGACACTTAATGTCTCTCCCTGGCTGGCCCACCATGATGTTACCTGGGGTCCTTGCCTTCTGCCGATAAAGAACTGATCAGGAGAGGCAGAGTGTCCACACCAAGCCAACATTTATTAGAGAGGTTTATTAAAGAGAAAAAGAGAGCTTACTAGGAAGAGATGTAGCCTCCAGTCTCTCTCGGAACAAAGGATCTCCTAGGGCTTGTAAGGAAGGTTGGGCAATCCTACTTCCGTAGTGATACTGCCTCGGAAACCCAAGGAGGGGTCGCTATGAGTCAGGGCTGACTCGACGGCACATAACAACAACAACAACAGGGCTTGTAAAGGTTTTCAGGCGGGACAAAATGTATCATTTCCATTCATAAAATGGGTGATGTTATGAAAATCAGGCGCACCCTCATGGAGGAAGTAGGGGGCTGTCGAACAAAGATGGAATCCATTGCAAAGGCTGCTGGGATGCCTGAAATGACTTATTCTGGGATGTTGCACATGCATGACGTCTCTGGACCCTGGTTCGAGTCCAGGCAAGGGGCTCCTGCTCCTGACTTGCTCAGGTGGAAGGCCATTCATCGGTGACACTGACCTTTACTGTGCCTGCTCTGTACCTGGTGGGCATCCAGTGAGGAACCTGAACAACTGATCTGGGTGTTTGAAGTGCAGCTTACTTTGCCTAAGCTTCTAGTCTTTGGTGCCAGCAGCAAGAGTTACGAGGTGGTCTACACGCAGGCTTGATTCCAATACAATGTCAGTTGCAGGCGCTTGATCTGACCAGCCCAGTTCCCGCCTGTCTCACCTGGACTTCCTCACCCCCACAAGGTCCAAATCCTAGGCACGGTCTGCAGTTTCCAAGGCACCTCCCTCCTAGCAGGTCTACTCTCAGTCCTTCCCTTTTTATTTTTTGGGGCAAAGTGAATGGTAAAGAGGTCCCTGTGTGCTTGTGGGGGGCTGAGGGGAGCTGGTACTAAAGAGCATGTCAGTAGGAATGGAAGCAGGTGCTTGACCTGAGTTCCAAACGACACCAACAATTCCAGCAGAACAGTCGCTACTCAGACATGCTATCTGTCCCCCTCAGCCCGAGAACCACTGTTCCTGCCACGGGAATGTCTGTGCCCTCCGTGGGTGCCCCAACTCAAGTGTTGCCTTCTCTGGACACCGCAACTCGGTCCTTCTCTCCCTACCTCCCTGCTCTGTTGTCAGTCTCCAGGCACTCAGCACAAGTCCTCCTTGTTTGTGCGCACTGTGGCCTGCTCTACCCCTTCCTAGCTTGGCCCTGGGCAAGAGAGAGGACATCCCTGAGCCTGTTTCCTCAAGTATGACAGAGATGGGGACCGTGCCCACTGCTGCGACCAGTTAGGAAACAACTAGAGTTAATACATGTGAGTGGAACACTTGGAAGGGCATGTTCGCCACAAGCCCCAACCTCCTTGCAGACAGGCAACTGTCAGTGTGTCAGCGTACCCATACCACTGCTGCTTTGGTACCCCAGGGCACAGGTGGGACCAACAAGTAACCCTAGAGCAATTACTGCACTCAGTACCTCCTTGCTGAATGAATGAATGGAATCTTCAAAACAACTAAGGGCAGAAGCTGGGGTCCATTCTTTGCCCTATGTCAGCTCAGCACATCTGTAAAGACAACTGAATGTTTGCCAACTTGGAAGGCAGGAAAGGGGGGTGTCAGAAAAGAACTAGTTGGCTAGTTGGGCTGACAGAGCAGATGGCTGGGGAGAGAATACCCATGCATGGTACCCCAGGGAGAAAGGGCCACTCACTCACTGCTCATTCTTTCATTCATCATGGCCATGCAGACCCTCAGGCCAGCCTGCCTGCCTGCTCTCCCAGCCAACTCTGCCCGCTGCTCCCTCCCCTATAAATTGGGAATAATGATAGTACTTACTCCTTGGGTTGTGAGGATTACACTGGCCTAAGCAGGATGGAGGTTAATACAGGTCACAAAAAGGGTATGGTGCTAGCCTCCTCTGACTTCACAAAGGGGAGAGACAATCACCATCAACAGCCCAAGGCTGGTTCCTATGAGACTGAAGTCAGCCGGGCGCCACATCCAACCATTTTACCAATTCTGACACCAACTATCCCGCCCTCAGCACACTCTACTTCTCAGCTGGGTTTGATAATTCGTTGCAGTGGCCACACAGAACTCACACACAATACTCATGACTATGGGGTTTATCAGGGAACTAACAGGTTCAAGTTCAAGTTCAGGGTCAAGAATGCTCTCAATACAATTCTTCCATCAGGACAGCTTCTTCTCAGACGTGCCACAGGCACACTTCTCTCTGGCCTCAGCCTCCACTCTCCTCAGGCCAGTGTAACAAAACTCAGTTGTCATGCATGCCCAGGGAGGCACCCCACTCCGCCAGCTAGCCTCCTGCCTGAAGGCACTCAGCTTTCTCACTCCATGGGCCAAGGAAGCCCACCACACTCTGTCTTGTGCAGGTCTCTCTCAGTCATTCCAGCACAGGGATCTTGGGTCCAAGGACATGCTCTACTACTGATTCTTTCTTAATGACAGTGAGATCCCCCTTTACTGCCTCTCAAACGCCAAACTCACTACCATCAAGCTGATTCCGACTCATAGTGACCCCCTTTGGGTTTCTGAGGCGGTAAATCTTTATGGAAGTAGATTGCCCAGTCTTCCTTCCACAGAGTGGCTAGTGGGTTTGAACCACCAGCCTTCTGGTTAGCAGCCAAAGGCCTTAGGCACTGTGCTACCAGAGCTCCTTTCTGTCTCCAGGAGGGCTCATTTTCAAGCCTAGTGGAATGGCAAAACTGACCAATACCCATGCTACAGTTCCATACACCTTATTTCCAAGGTCCCAGCCCCACAGGGGTGCCATGTACCTTACTTACATTATTAGCAAGCTATCCCCTCTGTGGGCCACAAGCAGCTCACATTTACATAGTTCCACCCAGGCATCTGGTGGGAGCCACAAAGGCTGTGGCTAGAAGAACCATATCAAGTAATTCCCTGCACTTCACAGGAAAGCACCTACAACACCTGCACACGGTGTCTATGGAATGACTAATAAAAACAACTACAAAAACCAGTTGAGCCCCTGCCCAGGGTAGGGGGGTACAGGCTCAATGGCCAAAGAAACAGACCAGACCCTGCTGCCAAGGAGTGGTCTAGCAGATGAGCCAGATGCTAGCAAGTGCAGAGCAACTGCAGCCGCAAGAGAAAAGCCCAGTACAGTTCATTCATTGGTTGTTTGCCAATACCAAGTAGTATAGTGATACTACCTGTGTGATATAGTTCTAATAGAAACATTTGACAAAACATCAAATAGAAATGTAAGTTTACTAGTGACTGGTACACCACCCGATCTGCATCCTATACAACTCTGAGACCAGAAGAACTAGATGGTGCCCGGCTACCACTGTCATCCACTTGGAAGGGATGTAGGAGATCCTGGATAGAGAGGGAGAACAATGTGGAACAAAACTCAAAATCATTTGGAGGGGAAAAAAGAAGGTGGGGACCAGGTTTGCTAGTCCAATAGAGCCTGGTGGAACCACTGAGACTATGGCCCCTAGCTAACCTTCAGGTCTGGAATTGAACCCACACCTGTGGTTTCCAGCCAAAAAAAGTACAGGCATGTGAGTTAAACATTTACCTCAAGTAGACACATGCCCTAGAGAGAACAATCATGGGAGAAGGAAGGGCTGCTTATGCACAGGGGAGACAGCTCAGGGGGCAGGAGAGTATGGAGACATGGACACTGGGAAGTGGTACTATAGGGAGGAAGTTGGAGGGGAGCTGTTGCATTGTGGTAAACTGTGGTCAATGACATGAGACAAAGTATATGTGAACTGCTGTATGGAAAGTGAATTTGCTCTGAAAATCTTCACCCAAATCACAATCAATCAATCAATCAATCAATAAGAAATGTAAGTTTATAAAGCAGTAAAACTACTTTTCCTTTTCTAATATAAACCATTAACTACTGCTGGCCCCAAGGCTGTCTCAGACCTCCCCTGGGAGGGCTGGGGACCTGGAAGGGGAAGCAGCAGGGCAGACTTGGTCCTCACACAGTTGACATTCGGTGCAGTCTACGCAGAAAGGGTCCGACCTGGCTGGAGGTCATCTGGGATGGTCTGCTGAGGCATAGGTGGAGGAAGTGGGAGCTTATACCCAGGGGAGGCAGAGGCAGGGCAGACCAGAAAAGTGCCCACAAGGTGGGTAGGGGGGCAGTGGTGAGAAGCAAGGCCAACAGGGTCCATCTGTGACAGCTGAGTGGGTGAAAGGCACACAGGTTTCAGGCTAGGCAGGAAGGTGTCTGGTCAACCTCTGAGCCTGTGAAGGCTGTGGACTGTGAAGCTGAGGCCTACACAGGAGAGGGACCGGCTCACAGCTGTGCCATTCCCTCCACAGCAAGCAGCCCAAAGAAATCCCCTGGAAGACCGTTGGGAACCCGTTTGTGGTGGAGTCCACAGGCGTGTACCTCTCCACAGAGGCGGCTTCGGTAAGTGAGAGGTGCCGGGGCTGATGTGGGGTAGGGCGCTGCGGCACTGAAGCACCATATAACCCCTGTGCCTCCTTCCTAGGACCACATCACAGCAGGTGCCCAACGGGTGGTCATCTGCGCACCCTCACCAGATGCGCCCATGTTTGTCATGGGTGTGAACGAAAAGGACTATAACCCTGGCACCATGAAAATCGTCAGGTAACAGTGGGGGTGGGTAGATAAGAAGGGACATGGAGCAGCATTCAGAAGTATACAGGTGGTGGCCAGAGGACACGCTAGTCCGTGATGAGGAGGGATGAGCCTCTCCCCCAAAACTCCCCACCTCCACTCCCATGAGACCCCTGCTGCTTCCTGATCCATAGATCCACAGATCTGCTCCTCTTCCCTGAAGTCGAAACGGCAATCATGTAAATGCTACCCTAAAAACATCTGTTGGAAATGTAAGACTTTTAGAGACCATACTTGAGGGAGCTTCCCCCAGCCACACTTCTGGTAGCACCTTCATTCGGATGGCACCCCCTCAATGACCCATGTCGTCCCCCAACCTGATTTTTCACAAAACCAGGTGGACGTTCCCCAAAAGAGGGGTAGGGGTAGAGGGGTGGTTCTGCATCTCGTCTCACAGAGCCCTTACACCTGGGCCATTTCAGCAACGCATCCTGCACCACCAACTGCCTGGCCCCCCTGGCCAAGGTTATCCATGAGCAATTTGGGATCGTGGAAGGACTGATGGTGAGTCAAGCACAAGGGGCTGGGGCAGGAGGGATGGCGGGGAAAACCAGCCTCTTCTTCCCCAGGACTTACTTGGCACGTACAGTTAACACACTAAGTTTGAAGAGAAAAGCCCCATGGGTGGTAAAGTCTTTTAAAACACTATGCAACTCTCAGGCAAGGCTGAACCCTGGCATACACGTGTCCTGCCCCACTAGTCTCCCTATCCGAGCCACTGTCCCAGGCCTGAAAGACAGAGGCATGGGAGCTCAGGAACAGAAAGAAGGCCTCACCTCAGCCCTCTTCTTCTCCAAGACCACAGTCCATTCCTACACGGCCACCCAGAAGACTGTGGATGGGCCATCAAAGAAGGCCTGGCGAGATGGACGGGGTGCCCACCAGAACATCATCCCAGCCTCCACCGGGGCTGCCAAGGCTGTAGGCAAAGTCATCCCCGAACTCAAAGGGTATGAAGGCAGGATGCTGCAGGCAGGGGGGAGGGCACACCCCAGGGGGACTGGACTGGCCCTGAAAGCCTTCACTTTCTTTCAAGCGAAAGGAAAGCAAGGGCATGGCCAAGACCGAGGGCAAGGGGGGATGGAGGGAGAAGTCCCTGGGTTCTGACTCCCATCCCTGGACGTGTCACCAGGAAGCTGACAGGAATGGCATTCCGGGTGCCAACACCAGACGTGTCTGTCGTGGACCTGACCTGCCGCCTGGCCCGGCCTGCCACGTACTCAGACATCAAGGAGGCCATAAAAGTGGCAGCCAAAGGGCCCATGCATGGCATCCTGGCCTATACCGAGGATGAGGTAGGGGCTGAGGAGGAGGGACCCTGGGAGGATGTGTCTGTGGGAGGGGCACAATTCACACTTGCCAGGGAGCTGCCAGGATAGGACACAGCTCTCTGCCTCAGGGCCTTTGGCTTTGATGTTCCTTGGGTCTAGAAAGCTTTTCCCCCTGGAGGCCCCACAGTCTGCCCTCATTTCTTTCAAATGCTACAACCTACCTCCTCAGCAAGACCTCCTCCCCACCCCACCCCAGAGATGCTATTTTTGTGGTTCTTTTCATATCTGACATTTCATTTCAGTCACTGTTGGCCCCATTCCACAAAAGCAAAGATTTAGGGGGCTATCCTTTCACCTCCCTAGCCCAGGCCTGGCACACAGCTGACACGCAGTATACGCTTAATGAATCAAAGACAATCGCTCCCATTTTTTCAGCAATTCTTCATGGCCAAGCCAAGTGCCTTCCCTGTGAGACGCAGATGTCACTGCCACTGCGCTCCCAGAGCTGCCGCCTCTGCCTGTCCACCTTGGTGCTATCTCCCTGCTTCAGCTCCTCCCAGTCCATTCTCACAAAGCAGCCAGGACCTCTTATTTCAATGGGATCAGAAAACCCTCCTGCTGAAAACCCTCCCACCACCCAAAAAAATGCCAACTGCCCAGCAAGTCAACCAACTCATGGCAACTGCATGTGATTCAGGGTAGAACTGCACACCACTGGGTATTCACAGCTGTAACTTTCCATAGATCGCCAGGTCTTTTTTCTGAGGCACCTCTGTGTGGATGCACACCCCCAGCCTTTCCTTTAATAGCCCTAAGCGCTTAACCGTTTGCATCATCTACTGACTCCTGGCTTCTGACCACACTGGGGTGAAAATCCGAAAGCCTCTGTGCTTGCTGGTCCTTCCACCCCAGATAGTGTGTCCAGTGCCACATTAGCTAGCTCCTCCCACTTGTCCAGGTGCAGGTTCCTGGACACTCCTGGGAGAGGGCCTCTGCGCTGTCAGGTTCATACTGTCTCCCCTGTTCCCCGGAAGTGGTGGTTATTAGTACAGCACTGGGGTGTTTGTGGTGAGTATCCTTTGGTCAGTCCTCTGCAGGCAGAACCACTGGCCTTGATCATGCCTGTGCTGGACACTTTACAGTCCTCATTTCATGACATCTACACACCACCCCCACCCAGCAAATAACACAGGGTCAGAGAAGTCAAGCCACTTGCCCAAGGCCAAAGGACACATGCCTTTAAGTGGCAGAGATAAGAATAGGAGCCAGGCGCAAAAGTCCCAAGCCTGAGCTCCTGGTGGTCCTGGCTCTGCTACCCTCACTTATTTTTTAAATTTTGACGCCCAGGTGGTCTCCTCCGACTTCATCACCGACCCCCATTCCTCCATCTTTGATGCCAAGGCCGGCATAGCTCTCAACGACAACTTCGTGAAGCTCATTTCCTGGTAAGGGCTCCCGAAAGGAGTAAGAGAATTAGGAGGAAAAGCAGGGAAGTCGAGAAGGTAAGTCCCTGACCTCCGCTTCCTCCTTCCCAGGTATGACAACGAATATGGCTACAGTCACCGAGTGGTCGACCTTCTTCGCTATATGTTCGAGCAAGATAAGTGAAGAGGCAAGACCGCCCCCAACCCACCCCGCCTCGCCTCGCTTTCCGGTGATCTCACGGGCTAGAACCCGTTAGCCCCCATTCGCACCCTCGGCTCACTAGAGGAAGAAGGGCACCATACGTAAGGACTCCGCACCGCTTTGCTAGCTGATGAAATAAAAACAAAACAAAAAAACAACCACCACCAAGAATCTTCACAACTGTGTCCTTTGTTTCTGCGCCTGGTCACTCGGGTTCAGACCTGTGTTCAAGCCCAACCCCACTCAACTCGATCGACCTGCAGTCCTGGATAAGGGGTCGTAGCCTCAACTCCGAGAGAGGTTCCACTTCGGGGAAACGAGAAGAGCCACAGCAGTAGTTAAGACCGGGCAGCAAGCCCCGGAGCCGGTCCCCAAACGGCATCGGTGTTCCCGGAAGGAACGCTCCAGGACCTGTCGCGCCTGGCCAGACTCTGACGTCACTGCGCGCCGAAGCTCGGGGCCGGGACTACGGTTCCCAGAAGGCCGCGCGCGGGCCGCGGCGGAGGCAGGTGGGATCCTGGCCCTGGGTGGCGTGAGAGCGGTGACGGCGGGGACCCGCGCTCAGAGACGCGGCCTCGCGACCCCCGTGCCGGCGGGACCGGGCGGCCGGCATCATGACCCTGTTCCACTTCGGGAACTGTTTCGCCCTCGCCTACTTCCCCTACTTCATCACGTACAAGTGCAGCGGCCTGTGAGTGCGGGGCGGCGAGGGCGCGGGGCGGAGAGGGTACGGGGCGGAGAGGACGCCTTACCGCCTGCTCCTCCAGGTCAGAGTACAACGCCTTCTGGAAATGCGTCCAGGCCGGGGTCACCTACCTCTTTGTTCAGCTTTGCAAGGTGAGGGCTGCCTTCACCCAGGGTCCTAGACCCAGGGATCCGCCTCCGCCTTACATCCCCCAGGACGGGACCACCCTCAGGACTCTGCCTTGCGAGGGCTTTAGAACACCTATAGAGGAAGGAGTTTGGAAGACGTGAACTCAAGGAGGGTCTTGAAGTACTTTTCCATAGCACTGTTCGTAAAATTGAGAAAAGCTCAGCTGCATGGTTAAGAGTTTTGTACGGTTAAGAGGCCTAAATAACTCCCAAGACTCCACACGGTGCCTCCACCATGGCCCAGGTAGCCAGCACTGGTCACTCCAGACCTGACCCAGCTTCCCTGTGGCCACCACAGAGCTCACACTTTCAGCCTCCTCAGAGACCAGAGCTCCTGCCTACTGTCTCCCAAAGCTCTGGAAGTGTCTTGCTATCTAATGGCCCCATTTCAGCTGTTCCCATAGCCCCAGGGTCTTGCCCCTCCTACACACACTAACCACTCACAAAACCCAGACAGGTGGCTTCTTCTTCTCACCTTGAGGTGACCTCTCTGTTTTCTGTTCTCAGATGTTGTTCCTGGCCACTTTCTTTCCCACTTGGGAAGGAGGCATCTATGACTTCATAGGGGTGAGAAGGGCAAGGGAGAACGAGGGAATAGGAATGGGGTCCTTTACCCCATGCTTGCTCAAGCCTCAACCCAATCCCTGGACCCACAGGAGTTCATGAAGGCCAGCGTGGACGTGGCAGACCTCATAGGCCTGAACCTTGTCATGTCCCGGAACGCTGGCAAGGGAGAATACAAGATCATGGTTGCTGCCCTGGGCTGGGCCACCGCTGAACTCATTATGTCCCGGTGCGTGCAGCAGCCTGGATCCCAGACTCCTGAGAAAGGACACCTGGGTCCAAGGAAGGTGCAGGAGGGCAGGGGAGCACATTGTGGGTATTGAGAGTGTGTGGGTACCAGAGGAGCCTTCCTTCTGCCTTCCTCAGCTGCATCCCCCTCTGGGTCGGAGCCCGAGGCATTGAATTTGACTGGAAATACATCCAGATGAGCA
Organism: Orycteropus afer afer; assembly: GCF_000298275.1. Classification (NCBI taxonomy): domain Eukaryota; kingdom Metazoa; phylum Chordata; class Mammalia; order Tubulidentata; family Orycteropodidae; genus Orycteropus; species Orycteropus afer. The sequence continues at coordinate 918,996 of NW_006922063.1, forward strand.
TTGATTCCAACATCAGTCTGGTACGCAGTCCTGGGCTCCCCTCAGTGTCTACACCTTTATGTTGGTGGCCATATTAAAGCCCAGCCCTGACTTCTGCCTCCCTGCAGGTCCATTACATCATCGCATCTGCCCAGGTCTGGATGATAACGCGATACGACCTGTACCACACCTTCCGCCCAGCAGTTCTCCTGCTGATGTTCCTTAGTGTCTACAAGGCCTTTGTCATGGAGTGAGCTGGTTGGGGCTAGAGGCTGGGTTCAGTGGGGTGGGTTATCTAGTCTCCTCCTCTCATTGTGATGTTTCTCCACAGGACCTTTGTCCACCTCTGTTCCCTGGGCAGCTGGACAGCGTTGCTGGCCCGAGCGGTGGTGACAGGGCTGCTGGCCCTCAGCACCCTGGCCCTGTATGTCGCTGTTGTCAACGTGCACTCCTAGGCTTGGTGTTCAGGCGTTCACATACCTCCCTGTCCCTTCCCAGGTTTCAGTGAAGTAAACAGTGTTTGGAAAATTGTTTCTGCCTACATTTCTCTTTGGAATCATCTCCAAATGCCAGGTTCATCCTTGGTGCCGGAGGAGCTGGGTAGGTGAGCTGGGAACCTGGCCAATCCACTGATTTGCCCTTCGTTCCTAGACCAGTTCCTCAGGCTCCTTATTTCCCAGGGTAGACTGAGGGATTGGATGAAACAAATGATCTCTGAGCAGCAGCAGAGGCAAGTCAAAGCTCTTGGGGGCCTCACCTTGTCACACCCTCACGTCAGTCCAGCCTGGCTCTCCCCCTGCCCCAGCTGGTCATCTACTGAGCTTCCAGCTCCAGTCTTCCCCTTTGATCCATCCCTGTATGGCAGCCAAGGAGGTCTATCTGACCTGTTTAACTAGGTTACCTTCCTTACTTGCAACAATTTGTGGCTCCCTTGATCTCTCTGGATCTGCTTCCTGGAATAACTTGCTCCAGCCAAATTCTTTTTTCTTTTTTAATTTTATTGTGATTTGTGTGAAAATTTACAAAGCAAATTCATTTTCTGTACAGCAGTTCATAACATATTTTGTCTGCAATTCCCCATAGTGTATTAGTTCTCTTCCCACTTCCTTCCCGTAGTTGCCTCTTCCCTGTGTCCTTCCTTCCCATGCACTCCTGCCCCCTGAGCCGTCTCTCCCTGTGCAAATACTGCCCTTCTGTTCTCCCATGATTGATAAGTTTCCAGCCAAATTCTTAACATCATTCAAGCTTAGGCTGCAAGACACTGGGGGTGAGAGTTAGGCAATCATCTCTGGCCCTCAGATCTAATCCCTGGCCTGAGTCTCCTTAGGGCAGGGTATGTTGTTGTTTTGTGCCGTGGAGTCAGCCCCAACTCATGGCGACCCCTCTCTGGGTTTTCAAGGTGGTATTGCTACAGAGGTAGATCGCCCAGCCTTCCTTCCGAGGAGTGGCTGATGAGCAGGGCATAGAGGTAGCAAAATAGCAGAGCAATTGAGCCCACCACCTGGCTGTTGCCCTGGATGCCACTCTTCTCCCCCCAGCCCTTCATTTGTGCAGTGAGTCCTGCTCCCTGCCTCGGTTCCCTCCCCAAGAGATGTGTCAGAAGCAGGACTTTGAATGAAATGCTTAAGCACCACATTGATACAATTCCTGCCCACCCAGGAAGCTGCTCCCCAGGCCTGATGTTTCCAGTGGGATCCTAGGGTAGGAGGGGCAGTTGTCTATTCTCTTTACCAGGCTTTTTGGGTCCTGCCATTATGTTATTTAGCTCTTGACTTGGGAAAACACTAAGGACAGTTCTGTTAGCTCTGCTGTGAACAGCCCTGGTGTTTTCAGAGGGAGGACGTTTCCTCAGATTCACATGGGACAGCCACCATCTAGTTGTACCCCCTCATTGCCTCTTTTTGGGGCAATGGTTGATGGGTCTTCCTGACTTTGATGTGAAAAGATTGCAGCTGGGACACCCCCACAACCGATCTGGGTCACATTACAGATATGTAATAGGGTTATTTTTCCCCCCACACTTCCATGACTGTCCCATCATGTATTGGAACAAGTAAACGTTACAGAAATGATGGTTAGTTCACCAACTATTTACTGAGCAGAGGTGCTTATCCAAGCCCCCTGCTGGTGACCAGCTGTGAAAGAATCCTGGCTTTCATGGGGCTGAGGGAAAAGGATCCTTCCCCAGGTAGTGGACCGGAGTGGTTGGGGCCGAGGTGGGAGGAGCATAGGCCAGAGTGATGGGGCTGTGGTGGATGAAGCTCAAGATGGTGGCAGGACTGGGAGGAGGGAAGCCTAGGACCAAGAGGGGAAACAGGGTTATGGGGTCCCAGAGGAGGTGCCTGACCTGGCCTGGGGGGAAAGTGGGCTTCTTGAAGGAGAGGATATATGAGCTGAACCTGAAGGATGATGTAGTGGGGCAAAGAGGAGAAAAGCAGATGTCAAGGCCTGTGTCAAAACTTTGAGGTCAGAAAATGGGCCTAGCCTTTGCAGAGAAACAAGACCTGGATGAATTCAAAAGGGCTTGGGAGACTCACAGTCAGCAGGGGCCAGACTGCAGAAGGCTGGGCCAGGGAGTTGACCAAGGGCACTGGGGAACCATAGAGAACCACAGGGGCAGGCCAGCACAGCGCCAAAAGAGGTAGTGGGAGTGGATCAAGAGCAGCAGAGAGGTGGTAGTAACCTATGGACTGCTTTTATTTTGTTGGCAGGGGGTCGGGCAGTGGAAAGATAACAAGTGAGTAAGGAGGGTGTGAATAAGCTCTGCGGTCTCGCCATGTTTTCCCAGCCTGGGTGTATGAACCCCACTGATGGGACCATGGGGCTATACTGAGATGGAGGCAGTGGAAAGGAGCAGGTTTGGGGGATGATGCAGGGCTGCCAGTGTGGGCCCCCTTGGACATGCTGGGGAAGACTGGAGACATACGTGGGCATCACTCCAAAAACCAAACTCACTGCCTTTGAGTAAATTGGGTTCCCAAGGCTGTAAGGGAGCTCTGGTAGCATAGTGGCTAAGACACTTGCCTGCTAACCAGACGGCTGGCGGTTCAAACCCACCAGCCACTCCTCGGAAGGAAGGTTGGGCAATCCTACTTCCGTAGTGATACTGCCTCGGAAACCCAAGGAGGGGTCGCTATGAGTCGGGGCCGACTCGACGGCACATAACAACAACAACAAGGCTGTAAATGTTTACAGAGGCAGTGCAGAACAGCTGGTGGGTTCAAACCACCAACCTTTTGGTTAGCAGCCAAATGCTTAACCTGTGGCATCACTAGCACAGAGAAACAGGTGAGGAACGGGTAGGTGAAGGAGGGGAGCCCCAAGCCCCAGTCAGAGGGACTCAAATGTTGGAAGACAAGTGACTGGGCAAAGGAGAGGCAAGGGGGAGGGGAGGAAGAGGGGCATTTCCAGTAGTGGGAGAGGTTACGTTTTCAGGTAGAGGGGAGACCTGTGGCTTAGCCTCCAGGGACTGACCAGTGATAGGACAGGAGCAAAGGGGTGAACAAGTGGAATCTAGTGGAGACATCTGCGAAAGGTGGGAACGGGCTGCTTCATGTGGAAAGATGTTTGACACTTGTGTCAGGGAGACTCCCGAGGAGGGAGGAGAGGTGCTGAGAACAAGGAGAGCTCAGGTGATGGATAGGTAGTGGACCAGTTAAAGGCAACTGCCCAGGAGGCCACCCGCCACTGCATCCTTGCTCTGCCTGTAAGTGCCATAAATGGGCCGGAAAAAAAAAAAAATTAATTTCTCCAACAAATGTTTATTGAGTACCTCTATGTACCGGATAGGAGCTCTGGTAGTATAGTGGCTAAAAGCACTTGACTGCTAACCAGAAGGCTGGCGGTTCAAACCCACCAGCCACTCCTCGGAAGGAAGGTTGGGCAATCCTACTTCTGTAGTGATACTGCCTCGGAAACCCAAGGAGGGGTCGCTATGAGTCAGGGCCGACTTGACGGCACATAACAACAACATGTAGGGGATTGTGTTCTAGGCACAATTTGTTCTACAGCCCTGAACAAATTACCCCGACCACAATTGTACGATGTGGGAGACCAAATGGACTAATGGAAAACACTTAAGACAGTGCTTGGCACATCAGTGTGAGCTGGTTTTATTACTGTCACACACAACACAGATGTGTTTTCAACAAAGAGCTCCCAGGCAGCCTTCTTATCTGGCCTGGAGTCCTAAGCAGACATATTTCACCAGGAGCTGCTAGCTCCTACTCACTGAAGCTCCACCACTACCACCTTAGGTGCAGCCGCACCAGGACCAGCTGAGAAGGCTGGGCCAAGGAGGTGTTGCTCCAGAGGGGTGGTGGGCCACTTACGGATGGGGAAAAGGAATCAGTGTAGTCCGTCCAAGGTTGAGGAGCCATGGGCTGCAGAAGTGCACACAGGAGGTGCTCATAGGACTCTTGATTGCTCAGATACTTGGTGGCTGCCCATAGAGGTTCCATAAGCCCTGCCCCCACCTGGCTGTGGTGGATGCAGGGGTGCAGGTAGTGGCCCCTCTAATAATAGAGTTCCTGGTCCCACCAGCCTGAAAGAGGAGAGAGGAGACTCAGGTCAGGGTTTGGAGAACAGGAGCCGATGTAGAAGGTCAAGGTTGGGCACTTGGGGCTCAGAGGTTTCAGATCAGTTGTGGTCTGATACGAAGGTCAAAGACTTAGAGGTCGAGTGTTGAGGATCAAAAGTTGGAGCAGCTGCCTCTTACCCCCAACCTCCCAGTCCCCACACTCACTCCCTGGACAACAACGAACTCCAAGTTTCCGCAGCTCATCATAAACGAAGATGAGGAGGCCGAAGGGCATGGGGACCAGCCACCACTGGAACCTGAAGGTACAGGGTATTGGTGAGGTGAAGGCTACCCCTGAGTCTGCATCCCACAGCCCCCACCTCTCTGCCCACATCTCACAACCCCTTACCGAATGGGCATGAAGTTGAAGATGTTAGGCATTCCAGGGCAGTAACACAGGAAACAGCCAATGCACACCTGGAACACAATGGCAATCACCAGGATCCTATTCCTGCAGTAGGGCGAGATGGGCCAAGCTCAGACTGAGGGGGTCAAGACAAAGACAGGCCATCAGAAGCCAGGACCAAATGGAAATCAGGGTACCAGTTCAAAGTATATTCTTTACTACCAAAGGCAGGAGGGTGTATTAGACATTTAGCGGGAGTGGCCTGCATGGATGCCTGCTCTTCAGCATGACCCCTTTAGTTGATGAAACGTGAAAGGGCCAGTTGGGAGGCACAGGGAGGAGTTATTCACCAGGTGATAAGGAAGAATTTTGTGCCAGTGTTCCCTGGCTGCTGTCAGTCCTGTGAGGGACGGGATCAGGGTAGGAAGGCAGGGCAGGGCTGGGGCTGATGGGGACACCTGAAGAAGCCCTGCTGGAAGGCGGAAAGGCGGCGTGTCTTGCGGATGAGGACGTCGGCTATCTGGCACATTTCGATGCTGATAAAAAACACGGTGTAACAGGTGTACTGTTGGTACAGGCGCTGCCCGAATGTCTGTGGGACCAGGAAGAAACAAACACAGCCTGAGCCCAGCCGGGGAGCCTCTGCAGCCCTTGGGTTCTAGTCCTGAGCCCCTAAATGTCCAAGGCTGAACTCAGGGAGAGAAGAGATGCAGGGTCTGCCAGGTTTGCAGACCCCAGGATGAAGGGCCCAGAAAACAGTCAAGCAGAACATGGAGCACAGCCCCTGGGCCAGCGTGGAGGAGAGATTACTTCCACAATGAAAGGATGGGCCAGAATGGCCTGGGCCCTGAGGAACTGGGCAAAGGGGAGTGGAACCTTAAAGGAGGATGTGCAAAGTCCAGTGACTCTGGGGGACCAGGCACGTGGCAAAAATGAGTCAGGTGGGCCTTTGAGGAAAGAGGGCACATGACCATTTAGGGAGCAGCCACAAACAGCCCATTTTTCAACACAGCTTTGTTGCTGTTGTTAGGTGCCATTGAGTTGGCTCCGACTCATAGTGACCTTATGTACAACACAACAAGACACTGCCCGGTTGTGCACCATCCTCACAATCCTTGCTATACTTGGGCCCATCATTGCAGCACTGGGTCAATCCATCTCGTTGAAAGTCTTAACCTTTTTCGCTGACCCTCCACTTTACCAAGCATGATATCCTTTTTCCAGGGAATGGTTCCTTCTGACAACATGACCAAAGTAGGTGAGATGAAATCTGGCCATTCTCACTGCCAAAGAGCATTCCGGCTGCATTTTTTCCAGGACAAATTTGTTCACGCTTCTGGTGTCCATGGCACTTTCAGTATTCTTCACCAACACCATAATTCAAAGGTATCAACTCTTCTTCAGTCTTCCTTAGTCATAATCAACACCCATGGAAGCAGCAGTCAAGAAATCAGATGGTGTATTGCACTGGGCAAATACGCTGCAAAAGACCTCTTTAAAGTGCTGAAGAGCAAAGATGTCACTTTGAAGACTAAGGTGCGCCCAACCCAAGCCATGGTATCAACACAACTTTAGTAGCAGCTAATTGTGTAGGAGCACTTAGTATGCTTCAAGTACCAACCGTTTCACATGCATTGTCTCACTTAAGCCCCACAAAACCCCATGAAGTCAGTCAGTGATACACAAACTTTCCTGTGCATCTGAATCCCCTGAGGGACTTGTTAAAACAAACTGCCAGACGGAAGCCAGGCACCACCCCAGAGACCTGGGGGTGGGTCCTGAGCATTTGCATTGCAAACAAGTCCCCAGGTGATGCTAAAGCTGCTGTCCTGGGACTTCCCTGTACACAGTGAAAACCAGAGGTAGACACTATTCTTCCCACTCTCATAGGTGAGAAAACTGAGGCACAGAGAAGCAATTTGCTCTAGGTCATGCTTGTGAGGAACAGGGCCAGGTCATGAATCTGGGCAGTCTGGTTCCAAGGTCTGCATTCAAATCTATGTTGGAGGAAGTGCAGCTAGAATGCTCCTTAGAAGTGGGAATGGCCAGACTTTATCTCTTGTACTTTGGTCATGTTGTCAGAAGGAACTAGGCCCTGGAGAAGGATACATGCTTGGTAAAGTGAAGGGGCAGTGAAAAAGGGGAAGACCCTCAACAAGATGGACTGACACACTGGCTACAACAACGGGCTCAAGTACAGCAAGGATTGCGAGGACGGTGCAGGACCAGGCACTGTTTCGTTCTGTTGTTGCTATGAGCTGGAACCTAACAACACCGAACAGCACCTAACAACAACAATGATATATGTCACAGGGAATACCCTGTCTATAACTCTACAAGCTACACAAAATACATCTGCTAGACAGACTCTATGCTCCAAAGTTCATTAAAGACCACCACATGCAAATACTGCATGTAAGTGATGTTGCAGAAAAAGAACGGGTCTGGTTCCACATCTGAGGTGACGTGTGTCTGTCAGGGTGGAGAGAGGACCCATCTGCAGCTTCGATCATTAGAAGCAGGAGTCTGGAACTAGAGATGGTGGTAGGAAAGGTCCTTCATTCCAGAACAGGCAGGGGGCTGGCAATCAGTCTGGGTATCCAAGACCCTTTTGCTTTGTGCAGTCAAATGTGGAGGAGTGAGCACTGGCCACACATTGGGTAGGTGGCACTGGGCACAAGACAGTCATGGGATAGGATAGGGCAAGGGCTCACCCACTCCTGGCCATAGCTGTCCTGCAGATCTTGTAGGTGGTGGTTCTCCCACTGTGGCCGTAGCCCCACACACAGCAGTGGAAACCATCCCTCCTGGGCCATGGCTGTGAAGTAGTCAGTGAAGCCAGCAAATGACTGGATGGCACCTGGGAGAGAGACAAGTGACACAGGGAGGGTAGAGACACAGACAGAGATGGGGACACAAGGTCAAGAACACAGGGTGAGAGGGACATGGAAAGACAGGGATACAGAGAGATAGATACATAGAAAATCAGGAACACATGAAGAGAGACAGGGACAGAGACCAGGACAGAGAAAGACAAGGATGCAGTCATTAACACAGAGAAGCTGACAGAAACACAAGTAGACAGTGACACAGAAAGACAGAGACAAGGACACAGAGATGGAAAGAAAGACACACAGAGAAAGAGAGGGAGAAAGATCCCAAGAAAGATCAATAGAGACACAGAGAGTCACAGAGAGAGACACTCAGAGACAACGTGGGAGAGAAACTGACCCAGAGAACCAAAAAGAGAAAGAAGCAATGGCCAAGAGACAGGGTCACAGAGGCCACACAGAGCAAGGGAACTGAAGAGATCATCATGGGTAGACAGGGTCAAAAGCAGACACTAAGATCCAGAATAAGCCAGAGCCCAAATGGGAGACCCCAAGGCCAATGAGTGGCCCCATTAAAGAGCCCCCCATTCTTCCTGGTCCTGTGGACACTCACCAATCTGAAAGTAGGAGTAGGCAGCCAGGGGTTCATTGACCAATCTGTCACGCTTTGGGTTCCGTGGCCGCAGGTGCATGATGTCACTCTCCGCCTTCTCGTAGGCCAGAGACACAGATGGGAACTGGCCAAAGGAGGGAAGGAGTCTTGCTGAAGGTCTGACTAGGCTCCTGTCCCCTGTGCTCTGGAGCTCCCCAGTGGGCAGGGATGGGACTGTGGTTGGTTATAGGGCAGGACCTGCAGTGACCACAGAGTCACACTCGCCTGGATGGCCTGGGCCTGGGCCTGGGCTGCCCCTGTCAGGAGTGCTGGCATGTCCAGTCCCACATCTGTCCTGGTGTCCATCTCCATCAATGTCTTTTGTTTTTATCTTCTCTGTCTCTGTCATTCTGTGTTTGCCTCTGGGGTACCCTGGTCTCAGCCTCTCTGTTTCCCTGTTTCTCTTTATGTCCTTACTCTTTTTGTTTCTTTGTCCCTAGCTCTGATCTTTCTCTGTGACTCTGTGTGTCTGTGTCCCTGTCTTTGCCATTCCCTGTTTCTCTGCCTTTTGTCTCTTCAGGTCCCTGTATCTCCCACCCCACTCACCCTCTTGTCCGAATGTAACTACAAAATGGCAGCAGAGCATGTTCTCAACTACGGGCCTTTGCATTGCCTGTCCCCTCTGCCACAAACACTCTTCCTCCAGATTTTCACATGGCCAACTCCCTCATCTCTTTGAGGTCTTTGTTCAGGTGTCACCTTCTCAATGAGGCCTTTCCTAAACCAACCAAACCAAATCAAATCCATGACTAGATTAGACTCATAAACCAAACCAAATTCACTGCTGTTGAGTCGGATCCGACTCATAGTGACCCCTCCTTGGGTTTCCGAGGCAGTATTACTACGGAAGTAGATTGCCCAGTCTTCCTTCCAAGGAGTGGCTGGTGGGTTTGAACAACCAGCCTTCTGGTTAGCGGTCAGATACCTTAGGCACTATGCCACCAGAGCTCCTGTTTAAGGAGTGATAGGAGTCATAGTGACCTTAAAATTGAACCACCACTTCCTTCAAGTGTACTTATCAAGGGCACAGGCTCTGGGGCCCTTGGCTGCTGGGGTCAAATCCTAGCTTTACCACTGGTTCAACCTGCTTATGCTTCAACTTACTCATTTGTAAAAAGAGTTTGACAATAATTAAGCCCATCTCATAGGGTGGCTGAGGGCAAAACTAAGTAAACGAGTATGTATGCCTGGCCCATAGTAGTAAGTGCCATGTAAGTGTTGTTGATACTGTCCACATGGCCAAGCATCCAGCCATGGCTACATCTATGGCCCTTTCTCATCTACCTTGGAGTCTGTCTGAATGTGTTTATCTGTCCATGTCTGTTTAGGGATATCTGGCTGTGATCCAAGTTTGGCTAGCTATCTGTGTCACTTAATACTCTGAATTTCTGTGTGTCCATGGGTTTGTCCATGCCCACCTCCCTGGCCACCTGTATTCCATGTCTGGCTGTCCATCAATGTATCCATATGCCTTCTCTGGGTTGTTCTGTGTCTAAGAGTGTCCATGGCAGTCTCTGTCCATCATGTCTGACCATGAGCATATATCGGTGGGCACTGTATGGGTGGGGACATCAGGGCTGTAGACTCACTATATCAGTGCAGAGTTCTATGAAGAGGATGGTGATGCACCCAAGGGGTAGGGGCACACTGACTGTGATGTAAATGAGGTATGGCGTCAGCTCAGGGATGTTCTTGGTCAGTGTATAGGCAATGGACTTCTTCAGGTTGTCAAAGATCAGCCGCCCTGTGGAGATAGAGCAGGTACCTCAGCCTCCTCTCCACCTGCTTCCTCTTGGGCCCACATTGCCCAGACCACCCCTGGCTCAGCCCGAACCCTGCTCCACGCCCGTCACAATGGAGGCGAAGTTGTCATCCAGGAGGATCATGTCGGCTGCATTTTTGGCAGCATCTGAGCCAGCAATGCCCATGGCCACACCAATGTCTGCCTTCTTCAGGGCTGGGGAGTCATTCACACCATCCCCTGTCACAGCCACGATTGCACCCTGCAGGGAGTGGGTGCAGGCAGGTAGGTGATCATCGAGAGGCCAGCCCAGGGTATCCCTCTGCACCCCTCATCATCAGATTCGCACCAGTCGTTGGCAGCTCTCCACAATCACCAGCTTCTGCTGGGGACTGGTGCGGGCGAACACCATCTCAGGGTGGGTGCGAAGTGCCTCAACCAGCTCTGATGGGTCCATGTCCTTCAGCTGCATGCCATTGATGACACACGCGCGGGCATCCCTGAGGAAGGAGAAGGGGGACTTGCTGGGGCCTCAGGCTTCGTGGGGTGTGGCAAGAACCCTGAGGAGGACTGAGGAGGGCTTACTTCCGATTAACCTGGTCCACGGGCACTCGGAGGCGGGCAGCGATGTCCTCCACTGTCTCACTGCCCTCTGAGATGATGCCCACACTGGCTGCGATGGCCTTGGCTGTGATGGGGTGGTCACCTGTCACCATGATCACCTGGAGGTGTAACCAGGAGACTCTTGACCCTTTCAGCTCATCCCAATTTTCCCATCCTCACTTGTAGACATCTGCTGATAGACTCATTCATTTATTCAACCAATCATGACCACCTATGAAGTGCCAGGGAAGTAACAGGGACAAAACAGATCAAAGTCCAAGTATAGCTAATGTTCTAGTGAAGAAGAAAGAAAATAAACATAATAAATAAATTACACCTAGTACTCACTTACTGACTATATTATCTGAATGTTTTGCATTTATGACAACAAAAAAAAGTCTACTATCCAACTATTTTGTGCATTAATCATGTACTTCTGACAGTAACAAACCCCAGCATGTGAGGCAAGATGGTTGTGATGGTTAACATTATGCCTACTTGGTTGGGCCACGATTCTTAGTGGTTTAGCAGTTATGTAATGATGTAATTTGAAAGTTACGTGATGATGTTATAATCCTCCATTTTGCGATCTGATGTGGTCACACTCCGTTTTCACATAATGCTGATTTTCATATAATAGCTTGGTCTTTGTAACCTAGCCATGGTGATACGTGTATATGGTATGTTGTTACTTTTGTTGTTTTGATCACCACTGTCAAGGTGGTCCCTGATTCATGGTGACTCTATGCACAATGGTCTTGTGCCATCCCCATGATTGGCTGCAGAGTGAACTGTTGTGATACATGAGGTTTTCAAAATGATTTTTGGAAGTAGATCACCACGCCTTTCTCCCTAATCTGTCTTAGTCTGGAAGCTGCACAGAAATCTGTTCACGATCATAAAAACATGCAAGCCCCACTGACAGATGAATGGTAGCTGCCTGTGAGGGACAATGGCCAGAAATTGACCCCATGTCTCCTACATGGAAGGTGAGAATGCTACCACTGAAATACCAATGTCCCCACAGAATATTTTAGAAGGTGATGAATGCTAAGAAAAATAATAAAGCTGGGAAAAGGGGATGGCAAGTGCTGGGTGAAGGAAGTGGTGACTCAATTTCAAGGTCACATGAGTCAATCATTTCAATGGCAATGGGTTTGGTTTCATTTCGTTTAGGGAAGGCCTCATTGTGAAGGTGGCACTTGAACAAAGACGTGAAGAGATGAGGGAGTTGGCCATGTAAAAATCTGGGAGAAGAGCGTTTGTGGCCGAGGGAATGGCAATGCAAAGTTCCTCAGTTGAGAGTATGCCTGAACTGTTGGAGGAACAGCATGGAGGCACGCTCAGAGAGAAGCGGGAAAGAGGCAGAAGGGCTAAGGAATGACTTAAGAAGGTAATAGGCCCCAGACCTTACAGGACTTTATAGATCACGAGAAAACCTTGGGCACTGCTTGATTAGCATCTGTTCTCCCACCCTCAGTTTGTCTTTGGAGAACCATTTCTCCTCCTACCCCCAGGCAACTGGTTGAAGTGAGGTCCCTGGCCAAGATTGGGGAAGTGAGCCCAGACCGGCCAATCAAGGTATTCCATCCCCCAAGCCACAGTGATTGGTTCAGGGACTCAATATGGAGCTATTACAAAAGAGGCACTCTTTCTGTGGGCTAGCTAACCAGATGGGATGTCAATTGGAGCCGCTGAGGGGACAACCTTTGCCCCCTAAGATAATTGCTTGAGAATAAACCTTGAGGAGAGAAAAGCAGAGCTGAGACATGAAGGAAGGCAAATTCCTAATGAAATGACCCTGAGTCCCTGGATCCAGCTATGCCTGAAGCTTCATTCTCCAGAGTCTTTCAGTTTCATGAACCAATATATTCCCTTTTTTGTTCAAGTCAGTTCCTGTTTAGGGATAGGGTTTCCTATCCCTAAACACTCCATCCACACCATCACCTGGACCTCCCTTCAAGTGGCCTACCCGGATGCCTGCTGTACGACACTTGAGCACGGCGTCTGGAACAGTGGCTCGGGGTGGGTCTATCATGGATACCAGTCCCGCAAAGCACAGGTTGCTAGTTGGAAAGTTCATGGCCTCCACGTCAAAGGCATAGCCAGGTGGGTAGTCCTTCTCACTCAGGTAGAGCTGGCAGAAGCCTAGCCAGGAAACAGGAAGTTAGAGAGGAGCCCTGGGAGGAGCTTTTCCCTGACAGGGCCAAGAGATGAGAGAAACGACAAACCCTTCATTCATATTACCTAACTCCATCCTCTTGCCAAAGGTCACACAAGTAAAGATCCAAAATTAGACCACAGGCCTGTGCCTTCCAGTGTCAGGCAGGTTTAAGTTTAACCAAGGCAGAGGTTAGGGAAATTTAAGGGTTAGGACAAAAATTGGGGGAGGTCAGGGGTCAAGACCAGGATAGGGAAAGTCAAGTTGAGGAAGGTCAAAGAGTCAAGATGAGGAGTCTGAAAGGTGTCAGTTGAGGCAAGGGCTGGAAAAAAACATAGGATCACAAGTTAAGTCAGGATGGGGAAAGTCAAGGTAAGGACAGGTGGGGAGGATCAGGGTTCAGAGGAGGAACCGAGGGCGGTCAGGGGTCAGAAGGAAACTTTAAAATCAAGGGTGAGTGTGTAGAAGGGCGCAGGGCAGGGTCCAGGAAGGTCCACTGGCCTCTTTATGCTCTGGATCCTCCCTATCTCGCGTGGGGGGTCTCACCAAGCACTCGTTCACCCAGCCCTCCCAGGCTGAGGTAGGCCGTCTGGAAGGCCTCGCGCCACTGCTCGTCCAGCGGCAACTCCTGGCCCTTGATGAGGATCGAGCTACAGCGCTCCAGCACGCGCTCTGGGGCGCCTTTCATCACAAGCACGTGCCGTGGGTCCCGTGGATCCTCCAGTGTGTGGATAGACAGCTGAGGGCAGAGAGGGGGCGGGACTGTAGGCGAGGCTACCGAGCATGGAGGAGGGGTGCGCTGAGTGCAGGGGCGTGGGTTTCCACCAGATCCTTTGGGTGGGCTGGTTAGGGGCTTGGCTGAAGGCACCGCCTTGTTTGGCAGTGGGCAGGACGAGGATGAGGGTGGGGTTTGGCCAGGGAAAGGTGGGGAATAAGGGCCAAGACTCGTCAAGGGCAAGACCAGAAAGCGGCTGGGTCCTGGGCCCTCCAGTGGTGGGACTATGCGGTTGGCAGCGGGCTCGAGGAGTGGGCGGGGCTGCCCGCGGAGGCTGCGCACCTGAAACTTGTTGGTGGAGTTGAAGGGGATCTCGCAGACTTTGGGGAAGCGCTCGCGGTAGCCCATGGCGTTGCCCAGCGTCAGCTCAGAGAACTTGAGTAGCGCGGTCTCGGACGCGTCACCGATCACGATGCGCTGGGAGCGGGGGCCAGTGTTAGGGACGAAGGCGGCGGCCCCAGGTTCCCGGGGGCGCCCCGGACGTCCCCAGCTCTCACCTTGGGCACCGGCACCGCGTCCTGGCCGGACCTGAAGGCAGCTCTGTTGCACAGGGTGAGCACGCGGCACAGGGCCCGCCATGTCTCCGAAGACTGGTCAAATGTCTGTCCTAGAGGCCGGACGTGGGGGCTGGAACCCGGAAGGATCCCACACAGGCCCCAGACCCGCCGCAGCGGCCGCTCCCTCAAACCCAGACTGAGCCCCTCCGCCTAGGTCTAGGCCAGCGGCTCCTCCTCAGACCTAAGATCCAACCCCCTCCTCAGTGAACCTTCTCTCTAGACCCAATATGGAGTGTACTGGGAGACCTATCGGAAGGAAGACTGGGCAATCTATTTCTGTAAAGATTTACTGCCTTGGAAACCCACATGGAGTCGCTCTGAGTCAGAATCCACTCGATGGCGGTGAATTTGGTTTGGTTTGGTTTGTGAGGCCCTTACTGAGCTCCGTCTCAGACCCGAATCCTCTCTCTGGGCCCAGAACCCAGCTTCTCCCAGAGCTGGGATGGAATCCCTTCCCTTTTATATTGACACCCTCGCCCCTGTCAGTAACCTCAGAGCTCCCTTCTAGATCCCCTCCATCTATCGGAGCCCGAGCTTAGAGCCTGCCTGCCCCGCCTCCTGTCCCCGCAGACCCCCACACCTGACTGGTCTTCTGTGGTATCTGCTGAGTGGATGTGGTTGTCAAACCACAGATGGGACACAGTCATGCGGTTCTGAGTGAGGGTTCCTGTCTTGTCAGAGCAGATTACTGATGTAGAGCCCAGAGTTTCCACTGCCTCCAGGTTCTTGACCACACAGTTCTTGCTGGCAAGCCGCTTGGCTGTCAGAGACAGGCAGACCTGAGGGGAGAAACCAAGTGCTCGGCCCAGTCTTTGCTTCCAATCCCACTTCTTCCTCTTCCCTGGCATTCAGGGGTCCTTTGTCCCAGCCACAGTTCTGCATACGCAGCATTGGTCTGAAAAAGCCAGGCTGTGTCTTGCCTCCAAGCCTTTGCTTTCCACCTGGGAGCCTTCCTCAGTCTGCCCAAACATAGCCAGGCCTCTCTCTGAGCTGCTCTAACGGATGTTTTGTAAGTTTTCTTATCAACAGAATATAAAAATGAGAAAACATTCCTCTGGGCCTGTCTCGGGCTGGGGAGCTGACAGTTGAAGGCCATTTACATGCTGGCTGCACACACTGGCCTCCGCCTCAGCTGGTCAGGATGTCAACATCTCTGAGTCCTCAGTGCCTATAGCACAGAGCGTGGCCAAGAGTAGCCTTGGTAAATGTTTGCTGACTGGATGGGTAAATGGAAAGAGGTTCCGGGTGGAGCCTGGAGGAATGGCTAGACAGATGGACAGCCCTTTCAACTCCCTGCACCCCTCTTCTGGCTCCCCAACTCACCGTGACAGTGGCCAACAGTCCCTCAGGCACATATGCCACCACAATAGCCATGAAGAAGACCATGGCCCGCAGGAAGGTGTAGCCAATGCACATGGCCACCACAAAAAATGTTGCACCAAAGAGGATGGCCAGGCCTGCGATGATGTCCACAAAGTGTTCGATCTCAATAGCAATGGGTGTCTTTTCGTTTTCCACTCCTGATGCCAGAGATGCAATGCGCCCAATTATGGTGCGGTCCCCTGTGCTCACCACCAGGCCCTGAGCTGTACCTGCGGTGGGTCCAAGAGGGTGACTTAGAGCAGGGCGAGCAGCAATGGAGCTGTGCACCGCAATGTGAACTGAAGCAAGGGGCAGTCATGGAGGGCAGTAGAGGGCAGTGTGACCTGGGAGGAGGGTAGTAATAATGGGAAACAGACGTGTGGCCTGCACAGGTGGCAGGAACATAGCGTAGGTAAGCAGTTTGTGTCAGAACGTAGCAGTAGAGGAGCCATCGCAGGCAGTGTGATTGGCTTAGTAGTAATGGGAAGCGTGGAGGCTGTGTGGTCAGATGGGCAGGCAGCCAGGGGCCTCACAGACCCTCAAGACACATGGTGGAGAAGAAGGCGATGTTGCGGGTCTCCAGAGGGCTGTCGTGTGTACATTCAGGCGAGCGGGTCTGCGGCTCAGACTCTCCAGTCAGCGAGGAGTTGTCCACCTTGCAGCCCTGGGCTGCCAGGATGCGGATATCGGCTGGCACTCGATCCCCACCTTTCATTTCTACCAGGTCGCCTACCACCAGCTGGTCTGCGTTGATCTGGAACTTGTCCCCATCTCGGATCACAGTTGCTTGCTGTGGGGCAGGAGCACCAGAGGTGAAGGGATGGAAGTGGAGGTTGCTAGATATGAGGATGTGGAAAGGTGGAAAGAAATGGGGAAAGGTGGGATCATGGGAAGAGCTGAGAGTCAGTGGGGAGAGATGGGGTCCATGGATGAAGGGCAGGTTGGTTCTGATGGGAAATAGGAGCCCCCAGAGAGATGCCAGGCGGCCTGCCTGGGATGTTTGGGACCCACCTGGGGTACAAGGTTCTTGAAGCTGGCGATAATGTTGGTGCTCTTAAACTCCTGATAGTAGCCAAAGCAGCCAGTGACCACTACCACAGCGATGAGAGCCAGTGCCAAGTATAGCTGGGAGAAGAAGAGGCGGCTGGGCTTTATGCCTAGGACTTGGCGGTGCCTGCACATGGCCACCCTCCTGCTCCTTGGTCCCTTGGCATCCGCTGGGTCACCCCAGGCTTTTCCCCAGACACTCTGGAAGCTTCATGTGCTTTTCCCTGTGTCCTATGTCCTCTCTCCCCATGCCCTTCATATCCCACCATCAACCACCCTGTATTCTTAGTGTCTTGTGTCCTCGTGTCCCCATATCTCATATCCTCTGGCCCTTGAATCCTAAATGTCCCATGTTCCATGTGCCCATGTCCTGTGACTCATGCCCCATGTCACCATGTATGTTGGTTTTATGTGTTCCCTTTTCCTCTGTCCCCCATGTCTTTCATTCCCATTTCCATTGGCTTATATCCCCATGTCCTGCATTCCTGTGCCCCAAGTTTCATATTCTGTGTTTTCCATAACCTTGTGCCATTCTCTCCTCCCTATGCCCAATAGTTTCTTTGTCCTCACGTCTCCGTTTCCGTGTGTTTGTGCTGCAGATCTCATGCTCTATGTTCTGTGTCCTTCATGACCAGTGTCCTCATGTCCCCAACCCCAGTCCCTGTGAACAATATCTTCCTCTGTCTCCATCCTATGTTCTGTGTCCTATGGACTTTTCAGGCCCATGTCCATTGTCAGAAGATGTCCCTAGTTCTCCAAGTCACCTGTTCTGATCCCTGTCATATATCTAAGGACTCCTTGTCCTGCATTTTTATGTCTTCATTTCTTGTATTTCCCCATTTCCTAGGTCCTAAGGCTCATATCCCTTGTGCCCCCCATGTCCTCATGTCCTATATCCCCACATCTGAGTCCATTTTCCCTGTATCCCCATCCTTGGTTAATTCCATGTCCTATGTCTATGTCTTGAGTATTGCAACTCCATGTTTTGTGCCCCTATCCTATCCCTCATATCTGAGACTCATTCTCAGTGATCCCTGTGAGCCTTGTGACCTGTGTGTCCTCAGTTCTATCCCATACACCAATGTCCTTGTACCCCCATGACCCATGTCTTGGCATTGCACCTCCATGTATTTATATCCTTATCCTATGTCCCCATTGTACTGAGTCCCATGCTTAATGTCCTCTTGTGTCTCAGACCCCTGTGACTGATATGTGCCTCGTAGAACCTGCCACTCACATTGTCGTCAGTGGTTAGGTCACCCTCACTGGCCTGGATGCTGAAGGCAATGAGGCAGATGGCAGCAGCCACCCACATGAGACACTGCAGACCTCCTGCCAGTTGTCGTGCAAACTTCACGTACTCAGGGGTTCCCCGAGGTGGCCTTAGTGCGTTGGGCCCGTCTCGCAGCAGCAGTTCAGCTGCCAGGCTTGCCGACAGGCCCTGAGGACAGAGGGACAGGGATTATGGTGGGTGCTAGAAAGGCTTTCCTCTCACCAAAGACCCCTCATGCTGTGGGGTGGGGTCACCCCTCTGGCTCTTTCCCTCTGTGCCTCTCCCCCATCTCTGTCTCTCTCCCTTCATCTCTCTATCTCTGTTCCTCTCCCTTCCTCCCTCCCCCCTTTGTCTGTCTCTCCTTTCCTGTTATCTCTGCCTCGGTGTCTCTCTCTCTCTCTTCATTGCCTCTCTCTATCTCTGCCTCGCTGTGTCTCTATCTCTTTCCATCTGCCTCTCTTACTCTGTCTCTCTCTGTTTTTGACCTTTTCTAATGCCTTTTCTCCACCATCCCTCTCCGTGTCTCTCTATATACTTCTCTCTCTCTCCAGTCTCTTTCTTACATAAACACCTCTCCATGTGTCTGTGTGGATCACTCTCTCCTCTCCTTCCCTTCCCCTTGGCCTACCCCAGCTCACCTTGATTGCACTGGTCTGGTACTTCTGTTCCAGTTCTGCCACTGACAGCTGGTGGTCGTTCTGTGTGGCCGATGGCAGAAACTCGTTCTCTGGTTCTCACCAGCCCCCTGGGCCCCCGCCCTTGCCCAGGCTCCAATCAGCCCCATGCCCCAGCGCCATGCTCACAATCTCCATCTCCTTCTTCATGTTCTCTAGCTTCTCCTTCTTCTTCCCTCCACCACCGCCCGCCTTCTTCTTGCTCATCTTGGCTGCCATGTCCCCACGAGGGCCCGGACCCAGCTCCACTGAGTACAGCTCATAGTTCTCCTGAGAGTGGGGAGGGGAAGGTGGCAGAGGAGACATCAGACCCCAAGAGAGTGCCTGCCCCCGACCACCAACCTCTGGACCCTGGACCCCACTTACTGCCTTCCCCATGGTGCCTGCTTTGGTTGTCCTCCTTTGCCTAGACAGAGTCTGGGGTCTGGAGCAGCCCTGATATATCCAGGGAGGGAGGGGGTGGAGCAGAACCAGCCTGATTACAGTTGATTACACGGCTCCTTAGGATGACCTTCAGGTCTACATCGTTTAAAAGTTCCCTACTGGACTGCCCCAACCTGCCCAAACCCCACGGAGCTCCGTTCATCTTCTGCTCAAGCAGTGAATCACTAAGTATATTCACAACAAGAATAACAAACATGCCCACCGAGCTGAGGGCTCTCATGTATTAACTTATTTAGCCTCACAGAACCCGTGAGGTGGGAACTATTCTTATCTCCCCTTTACAGATGGGGAAACTGAGGTGTAGAAGGGTTAAATCACTTGCCTGTGGTCCTCAAGCTAGGACGTAATAGAGTTGGGACTCAGAGCAGGCAGGTGAGCTGCAGGAGTGTCTGCTCTTAAGCCGTGTAGCCTGTGCAGGACTGGAGGAGGAAGATGTTCACAACAGTCCCTGTAATGGCTGCTGTTTGCTAGGTATTTACTATGTGCTAGACTGTGTTCTGTGTGCTTTAATCATTTCAGTAACTCCTCACAACAGCTCTGCAAAGTTATGTTATCTTATTAGTCCCTTTGTACAGTTGAGAAAACAAAGGCACAGAAAGGTTTAGGACTTTGCCTAAGGTCACACGGCTAAGTATCAGGGAGAGGATAGGTGCCTATGTTCGACCCCAGAGCCTAGCTCTTACAAGGTACCACTCATGAAAAGTCCAGATTTCACAGTAGCACCAAGTATATTCCAGGTTCAGCACATGTGTCCTTATGAGTCCTTGCACTCAACTCCTGTGAGGGCTGCAGTATAATTCCCATTGGGTAGAAGGTGAAACTGATGCTCAGAGAGGTTCAAGGAGGGTCTCAGAGATATCCAGCTATAACCAGCATAGCTTTCAGTCACCCTGACCTGCCCAGACAGATAAACTGAGGTACAGAGCAGGAGAAGGGATGTGTCCAAGGGCCCTGGCTTGAGCTTGGTGCTGGGTTTGCAGTCTGGGGACCCTCTCCATGTCCCCTAGGCAGGGACCTTTGTGGGCAGCAGTGAGGGGCCAGCCTGGCAGAATATCAGGGTCCTTTGACCTCATTGGGTGGGTGTGTCTACTGGGGTGATTGTGGGTGTATCTGATAAGATAATTGCCTTGGTGATGTCCTTCTCCTCTGAGGCAGGTCATCTGGGAATGTCAAAGCTGTTGAGCAGTCCAGGCTCCTGCAGGTTGGCCATCCCCACCTGCTGCAGGAAACCCCACGAGAGGAGGCCGCTCTCGCAGTGAGTCCACTTCCTCTGTCCTTCATTCCGCTGAGCTACGTGTATAAAAAAGCAGTGTCCGTGTCTGCTTCCCTTCCCGCTCAGGATGAGCTCCATAGTCATTCCTGGAGTCTCTAGGAACCTACAAGATCTGGCATCAGAGCACCTCTCTCTTGCACAGTTCTGTGGGCCCTGGTCTTACTACAGTCTGTACAGGCCAAGGCCATTCCTGCTTCAGGGCCTTTGCACTTGCAGTCCCTTCTGTTTGGTACTCACTTCCTTAGATGTGTACATGGCTCTTTCTTAACCTCCTTCAGGTCTCTTTCAAATGTCACCTCTTCAAAGAGGTTGCCCTGCAATACTGTACCCCCACCACACTCCATCTCCTTACCCTGCTTTATTCACACCTCTTACTGGTTTTTATCCCAACTTCAGGAGCTCTGGTGACACAGTGCCTAGGCATTTGACTGCTAACCAGAAGGTTGGTGGTTCAAACCCATCAGCTGCTCCGTGGAAGGAAGATGAGGCAATCTGTGAAGATTTACTGCTTTGCAAACCCAGTGGGGGTTGCTGTGAGTCAGATTAACTCTATGGCAGTGGCATTGGTAGTGGGTTTATCCCAACTTAGGAGCTCTGGTGAACAGTGGTTAAGTGCTTGGCTACTAAATAAAAGGTCGGTGGTTTGAACCGGGTTCAAACCCAGCCACACAGCAGGAGGAATATGTGGCAGCCTGCTTCCCTCAAGATTACAGCCTTGGAAACTGAATGGGGAGTTCTACTCTTCCTGTTCATTGCCATGAGTTGGAATCAACTATCTATTCTTTTTTTTTTTTTTTTTGGGGGGT
>NW_006922063.1:946103-954188 GCF_000298275.1 Orycteropus afer afer
AGGGGTCCAAGATTATCTTCTGTGTCTGTGTTAATTGGTTTCCCTTTTCTTTGTTGAAGAGGGTCTGTGCAATCCTTCTGCCTAGTCCGCCATCTTCCTTTTGGGTATCAACTATCTATTCTTATATCCCAACTTGACATTGTATTTTATTTGTTTGGTGTCTGTCTTGCCACACTAGAAGGAAGACTGGGAATTGGTTTTGTTTGCTGCTATATACACAGCACCCAGAACAGTGCCTCTCAGACATATCACAGATGCTTGATAAACATCATTGAATGTTGAACAGAATTTATCTCATCATGTGGTTGGAACAAATCTAGAGCACTGGGCCAGCCCTCAGGAAATCTCAATCATTGGGAACTACTTGAGTACCCTGCACTGACACCAGTCCCTCAGACCTGGTTTACCAGTGCCCCTCCCAATTTGTCCAGGTCCTGCACAGGTTAAGGACCCCGTAGCCTAAGGATCCTATAGCCTAAGACCCACTTTGGCAGGATCATGTCAGGCTGTGCCTCAGTTTTGATTCTGTAAACAACCCAGAACAGAGAGGGCATTTTGGGATATCAAGAGGTTTAGGGAATGGTCAGAGAGTCATTCTGTGACCTCTGCATTTTCTGTTCAAAACAACATCACAAACCAAAGGCTCAAAGAGGAAAATAGTCTACAGGACAAATACATAAACTGTGTCCTCATCTACTCTGAGACCAGAAGAACTAGATGGTGGCCGGCTACTACTACCACCTATCCTACTTAGGGCTATAACAGATGGGCTCTGACAGAGTGGGAGGAAAATGTAGAACAGAACCTCACATTCCTAAAAGAAAAAGTAAATAAATAAAACTCACCTACTGAACTGGTTGGCTGGAGAACTCCCTGAGGCTATTGCCCTGATAAACCTTGAACATAAACTAACCCAAGGTCACCTTGAAGCTAAATAACAAATAGACTAAAAAATAATGAATATCATGCAATCTACTGTCATAGTGATATTGCCTCAGAAATCTGAGACTATGGCCCTTAGACACCCTTCAGCTAGAAATTGAGCTTAACCCCCATGACTCAACTGGCAGCCAAACGGTAGACCTGGGAAACAGTAATATCAGGAGGGTAAGGAAGGTTGGGCAATCTGCTTCCGTAGTGATACCGCCTCCTCAGAGACCCAGGGAGGGGTCGCCATGAGTCGGGTCCAACTCTATGGCACATAACAACAACAATACAACATGCACTCATTAGAACAGTCAAGCCTATGAGATCAAGAAGACAGCATTTTCTTAGGGCTACAGCTAGGAAGGTGGGAGGGGATGAGAAGGAAGGAAGAAAGGAAGGGGTAAGCACAAGGAAGAAGTGGGAAGAATGTTGTGAGAGTGTGAGGGATGTGGTAAATGTCACAAAACAATGTATGGATTATTGAATGGAAAACCAATTTGCTCCTTAAACTTTCACTCAAATCACAATATAAATAAATAAATAAATACAAGAAACACTAAGCATAACCTAACCCTAAAAGTAACCCACTAATCCTCACCTTAAACATAACCCTAACCCTAATTCTAAACCTAAACTTAGCTCCAAGGCTAAAGCTAACCATAAAACTAATCTTAACCCAAACATCCTGAAACTAACTCTAAACCTAAAGCGAAAACTAAACCCAAATACTAAAACCTATAGTGCCTAAGGCACTTGACTGCTAACCAGAAGTCTGGCAGTTCAAACCCACCAGCCACTCCTTGGAAGGAAGATTGGGCAGTCTACTTCCATAGTGATACCGCCTCGGAAACCCAAGGAGGGGTTGCTATGAGTCGAATCCGACTCAACAGCAGTGAGTTTGTTGGTTTTTTTAAGCTTAACCCTAATACTAAACCTAAGCCTAACCATCACTGTAACCCTAAAATTTGTCCTAAACAAAACACCCTAAACACTAACCCCAACACTCGCCCTAACCCTAGCACAAAACATAAACCCAAACACAGACACACACAACACTATCACAGCCAGGGCTGGCCCTCAGCTGTACTAGTGGTTAAAGTAATTGAAGCACTTTCATCAATATTGGTAAGCAGCTCCTGCCTACATCCCCTGAGTGGCCCCAAACCCTCCCCCAAGAATCCAAACTTCCCCCATCCAACCACTTGAAGGGGATGCCTGGCCCAACTTGGCCCTGCTCTAGTTCCATGGTCATGTCCATTCTGACTGGTGAGTGCCAAGCCATGTTGATGGTTAAATATTTGAGGTGGTACCCAAGTTCTGTGCTTTGAGGGGTCTTTTCTTGCCCAATCTATTCTTTTACTGTATGTCCAGGCTGTATGAATCTCTGCCTTGGGAGGTGAACACAGAGGCTTTTACCCAGTGGTGGGATCTGGAGAAGGTGGCAGGTGTTCCAATGTCTTTGCAACCCTTGGATGTACACCAGATGGAGTGTATAATGCCATTTCAGGCTGATGGGCAACTTTCTCTCTTTGCTGAAAGTTACTCAGTGAGCTGGCTTGACTCGAGCATAGGCTTGTCATAAGAATATTGCAAAGCCTGACGCTATCCATTACCATAGTAAATTATATCTAGTAGTAAATGGGTAGATGGCACCTAACAACATTTACCATAATAGTGCAGCACTTCTCTGAGCCTGGAGCACACAGACCAGGTGGAAACTCTTTTTAGAATAATTAAAAGTCAGAATTATTTTCTGTTTTTCCTGAGAAAAAGAGTGAAGGTCAGACTATTAAACAGATTGTGAACATTACATGGATTCTAAAAGGAAATTTGAATTACGAGTCTTCTGGAACCTCAATTGTACATACCTTAGGGACTCACAGCTCCCTACAAGGCCTGATGGTATCAGACTCCAGACTGTCCCCTCTTCCTCCCATGTGCCACTTTCCTCTTTCATTTAGGATTCAGTCCGCCCAGACCTTCTGTCTTTCAAATGATCATTTTAGAACCTTGCCATATGCTGTCTCATTTGCTTGAAACACCCACTCTGCCTCTTCCTCATGCTCAACTGCTCCTTGCATATTGGTTCAGCTCAGATGTCCCTTCCTCAGTGAAAACCTTCTTGGACCGCCCATCAGGGTAGGTTGGGTCCCTTCTCTGGGCTCCCCCAGGTCCCTAGACTTTCCCTTCACAGCTCTGACCATTCTGGACTGTCACTATTTGGTGATATTTCATCTACCCCCATGGACTCCATGGGGACAGGACCCAGGATATCTCAGTCACCCCTGTGTGCCCTGTATTGCCTAGCCCCGGGTCAGCCCAGTCTGGCCTCAGGTGGCTTCAGGGAGTGTTTGCTGAGTGAAAGAACTCATTGTGACTGCTACTCTTGGTGTGTGTTTACTCTTGGTGTGTGTTTGGGTCTCTCTGATAAGATAGTGGCCTCAGCAATGCCCTTCACCTCCTAAGCAGGTCACCCCCTCTTATCCCTGGGCCTTGGGAAGATTGAAATTAGGGGCAGGGAGGGCAAGGACTTGGTTGTCTCCTTTCTCTTCAAGTCAGGCACAGGAGGTAGGGAGGTAGGGTCTGGCCCCTAGGCTGGCTGAACGGGCAGCCAGGTCTCCTGTGTTCCAATCATCTCTTACTTAGTCCAGCTCATGAAAGGCCAGCCACGCTGGCCCTGCGTATGGAGCACTCTGTGTCCTCAGGAAACTGCCAGACTGTCCCTGTTCTGGGATCTTAAATCATCCAGAACCCAACCATCTCCCTCTTCTCCTCTGTCCCACCCTGGTCCAGCCTCCATCCTTCCCTGCCTGGACTATCACAGCAGCCTCCTCCTGGTCTCCCTGTTCCCAACCCTGCCCCCACAGTCTGTTCCCCACTTGCAGCCGGAGGGAGCCTGTGCACACCTGGTCAGATCAGGCCCATCTGGCTCAGAACCCTCCTGTTGCTCCAGCTCACCTTGGGTGAAAGCAGTGTTCTCATCCTTGACCTCCAAAACCCTAGTGATCTTGCTCTGTCACGGCCCTGATCTCAACCTCCTCCCAGTTTCCCCCTTGCTCACTGGATTCCAGGTACACAGTCCTCAGGCACAGCAAAACAGGCTCCTGCCTCAGGGCCTTTGCATTTGCTGTTTTCCATTCCTGGGACGCTTTTTCCTCAAATATCTGGATGGCTCCCTCCCTTCCTCAATCAAGTTTTTACTCAAATGTTGTCTTCCCAGTGAAGCTTCCATGAGCAGGCTAATTGAAACGGTAACCCACTGTGACCCTCCAGCCCCTTCCACTCTGTTACCCTCTTTACTTTTCCCCCATAACTTTCTAACATACTATACCATTTTTCTTACTTATTAGGTTTCTTGTGTATTTTCAAGGAGCCCTGGTGGCGCAAGTAGTTAAACTCTTTTTTTTTTTTTTAACAACTTTTTCTCTTTTTTTATTGTGATTTGGGTGAAAATTTACAGAGCAAATTCACTTTCTATATAGCAGTTCACATACTTTGTCTCGTGACCTTGACCACAATTTGCCCCAATACAACAGCTCCCTTCCCACTTCCTCCCAATAGTTACCTCTTCCTGTGTCCATCCCTCCAGCACTCCTGCCCCTGGAGCTGTCTCCCTGTGCATACACAGCCCTTCTTTCTCCCATGATTGATTCCTTCAACGAGTATATCTATCTAATGTAAATGTTCAACTCATATGCCAGTGTTTTGTTTGGTTGGAAACCACAGGAGTGGGTTTAATTCCAGACCTGAAGGGCAGCTAGGGGCCATGCAAGTAATTAAACTCTTGACTGGTCAAATGGTCAGTGAATCTAATCCACCAGCTGCTCTATAGGAAAAAGATGTGGCAGTCTGTTTCTGTGAAGATTACAGCCTTGGAAACCCTCTGGGGCAGTTCTACTCTGTCCTATCTGGTTGATATGAGTCAGAATTGACTCAATAGCAATGGGTTTTGAGTTGATTTTGGTTTTGTGTCTTTTTTTGAATCCTCCTCATAGATTGTGAGTACCATGAGGGCAGGAATTTTTGCCTATTATTTATTTAAAAAAAAAAAAAAATCTGATACATCCCTAGTACCTAGAACAGTATATGGTAGCCACTCAATAAACATTTGTTGAATGAATAATCTCACTGTCTCTGGGACACTCAACAACACACAGCAGCCCTCAGAGCCACAAACGCTGACATGAACACATGATCCTGCCCTGGGTAATGTTTCTTATACAGCAAAGATGGAAGACCCTAACGTAAACAGAAGGGCAGACACACAGAGAGATAATGACAAAAACCTGAGATAACAGCTGACACCCATCAGAACTTCCTGCCCTCAGCCCTGCCATAAGTGCTCTATAATTTGCTTATGTCATATTGCACTGGGCAAAGCTGTTGCGAGAAGTCCTCTTTAAGGTGTTGAAGAGCAAAGATGCCACTTTGAGGACTAAAGTGTGCCTAACCCAAGGCACTGGCATTTTCAGTTGCCTCATATACATATGAAAGCTGGCCAATGAATAAGAAAGACAAAGAAGAGTTGATGCTTTCGAGTTATGTTGGCGAAGTACCATGGACTGCCAGAAGAGCAAACAAATCTGTTCTGGAAGCAGTGCAGCCAGAATGCTCCTTGGAAGTGAGATTGGCCAGACTTGGTTTCACCTACTTTGGTATATTGTCAGAAGGGCCTGTTTCCTGGAGAAGGTTATCATGCTTGGCAAAGTGTAGGGTATGTGAAAATGAAGAAGACCCTCAACAAGATGGATTGACACAGTGGCTACAACGATGGGCTCAAGTATAGCAAGGATTGTGAGGATGGCGCACAACTGGTCAGTGTTTCCTTCTGTTCTACATAGGATCACTATGAGTTGGAACCAACTCAGTGGCACCTAACAACAATAACAACAATGTGATTACACCTGCAAAGAACTTATTTCCAAATAAGGTCATATCCACAGGTCCTGCAGGTTAGGCTCACAAAAAACACCAATTAGTTTTATTTGTTCTTGAACTTGGTATAAATGGAATCATATAATATGTACTATTTTTTATCTAAGGAGCTCTGGTGGCATGGTGCCTAAGGCATTTGACTGCTAACCAGAAGGCTGGCCGTTCAAACCCACCAGCCACTCCGTGGAAGGAAGACTGGGCAATCTACTTCTGTAAAGATTTACCAGCATGGAAACCCTAAGGGGGTTGCTATGAGTCGGAATTGACTCAATGGCAGTGAGTTTGTTTTTTTGTTTTTTTGATTTTGGTATTTTGTATCTGGCTCCTTTAACTGATCATATTATTCATGTGATCTATTCGTTCTGTTGCATGTGCCAGCAATTTTTTTAAAAAATAATTTTATTTATTTATTTTGCTGTTGTTGAAATATGCACAGCAAAGCATAACACCAATTCATCAGTTTCTACATGTACAATTTAGACACATTGATTACATCCTTTGAACTATGAAACTGTTCTCCACTTTCCTTCTCTGAGTTGTTCTTCCTCCTTTAACAATAAACTCGCTGTCCCCCAAGGTTCCTATCAAATCTTTCAAGTTGCTGTTATCAATTTAATTCCATATAGATGGTTTTTAAAAGAGTATAATGCTCAAGGCAGACATTTTTTACTTGTTAAACTAAACTATTAGTTTAGTTTTAAGAAGACTTCAAGGGATAATTTTGGTTTAAGGGCAATAGTTTCAGGGGTTTATCAAGGCTCTGAGGTTCTAGAAAGTCTAGAGTCTGTGAGAAATTTTAATTTGGTTCTGCATTTCTCCCTTTTGATCAGGATTCTTCCCTGGAATCCTTGATCAAAATGTTCAGTAATGTTAGCCAGGCACCATGCAGTTCTTCTGGTCTCATGGCAAAGGAGGCAGCTGTTCATGGAGACAATTAGCCACACAGTCCATTTCCTTCTATTCCTGACTCTCCTTCCTTTGTTTCTCCAGGCAAATGGAGACCAATTGTTGTGCTCTGGATGGCCTCTTGCAAGCTTCTAAGACCCCAAGCTTCATGCAAAAAGCTAGGAGGTAGAACAGAAGCACTAAACACATTATTAGGACAATTAACTGGAATGTCCTATAAAACTATATAACCCTGCCATATATCTGGGACTTCCAGTAAGATGGAGGAATAGGCAGACAAGTGACACAGAACACTCTTCAACAAAGAAAAACCAATTGACAAGAGATACAGAAGATAATCCTGGAACCATGAGTTTTGAAAGGAACTATACAGAAGTGGATTAGGCACCAACTAGTGGAAAAACCTGAACGAAAACAGTGAGTACAGAGATGGTCAGAGCTGTGGACTGTCAGCTACTCTGACAAGACCAACAGCCTGAATATTTCTAAGTGGTGTTGGGACTTGAGAATTGGCCTAAAGATCAACCCGGGTCACCAAGGGCTGCAGGGAGGACTGCGTTGGTGGCCTATGACTAGGAAACAGCAAGGAGGGAGACAACCTGAGCTGTGCACTTTCTGCAGTGTGAAGGGCACAGCCATTTTGATTGTTTACACATGGAAGTCATTTTGGATATTTAAAGTGACCAAGGGTGCAGCCATTTTGAATGATTACAAGCGGTGGCTATGTTAGATATTTAAAATGACCGAGGGTACAGCCATTTCGAATGTTTACAATTGGCAGCCATTTGGGATTTTAAAGTGATAGCATTCTCATTCAGATTCCAGGGACCTAAGAACAGGCTCTGTTTGCCAGAGTCAGCAAGGACATGTGAGAGGCTGACAAAGGAAAGGAGACAGGTGATGAGTGTGTTAAGTGCTGTCAACTAGTGAATAGAGGAGCACAGCACCTTATCCTGCCTGTATAGAAAACATACAAAGAAGACAGAAATTGTGGGCAAGTCACTACAACATATAATCACCAATTAAATATAAACACAAAAATGTCACCATGCCTCAGAGACAACAGAGCATCACAGTCCATACAAACAAGAAAGGTAAAGTAGAAGAAACAAGGGACCAGGATACAGAACTGCGGTGTAGTAAATTACTTAGTGTGGCTTTTCTACCCGTAAGTCTTTGTAAACTCCAAGGTGGGATTTTGTATGAGCAACTGAGCAGCCCCTGATTGCTGAAGCTATCCACCTGGGTTATTTCTGTTGGGAGTGGCACAATACAATGTTCTGGGAGGTGCCCACTCTCTCTCACGTGCTTAGAGTT
>NW_006922063.1:957048-969655 GCF_000298275.1 Orycteropus afer afer
TTTCCGAGGCAGTATCACTACAGAAGTAGATTGCCCCATCTTCCTTCTGAGGAGTGGCTGGTGGGTTTGAACTGTCAGCCTTCTGGTTAGCAGTCCAGGGCCTTAGGCACTACGCTACCAGAATACATAAATTATATTTCAATAAAATGCATTAAAAAACCAAAAAAAACTATATAACCCTAAACCTCCAAACCAAGAGACTACATCTCATAAAGTGCTTGGTTGTACATAAACAGCTTCAGCAGCTACTCTTTTTTTTTTTTTTTGTAAATGTACCTATCACAAAAGTTGCATAACTTTTGCCATTTCAACTTTTTACAGGTATACAAATTATTGACGGCAATTACAATACTCAGTTGTGCAACCCCACCTTTAATCAATGTAACTCTTCCATCACTGTAAACCAAAATAATACTCCATAAGCAATAACCCCCTTTTCTCCCTCCCTCCTACTCTTGGTAACCACTAATAAACTTTGATTTCTATTCATTTACTTGTCTTTTTATATAAATAACCCACTGCCATCGAGTCAATTCTGACTTAAAATGACCCACACTGGGTTTCCAAGGTGGTAAATCTTTAGGAAAGTAATTTGCCTCATCTTCCTTCCTTAAGCAGCTGGTAGGTTTGAACCACCAACCTTCTGGTTAGCAGTCAAATGCCTTAGGCATTGTGCCATGAGAGCTCCTTTTAAGTAAGACCATAAAATATTTGTCCTTTTGTGGTTGACTTATTTCACTCAGCACAATGACTTCTAACTCTATCCACACTGTAGCGTGTATCAAGGCTTCATTTCTCCTACCGGCTGAGTAGTATTCCATTGTATGTACCACACTTTGTTTACTCATTTAAATGCCCATTCTGTTCATGGGCATTTAAGTTATTTACACATTTTGGCTATTGTAAATAGTGTTGCAATGAACACTGAGGTACAAGTCTATTTTTGAGTCTCTGCTTTCAAATCTTTTGGGTATATACCTAGGAGTGGAACTGCTGGCTCATATAGTTCTATTCTTAGCTGTTTAAGGAACTGCCACACTGTTTTCCATCACAGCTGTGCCATTTTACAATCCCACCAACAATGGATAAAGGTCCAATTTCCCCACATCCTTGCTTCTTTGGGTTTCCTTGGCTATAATCTTCATGGAAACAGTCTTACTATGGCACCACTGAGTGGGTTCAAACAGCCAACCCTTAGGTTAGTAGGTGAGTGCAAACTGTACCACCAGGAATCTGTATTTTATTACCTTGGTGATTCTAATGCAAGAAGTCTGTAGAATGGCACTGGGGAGTCAGAGGGTGGAAACCCTGTCCCCACCAAGCTGGTACTCCCTTTGGGCTGCCTTGAATGCTATTTATCTTTTCCTGTGACTGTCCCATGTCCTCACCAAGGTGAAAGCTCCTTTAAGAAAGGTGTCAAGAACCTTGCTTCTGTCTATTTCTGCCTGGGCCTCGTGCTTTGTATAATAATGTTTGACAATGATGATGATTTTGACATGTGTTTGCAGGCTTATATAATTTTTTTTTTTTTTTCTTTTTGGTTCCAGGGACCAAACACAGAGGAGAATCCTGGGCCAACCCTATTCCATCCCCACTTCCTAGCCCAAGAA
Organism: Orycteropus afer afer; assembly: GCF_000298275.1. NCBI lineage: Eukaryota > Metazoa > Chordata > Mammalia > Tubulidentata > Orycteropodidae > Orycteropus > Orycteropus afer. Next base: position 958,659 of record NW_006922063.1, read on the forward strand.
GAAAAAGCACCAATGATGTCTTTCTTTTTCAAGATTTGATACAAAATATTATGTACAAATGTCCCTTTCCAGTAACTATTTTGTAAGCTTTTGTAACCTATGGCCTTGCTAGGAGCTCTGGTAGTGTAGTGCCTAAGACATTTGACTGCTAACCGGAAGCCTGGCAGTTCAAATCCACCAGCCACTCCTCGGAAGGAAGGTTGGGCAATCTACTTCCGTAGTGATACCTCCTCAGAAACCCAAAGAGGAATTGCTATGAGTTGGATACGACTCTATGGCGGTGGGTTTGGTTTGGTTTTTTTTTTTTGGTATGGCCTTGCTTGGTCTATGGTTAGTTAGGTCTACTCCACTGAGATTCCATCTTCTGAAAAACTTAAGTAGAAATTTTTTGCTTTTTAATGTTCTTTCTTTATTCACTTTAAAATTGTGATATTGTGATCAGGGTGAAAGTTTTCAGAGCAAATTCATTTTCCACACAGCAGTTCATATACATTTTGTTTCATGACATTGATGGTAATCACAATGTAACGGTTCTCTTCCCACTTCCACCCTGTGGTTACCTTTTCCATGTCATTTCCTATGCATTCCTGCCCTCTAATCTATCTCCCAGTGGAAATACTGCCCTTCTGCTTTCCCATGGTTGGTTGATCTAAAGAATATGCCTACCTGATGTAAATGTTCACCTTATATACCCATCTGTTCTTTGGTTGGGAGCCATGGGAGTGAGTCCAATTCCAGGCCTGAAGGGTGACTAGGGGCCATAGTCTCAGAAGTTTCTCACCAGTCTCTATCAAACCAGTAAGCCTGATCTTTTTTTATGATTTTGAGTTTTGTTCCACATTTACTCCCACTATATCCAAGATATTCTATTTTGATCCCTTTCTGAGTGGTTGACAGTAGTAGTCAGGCACCATCTACTTCTTCTGGTCTCAGGGTCTACATGTCAGCCTAGGTTCACATGGTCTTCTAGTCCCTTGGACTGATTGTTTCCATATATCTTTGATTTTCTTCTTTCTTCTTTGCCCCAGATGAAGAGAGAGCAATTGTTGTATCTCGGATGGTTACTCACAATCTTTTAAGAACCCAGTCACTACTCACCAAAGTAGGATGTAGAACAATGTTTTTGGTCATTGCAGGTTGTATTCCCCTCCCACTATGCAGCGGCAAAATGAGACCTGCAATCCAGCCCTTGAGACACGTGAACATGGGAAAACAAAATGGTATTATAAATGCTATTTAATATTTTTATTTTTTAATTATATTTTGCTAATGTAAAGAGAGAAAATTGAATTATATGTATTGGTCTATAGCCAATAACCTTCCTGAGGTCCCATAATAATGCAGATTCCTTTAGTTTTCCATCATATGCAATAATATCATCTAGAAATAAAGACTATTATACCTCTTCCTTTCCAACATTCATGCTCCTTCCCCCACCCCCACCCCCATTTCTTGCTCCTTTCACTGCCTGTCTGTACAATGGTGAATAAAAGTTGTGAAAATTAGTATCATTTCCTTGTTTCCAGTCTTACAGAGGGACCATTTAATATTTCATCATTAAGTATGATGTTTGCTATAGGTTTCTCACACACGCCCAGTCTCAGACTGAAATGGTACCCATTTAGTCCTAGTTTCCTAAGAGTTTGTCATGAATGGGTGGTGGTGGTGGTGGTGGTAGGTGCTATAGAGTCGGTTTTGACTCATAAAACCAAAAAACCAAATTCACTGCCATCCAGTCGATTCCAACTCATAGGGACCACCTTTGGATTTCCAAGGCAGTAAATCTTTACGGAAACAGATTGCCCAGGCTTCCTTCTGCGGAGTGGCTGGTGGGTTTGAACTGCCAAACGTCTGGTTAGTAGTCAAATGCCTTAGGCACTATGCCACCAGAGCTCCTTTTGACTCACAGAGACCCTGTGTACAACAGAATGAAACACCGTCCAGTGCTGCATCTCACAATCGTTGCTGTGTTTGAGCCCATTGTTGCAGCCACTGTGTCAGTCTCGTTGAGAGGCTTCTCCTTTTTCACTGAGCCTCTGCTTTACGACGTATGATGTCCTTCTCCAGGGACTGGTCTCTCCTGATGAAATGACCAAAGTACGAGAGACGGAGTCTGACTATTCTTGCTTCTAAGAGCATTCCAGCTCTATTTCTTCCAGGACAGATTTGTTTGTTTTTCTGGAAGTCCATGGCATGTGTACTCAATATTCTTTGCCAATACCATAATTCAACTTCATCAGTTCTTCTCCAGCCTTCCTTATTCATTATCTAGCTTTCACATACAGATGCGGCTATCGAAAAGATAATGGCTTTAGTCAGGTATACCTTAGTCTTCAAAGTAATATCTTTGCTCTTTAACATTTTAAGGAGGTGTTTTGCAAGCAGATTTGCCCAGTGCAATACGTCTTTTGATTTCTTGACTGCTGCATGCATGAGTGTTGTTTGTGGATCCAAGTAAAATGAAATCCTTGACAACTTAAATCTTTTCTCTGTTTATCATGATGTTGTTTATTGGTCCAGTTGTGAGGATTTTTGTGGTTTTTTTATGTTGAGGTGTAATCCGTATTGAAGGCTGTAGTCTTTGATCTTCATCAGTAAGTGCTTCAAATCTTCTTGCTTTCAGCAAGCAAGATTGTGTCATCTGCATATTGCAGCTTGTTAATGAGTCAGCCTCCAATCCTGACGCCACGTTCCTCTTTATATAGTACAGCTTCTCGGATTATTGGTGAAAGGATACAACCCAGACACATATCTTTCCAGACATTAAATCATGCAGTATTCCCTTGTTCCTGTTCTAATGACTGCTTCTTGCTTTATACAGAGGTTCCTCATGAGCACATGAGCACACTAAGTGTTCTGGAGTTCCCATTCTTCACAATGGTATCCATAATTTGTCAACATCCACACAGCTGAATGCCTTTGCATGGTCAATAAAACACAAGTAAACATCTTCCTGATACTCATTGCTTTTAGCCAAGATCCGTCTGACATCAGCAAATGATGTCCCTCATTGCGTGTCCTCTTCTGAATCTGGCTTGAATTCCTATTTATGTACAACTGGTTTTGAGTTATTTTAGATTATTTAATAGCTCTTCTGCATCTATCAAGATAACCATAGTTTTAACAGTTTAATCTGTTATTATGGTCAATTATTTTACATAATTTTTTGAGTGCTATACCAACCTGGAAGGAGCTCTGATGGAGCAGTGGTTAAAGCATTCAGCTGCTAACCAAAAGGTTGGTGGTTAGAACCCACCAGCTGCTCCACAGAAGAAAGAGAAGCAGTCAGTTCCATAAAGATGTACAGCCTTGGAAACCCGACGGGGCAGTTCTACTCTGTCCTGTAGGATCACAGAATCATGATCAACCCCATGGCAGTGTGTTTGGGTTATACCAACCTGGCATTCCTAAAATAATCCCTACTTAGTCACAATAAATTATCTTTGCTATTCTTTGCTGAATTCCATTTGCTAATATTTTGTTTAGGAATATTTTCTATATGAGGGATATTGATTTGCAATTTTCTTTTATTAAAATAGCTATCTCAGGTTTAGGTATTAAGATTATCTGACCTCATATTATAAGTTTAGAAGTGTTTCTTCTTCCTCTAGTATCTGAAAGAGTTTGACTAAGTGTGGCATTTCTTTTTCACATGTGTGCTAGAATATACCCATTTTGTTTTGTTTTAAGGAAGATTTTAATTATGGACTATTCTGTGCTGTATTTATTCTTGTGGTAGTTTCAGTAAATTGTGTTTTTCAAGGAATTTATTTCATTTTAGTTGTCAAATTTAATGGCAAAAAAATCTGTTCATGCTATCTTCTTAATATCATGTGATTATCTGTAGGTCTATAGTGATACTCTTTTTCTAATTCCTGATATTGGTAATGTGCATTTTCTTACTGTTTTTCTTAATCATTCTTGCTAGGGGTCTGTCAATTTTGTTAATCTTTTCAGAGAGCCCATTTTTGGCTTTATTCTCTTTTTTCCTGTTTTGTGTCTCTTTTCTGCTTTGTTGATTTCCTCACTTACCTCTTTATTTCCCTCTTGTACTTTTCTTTTGTGTTTTATTAATTTATTTGCCATTTCTAGTGTATTGAAATGGAAGGTTATAAAATTCATACTTAATCTATTTTTTCCAGCATAAGCATATAAACTATAAGTTACCCTCTAAACACTTCTTCAGCTCCTTCTCACCAATTATGATATGCTGTATTTTCATTAGAGCTTAGTTCAAAACATATTCTAATTTCCATTGTGATTTCTTCTTTGACCTATGGGTTACACAGTAGTGTGTTGCTTAATTTCCAAAGCATTCGTGTATGTTGTAGTTATCATTTTTGTATTAGTTTTGTTTTAATTTAATTGTAATCTGAGAACATGCTCTGTGTGAATACAATCCTTTGACATTTATTGGATCTTACTTTATGGCTCAGCATATGGTATAATTTTGTGAATGCTCCATGTTGCAACAAGGATGTGTCAGGGGTGTCCTCTTACCTTGTCTAACTTAATGAAGGGAAGACAAAATCATCATCAGGAGCATCAGCCCAAGGCTGGTTCCTATGAGGCAGAGGTTAGACATGCCGCTATTCTCCAACATTTCCACCAATTCTGACATCAACCATCCCTCCCACAGCACTCTCTACTTCTCTGCTGGGTTTGATAACTCATTGCAGTGGCCACACAGAACTCACAGACAATACTCATGATTATGGGGTTTATTAGGGAAATAACAGATTACAATTCAGAATCAGAAACAACTCAGGATACAGTTCTTCAGTCAGGACAGGTTTTTCTCAGCTGGCACACATCCCTCTGGCCATGTCTTCTGCCTTGCTTGGGCTAATGTTACAAAGCTCTTTTAGCTTTGCAAATAGGCACCCAAAGGGGCACCCCACTACACCAGCAAGCCTCCTACCTGAAGGTACTCAGCTTTCTTGCTCCATGGGCTGGCAAGCCTGACATTCCATCTCATGCCAGTCTCTTTGTTCTGCGCTTCTGCTGCCACTGTCTCTCTGCAGTCTCTCTGTCATCTCAGTGCAGGGATCTTGGGACCTTGGATACACTCCAGTCCCAGCTCTTCTCTCTTGATGGCAGTGAGATCCCCCTTTCTGCCTTCACAGTGGCTCATTTTAAGCAAAACACACCAATCCCCACATTAGAATCACATACATCTTATTTCCATGACCCCCCCCAAAAGGTGCCATGTACCTTATTTACATTGTTAACAAGCTATCCAGTCCCCTTGGTGGGCCACAAGCACCTCACATTCACACAGTCCCACTCAATCATTTGGTGGGAGTTACAAAGACTATAGCTGTTTTGTTTTGTATGGCTAGAAGAGCCATTCCAAGTAATTCCCCTCGCTGCATATGTGTATTTTGGAACACATGGAACATTCATCAGTTGTATGTAGTATTTAAAATATGTCAGTTAAGTCAAATTGGTTAATAGTGTTGTTTAAATGGAGCTCTGGCAGCACAGTGCCTAAGGCATCTGACTGCCAACCAGAAGGCTGGTGGTTCAAACCCACCAGCCACTCTGCAGAAGCAAGACTGGATGATCTACTTCCATAAAGATTTACCACTTCAGAAACCCAATGGAATTGCTTCAACAGCAGTGGGTTTGGTTTTTAGTTTGGTTGTTCAGATATTCCATATACTCACTGATTTTTTTGTCTTCTCTTTCTAGGATTTACTGAAAAGTATGTTAAAATCTCTGACTATGTTTATACACTTATTTATTTTTCCTTTTGTTATTGTTGTTAGGTGCTGTCAGGTCAGTTCCCACTCATAGTGACATCATATACAACAGAACAAAACACTCCTCAGTCCTGCACCATCCTCTCATTGCCATGCACGAGCTCACTGTTGCAGCCACTGTGTCAATCCATCTCATTAAAGGTCTTCTTTTTCTCTGACCCTCTATTTTACCAAAAATGATGTCCTTGTCTAGGGACCAGTCCCTCCTGATAACATATCCAAAGTATTTATGACAAAGTCTCTGCTATATTCAATCTTTTTTGCTAACACTATAATTCAAAGGCATCAATTCTTCTTCAGTCTTCCTTATTCATTGTCTAGCTTTCACATGCAGATGAATCAACTGAAAATCCCGTCGCTTGGATCAGGTGCACCTTCCTCTTCAAAGTGACTGCTTTGCTTTCCAGCACTTTAGAGAGGTCTTTCACAGCACATTTTTCCAATGCAATAAATCACTTTATTTCTTGACTGACTGCTGCTTCCATGGGTGTTGATTGCGGAGCCATGTAAAATGAAATAAAGTTTGCACACATTTGGGACCGTTATGTCCTCCTGTAGAATTGACCCTTTTGTCATTATTAAAAGGAGCTTTGGTAGCACAGTGCCTAAGGCATTTGACTGCTAACCAAAAGGTTGATGGTTCAAACCTACCAGCCCCTCCCCGGAAGGGAGATGGGACAATCTACTTCCATAAATATTTGCCACCTTGGAAACTCAGTGGGGGTCACCATGAATTGAAATCGAATCGATGGCAGTGACGGGTCATAATGAAAAGCCTTTACCTCTAGTAACATTCCCAATTCTAAAGTCTACTTTGTTGTTGTTGTTGTTGTTAGATGCCGTCGAGTTGTCTCTGACTCCTAGTGACCCTGTGTACAACAGAACAAAACACTTCCCAGTCCTGTGCCAGCCTCATAATCCTTGCTACACCTGAGCCTATCATTGCAGCTACTGTGTCTGTCCATCTTGTTGAGGGCCTTCCCCTTTTTCATTGACCTTCCACTTTACCAAGCATGATATCCTTTTCCAGGGAGTGGTTCCTTCTGACAACATGACCAAAGTAGGTGAGATGAAAGCTGGCCATTCTCACTTTCAAGGAGCATTCTGGCTTCACTTCTTCCAGGACAGATTTGTTAGTTCTATTATCAATCCATGTTACTTTCAACATTCTTCGCCAGCCAGCACCACAACTCAAAAGCATCGACTCTTCTTTTGTCTTCCTTATTCATTGTCCAGTTCTCACATGCATAAGAGGCAACTGAAAATGCTATGGTTTGTGTCAGGTGCACCTTAGTCCTCAAGGAGACATCTTTGCTCTTCATCACTTGAAAAAGGTCTTTTTGCAGCTGATTTCCCCAGTGCTATAAGTCGATTGGTATCTTGACTGCTGTTTCCATTGGTGATTGTAGAACCAAGTAATATGAAATCTTTGACAACTTCAATCTTTTCTCCATTTATTGTGATGCTGCTTATTGGTCCAGTTATGAGAATTTTTGTTTTCTTTATATTGAGGTGTTGTTGTTATGTTCTGTCGAGGCATCTCCAACTCATAGCGACCTTATGTACAACAGAACGAAACACCTCAATCTAAAGTCTACTTATTAATATACTTACCAACATTCTTCTAGTTACTGTTTGCATGGTATGGAAGGCAGAATAATGTCCTCATCCAAAGATGTCCATGCCCTAATGCCCAGAACCTGTGAATATGTTACTTTGATAGCAAAAAGGACTTTGCAGATGTGATTAAATTGAAATAGTAAGATCACAGTGGTGGACCCAATATAATCACAAGAGTCATTAAGAGTGGAAGAGGGAGGCAGGAAAGGAGAGTAAGAGGAAGATAGATTAAAGAAAAAGATACAGAGAGATACAATGTTTTTTGCTTTGAAGATGAAGGAATGAGGTCAAGAGTCAAAGAATGTAAAATGCCTTTAGGAGCTGGAAAGGACATGGAAATAGACACTTCCCTAAGCCCTCTGAAAAGGAATATATAACCATGCCAGTACCTCAGTTTTAGCCCAGTGAGACTATGTTGGCCTTCTAGCCTACAGAATTAAAAGATAATAAATTTGTTGTCTTAAGGTCACAAAATTTGTTACAGCAGTAACAGAAAACTAATACACATAGTAATGTCTTTTCTTAATCTTTGAACTTCAGCATCTTTGCTTCCTTTTGTTTAAAATGTCTCTCCTAAACTCCGTATAGTTGGGTCAGTCTACTCAGAAAATCTCTTTTAATGTTAATGACTAACTGATTTACATTTAATGTAATTACTAATATTGTTGGGTTTCAGGCAATTGCTATGAATATTCTCTCATCATTTTTTTGTTCCTCTGTTCTTCCTTATTATCCACATTCTTTTGGATTAATCAAGTAGTATTTTAACTCCTCTACTAACTAAGAACAACTTACTTTTTAGGGTATTGGGGGTTTTCCCCGTTCTATCAATATCTCTGTTGTTGTTATTGTTAGGTGCCATTGAGTTGGCTCCAACTCATGCGACCCTAGATACAACAGTCCAGTCCTGTGCCAGCCCCATGATCCTCGCTATCTATACCTGAGCCTATCATTGCAGTGCCTGTGTCAATCCATCTCATTGAGGGCCTTCCTTTTTTTTGTTGACCCTCCACTTTACAAAGCATGATATCCTTCTCCAGAGAATGGCCCTTTCTGACAACATGACCAAAGTAGGTCAAGCAAAGTCTGGCCATTCTCACCTCCCAGAAGCATTCCGGCTACTCTTCTTCCAGGACAGATTTGTTAGTTCTTCTGGCAGTCCAGTATCTCTAGAGATTGCTATGTGCTTCCTTAACTTACAATACCTTGAATTAATATTTTACCTCTTACAACACTATAATTCCATTACACCCACTCCTCACTTATTGACATGGTTAGGGTCTAAAGACCAGGTCATTATGTGAAATCATATCACATCATATCACAAAATGGAGGAAAACTACAACAATACATAACTGCCAAATTAAATTACTACTAAACTGCCAAATCACTGAGCATTAAGGGCCTGTCATTTGATACATAACTTTAACTATCACAGTTAGCATTACTCTCACCTCACTCCTCAGCATTTGCTACTGTCAGATGTACATGGTTCATACACAAAATAGTCAGATAGTAGATTTTTCACTATTATTATAAGTGAGAAGTTGAGGATAACAAGATAGTCAGTAGGGAAGAGCAGTAAGTGTATCACCCACACATTTTATGCTGTTGTCGTATATTTTATTTCATCATTTATTATAACATGTATTATTGTTCTTGTTACTCTAAATAGCCAATGGCCTGCAGTTCCATATTTCATATGGAGAAATTCCTTTCAAGCTATAATTTAACCTTCAAAGTATTTGGTGTTTTTTTGTAGTGCGGGTTGTCTGGTAAACAGTTCTTTCAGTTTGTTTGTTCTTGGGGTGCTAAAACTGCCTTTTATATTTTCTTAATTTTTTAAAAAAAGATATTTTCACGAGGTGTGGCATTCCAGGTTTGTGGATTTTTTTCTTTCAGTAACTTGAAAGTGCCATTCTATTGTCTGTTACTCTCAATTGTTCTGATTAAAGATAGTCTCTTGCAATTTTTTTTTTTTGTCCCCTTAAAGTCTAGGTGCCTTTTTTTTTTTTTTTTTTTTTTTAATGGCTGCTTTAAAAGTTGTCTCTTTATATTTGGTTTCAAGTAGTTTGACTACTGAATCTGGCCTGGGCTTTTCTGAGCTTCTTCAATCTATGGGTTAATATTTTTAAAGATTTTTGAATATTTGTCAGCTACTATCTCTTCAAACCTTGCATAGGTTTTGTCCTGGCTCTCTCTTCTAACAGAATTCCAATTATAACTCTGCTAGAAAATTTATTTTTTCAGATTCCAGTAAGATAGCAGAATAGGCAGAAAGACTGCACAGACCCTCTTCAACAAAGAAAAGGGGAACCAATTGACACAGTTACAGAAGATAATCCTGGACACCTGAGCTTTGGAGGGAAGGATATAAAAGTGGACTAAACTCCAACTAGCAGAAGAATTTGCATGAAAATACAAAAAAGGAGACATACAGAGCTGCGATCTGGCAATGATCCTGATGGCACAGACAGCTTGGATATTGCCGAGTGGTGGTACAACCTAAGAATTAACCTATAATTGGTCCTGCTAGCCAGGAACTGCATGGAGAACTGCTCTAGTGGCTGGGGAATAAAAGTGGAAACAGCAAAGGGAAGGCGGGCTGAGCTGTGGACTTTTGCCTGTCCGGAGGGCACAGCCATTTTGAATGTTTAGAAGCGGCTTAACCATTTTGGATATTTAAAGTGACAAGGTTCTCCTAGGTTCCAAGGACTTAAGAACAGGCTCCGCTTGCTGGGAACTGCAAGTACATACTGGATGCATGGACTACTAGAAAGGTGCGACATTCCTCTGGTTACTCTTATATCTCACACCCTCTTGGTGAATGGAGGTGCAGCCATCCCTCACCCCCACCCACCTTCCAGGGTGGCAGGAATTCCATCCCAGTCGGTGTGCTCTGACGGAGCCTGGATTCCCTGCCTGCCCTGTCCAGATAATTTTTCTTTTTTTAGTTTGTTTTTATCTGTTTTAAAACTACTACTATTATTATTACTTTTGTCCTTTTTATTATCATTTTTTATTCTTCCCTGCCCAGGTTCTAGTTTTCAGCTTTTTTTCTTTTCCCTGTTCCTAGTTGCAATTGTTTTTGTTTCTTGTGGATAACCCCACTCCTTGTTTTTCTTTTTGCATTTTCCCATTTTCTCTTCATTATTCTCCTTCTCTACCTTTTGTCACTTATTGCCCTCTCCCCAGATATTGTGGTGTTTTTTGTTTTGTTTTTGTTTTTTCCCCTTTTCTCTTTTTGGTTACTGTTACTGTGTGATTACATGGTGTGTGTTTTCCATTTGCTTTTACTTTTTTGACAGTTATTCAATTGCTATTTTTGTCTTACTGAGTAGGAGACAGCAACAGTCCCCATACAACACAACTACACCCACACCTCCTGCAGCTTCACTTACTGAGTGAGAGTCACCACCTCCTTCTCCACCAAGAAGAGCCTGACTCACCCTTAGCTGCTCTTCACAAACAGTTAACAGAGATCTAAATACAACAATGTCACAATGTCTCAGAGACAGCAGACCATCACAGTCCACACAAAGAAGCAAGATAAAGTGGTAGAAACAAGGGAGCAGGATACAGACCCAGAACACATCCCTGAGGAAGAAGCAG
>NW_006922063.1:971585-990228 GCF_000298275.1 Orycteropus afer afer
AATACATAAATCAGACTTTAAAAGAGTTGAAAAGCCAAATAGATGACTCCACAGTCATAGTGGGAGACTTTAATACACCACTTTCAATGAAAGATAGAACAACTGGAAAGAAACTCAGCAAAGATGCAGAAAGGCTAAACAATACAGTCCACAAACTTGACCTTATAGACATCTGCAGAGCACTTCACCCAACAACAGCACAATATACATTCTTTTACAATGCACATGGAGCATTTTTCATGATAGACTATATGTTAGGCCATAAAGCAAGCCTCCGTAAATTTGAAAACATTGAAATGCTGCAAAGCATCTTCTCAGATCACAATGCTATCAAATTAGAAATCAACAATAGAAAGATCAACGGAAAAAGAGTAAACACATGGAAACTGAATAACACCTTCCTTAAGAAAGACTGGGTAAGAAAAGAACTAAAAAGTGAAATTTAAAAATTCCTCAAATCAAATGAGAATGAAAACACAGCATACCAAAATCTTTGGAACACAGAAAAAGCAGTGATCAGAGGCCAATTTATAGCAATAAGTGCACACATCAAAAGAGAAGAAAGAGCCAAAATCAACACTTTATTTTTTTTATTTTAGACTGAGTTATGTTTTATTGAAGAAAAATTTGACTACAACAAAGGACAACAGAGCATGAGAATGAATTTGTTGAATGAAAACAAGTCAACCTTTCTTCTAAGTTTCTCTTCCAGTTGGTTACAGAATGTAGAAAATGTGCCTATTCTGTCACTGTTGCCACCTTCACCCTCAGACAGAGCACAGGTACCCAGACTTCTCCTGAAACTCCCTCAGAGGCAGGGGAACCAGTGATGTGTGGTGGCAACATCTTGCCCAAGTACTTAGTCAGCTTAGCAGGGACAGTGGAATAAAGTTCTACCCACAGACCCTGCCCACACAACTCTCCTCCCCAAGGCTCTGATGAGGTCTGACTTCTAGTTAAAGCCTTGGCCACCCTCCTTACACACATGTGGCCTCTCCCCAGTGTGCCCCTTGGTGGAGTAGGAGGCCTGACCTCTGGGCAAAGACTTACCCACACTGCTTGCACACATATGGCTTCTCTCCTGAGTGTGTCCCCTGGTGAAGAAGCAGGTGAGATTTCTGGCTAAAGTCTCCCACACTGCAGGCACACATAAGGTTTCTAACTTGAGTGTGTCCTTTGGTGTTTGATGAGACTTGACTTCTGGCTAAAGCCTCGCCCACACTCCTTGCACACATATGGCTTTTCCCCAGAGTGTGTCCTGTGGTGTATAAGAAGGCTTGCTTTCTGGTTAAAGCCTTGGCCACACTCACTGCATACATAGGGCTTCTCCCCTGAATGTGTCCTCTTGTGGATAAGGAGGCAATATTTCCAGGTAAAGCCTCAGCCACACTCACCGCACACAAAGGGCCTGTCCCTGGAATGTGTCCTCTCATGGATATGTGGGTGCGATTTCCAGTTAAAGCCTTGGTCACACTCACTGCAAATATAAGGCTTCTCCCGAGTGTGTCCTTAGGTGTCTAGAAAAGCTTGATTCCCAATTAAAGCCTCGCTCACACTCCTTGCACACATATGGCTTTTCGCCTGAGTGTGTCCTGTGGTGTATAAGAAGGTTTGATTCCTGGTTAAAGCCTCGGCCACATTCCTTACACACGTGAAGCTTCTCCCCAGAGTGTGTCTGCTGGTGCCTAAGGAGGCCTGATTTCTGGGTAAAGCCTCACCCACATTCCTAACACAAATAAGGCTTCTCCCCTGAGTGTGTCCTCTCGTGTGTAAGGAGGCGTGATTTCCAGTTGAAGCCTTGGCCACACTCACTGCACACATAGGGCTTCTCCCCTGACTGTGTCCTCTGGTATATAATGAGGCTTGACTTACAGTTAAAACCTCGACCACACTCATTGCAAACATAAGGCTTCTCCCCCGAGTGTGTCCTTTGGTGTCTAAAAAGACTTGATTGCTGATTAAAGCCTCAGCCACACTCCTTACACACATGAGGCTTCTCCCCTGAGTGTGTCCTCTGGTGTGTAAGGAGGCACGATTTCCAACTGAAGCCTCGGCCACACTCACTGCAAACATAGGGCTTCTCCCCAGAGTGTGTTCTCTGGTGCATAAGGAGGCGTGATTTCCAGTTATAATCTCGGCCACACTCCAGGCACATGTAAGGCTTCTCCCCAGAGTGTGTCCTCTGGTGGAGGAGGAGGCGTGATTTCCAGCTAAAGCCACGTCCACACTCACTGCACACATAGGGCTTCTCCCCTGAGTGTGTCTTCTGGTGCAGAAGAAGGCCTGACTTTTGGGTAAAGCTTCAGTCACACTCCTTGCACACATAAGGCTTCTCCCCTGAGTGTGTCCTCTGGTGTATAATGAGGCGTGATTTCCAGTTAAAACCTCAGCCACACTCACTACAAATATGGGGCTTCTCCCCAGAGTGTGTCCTCTGGTGCAGAAGAAGGCATGAATTCCGGTTAAAGCCCTGGCCACACTCACTGCACACATAGGGCTTCTCCCCAGAGTGTGTCCTCTGGTGCATAAGGAGGTAGGATTTCCTGTTAAAGCCCCATCCACACTCACTGCACACATAGGGCTTCTCTGCTGAGTGTGCCCTCTGGTGGATAAGAAGGATTGATTCCTGGTTAAAGCCTCGGCCACACTCCTTGCACACATAAGGCTTCTCCCCTGAGTGTGTCCTCTGGTGCATCAGGAGGCATGATTTCTGATTATACCCACGTCCACACTCCAGGCACACGTGAGGTTTCTCACTTGAGCGTGTCCTCTGATGTGTAATGAGAAATGATTTGTGGCTAAAGTCTCGGCCACACTCGCTGTGCACATGAGGCTTCTCCCGGAAGGGGGACCTCTGCTTTGTGATGACGTTTGAATTCAGGCCACAGTCTGGCTCATCCTCTCTACAGTTGATGGCCCCACATCCTGAGGCTTCTGATTCCGTCAGGGCCGACTTGGCCTCGATTCCTACCACCATGCTGCCTTCTCCAGAGCCTGCTGATGGTCTCTGGGGTGGGCTAGACAGGGCCCTTGCAGTCACTTTCTCCCCTGTCCCCCCACACCAGGGTTTGGAGTTGTCTTCTCTCTCCAGACCTTCTGAGTGTTCACTGCAGCAGCTCTGAGAAGAATCCAGCTTCTCCTGCTGCTTCTGTCGCCCAGGGCTCGGATTCCCTGGAGGAAAGTGTTTTCCTGCACATGAGCCTGGGAAGATCGGAAGCACATGTTGGCTGAGGAACTGCTGACAGGAGAAAGCCAGAAGGCAGGAGGAACACGGGTAGACTTCAGGCTTTGGTTCTGCATTTTGGGCTTCCTCTTCTTCTTTGGGGGCCAGTCAGTATCCATAGAAGACAAACCTTGTGCCTTATGTTTCTGAATCAATGTCTTCAGGATATCCATGTTTTATCTGTTCCTTGAGCCAAAATCTTCTCCCAGTCCTGCTCTCTCTGTGCAGAAGGATCAGGCAACATAAAGGCCCCAGAGTCAGTCAGACAGCCTTGAATTTCTGCTACAGGGCCAGTTGGAAGTGAGTTCATCTCCAGATGGAGCTCTGCTGCCTGGGTGACCTCTTCAGCTCCCCATGATGAAAGGCCCTCTCGTTTCCCTGCATCCAGGACCCGACAGCAGCCGTTCTGGCCACAGCCTGTCTAGCCTCTCTTCTGAAAATACCTCTTCATCACACTGGTAGTGGTTCCCTGGACAAGTGTCCGCTTGGCCGACTAGTCCAAGAACACACGCCAGGCACCTGGCACAGACCCAAAATCAACACTTTAAATCAACATCTCCAACAATTAGAAAAAGAATAGCAAAGCCTACAGTCACCAGAAGAAAGGAGATAATCAAGATCAAGCAGAAATCAATGAAACAGAAAATAGAAAGATAATAGAAAAAATCAATAAGACCAAAAGTTGGTTTTTTGAAAAGATTAATAAAATTGACAAACCACTGGCAAACTTAACAAAGGAAAAGAAGGAAAGAATACAAATAACATGAATAACAAATGAAATGGGTGACATCACAACAGAACCAACTGAAATAAAAAGGATATCAGGATACTATGAAGAAATGTACTGCAACAAATTTGAAAATCTGAAAGAAATGGACAGATTTCTAGAAACACACCACTTACCTAAACTAACACAGTCTGATGTAGAAAAATTGAACAGATCCATCACAAAAGAAGAAATGGAACAGGTCATCAAAAAATTACCAACAAAAAAAAGTCCTAGCCCAGACGGTTTCACCAGAGAATTCTACCAAACATTCAGGGAAGACCTACACCAATCTCACTCAAACTATTCCAAAACATAGAAAAGGATGGAATCCTCCCTAAGTCATTTTATGAAGCAAGCATAACCTTGATACCAAAACCAGGCAAAGACATCACTCAAAAAGAAAACTACAGACCAATATCCCTCATGAATATAGATGCAAAAATCTTCAACAAAATCCTAGCCAATAAGCCCCAACAACATATCAAGAAAATCATTCATTATGACCAAGTGGGGTTCATATCAGGTATGTATGGATGGTTCAACATTAGAAAAACAATCAGCGTCCTCCACCACACAAATAAAACAAAGAAAAAGAACCACATGATCATATCAATTGATGCAGAAAAGGCATTTGATAAAATCCAACACCCGTTCTTGATCAAAACTCTGAGCAAAATAGGATAATTTCTTTTTCATTTTTAGATAATTTGATAGTGTCTGATAGTAGTAAAACAGTGTTACTGTTTTTCTTTCCATTTTTTCTCTGTGATTCAGTTTGAATCATTTCTATCAAATTGATTTTTTTTTTTAAATTTATCGTGATTTGGGTGTAAGTTCACAGAGTAGATTGGTTTTGCATTCAACAGCTCATACACATTTTGTTTCATGACATTGATTACAATCCCCACAATGTAACAGCTCTCTTCCCACTTCCTCTCTGTGATTATTATTTCTCTTTGTCCTTCTTTCCTATCCATTCCTGCCTTATGAGATTTACCCTTGGGCAAATGCTGCCCTTTTGATCTCTTAGGTTTGATTGTTCTAAGAAGTGAGTACTTTCTTGGTGTTATTACTCACCTCATAGGCCTGTCTGGCTTGTTTGGCTGAAAGTTGAACCACAAGACTGAGTTCAGTTCTGGGCCTGAAGGGTGACTAAGGGCCACAGTCTCAGGGGTTCCATCAGTCTCTATCAGACCAGTAAGCCTGGTCTTCTTTATTATTTTGAGTTTTGTTCTACATTTTTTTCCTACTCTATCCAGGAGCTCCTATCATAATCCCTTTTCAAGTGATTGGCAGTGGTAGCCGGGCACATCTAGTTCTTCTAGTCTCACATCATGGAGACTGAGGTTCACATGGTTCAGTAGTCTCTTGGACTGATGGTTTCCATGTGTTTTTTATTTTTTTCACTTTTCTTTGCTCCAGACGAAGAGACCAATACTTGCACCTTAGATGACCACTCGCAAGCTTTTAAGACCTCAATCATTACTTATCAAAGTAAGATGTAGAACCATGTCTTTGTGGACATGTTGTGCCAATTGACCTTGATGTCCCCACAACTATGGTGCTGACCCACAGATGCAGCAGCTCACTCACTCAAGGTGTTTGGTTATGGCTATGAAGATTTCATATCTTTGCTCTCTGTTATTTCTGTTGTTGTTTTCAGGTGCCCTGCAGCTGGCTCTGACTCATAGTGACCCTGTGTACAACAGAATGAAACACTGCCTGGTTCTGTGCCATCCTCATTATCCTTGCTATACTTGAGCCCATCATTGCAGCCACTGTGTCAGTCTATCTTATTGAGGGTCTTCACCATTTTCACTGACCTTCCACTTTGCCAAGCTTGATATTCTTCTCCAGGGAATCGTCCTTTCTGACAACATGACCAAAGTAAGTGAGACAAAGTCTGGCCATTCTCTCTTCCAAGAAGCATTCTGGCTGTATTTCTTCCAGGACAAATTTGTTCATTCTTCTGGCAGTCTGTGGTATTTTCAGTGTTCTTTGCCAACACCACAACTCAAAAGCATCAACTCTTCTTCAGTCTTCCGTATTCATTGTCTAGCTTTCACATGCATATGAGGTGATTGAAAACACCCTGGTTCAGGTTAGGTGCATATTAGTCTTCAAAATGACATCTTTGCTCTTCAACACTTCAAAGAGGTCTTTTGCAGCAGATTTGCCCAGTGCAATACAATGTCTGATTTCTTGACTACTGCTTCCATTGGTGTTGATTGTGGATCCAAGTAATATGTAATCTTTAACAATTTCAGTCTTTTCTCCATTTATTGTGATGCTGCTCATTGGTCTAGTTGTGAGGATTTTTGTTTTCTCTATGTTGAGGTGTAATCCATACTGCAGACTGTAGTCTTTAATCTTCATCAGTAAGTCATCTTTACTTTCAGTGAACCAGGGTGTTGCCTTGCTGTTGTCTCTACTATAAAAACCAAAACCCACTGCCATCAAGTCAATTCTGACTCATAGTGACCCTCATTGGGTTTCCAAGACTATAAATCTTTATGGAAGTAGATTGCCTCATCTTCCTGCCACTGAGCAGCTGGTGGGTTTGAACCACCGATCTGGTTAGCATCCAAATGCCTTATCTACTACACCTCCAAAGCTCCTTATGTAGAAATATCATCTACCAAACCTATATATGGGTATAGTTTCATTTACCTGCCCTTACCTGATCATCTTGCATGTCTACCTATGTATCCACTCATAGATTAATGTTTACTGTTGCTGATAATGCAGGATTATGTATGTAATAGTATTTACCTTTGTTATCTGTAACTGTTATACACCTCTCCAAGTCTTCCTTTTCCTTACTGATATTGTGCTAGTCACCCACTATTGGTATATTGCCTTTCCTTTCACCCATATTAATACATGTCTCTTACCTTCTTAGTAATTTCTCCTCCCCTCCCCTCCTATCCCTGATAACCATTAAAGAATGTTTCTTTCTGTGTGCAAACCTTTCCTTGGGTTTTTATAATAGTGGACTCATAGAATATTTTTCCTGTTTTGATTGACTTATTTCATTCAGCATAATGTCCTCCAAGGCCTTCCACGTTACAAGGTGTTTCACAGATTCTTCATTATTCTTTAATGTTGCATAGTATTCCATTGTGTGTATGTACCTTTGTTTATCCATTCATCCCTTGATGGGTACTTAGGTTGTTTCTATCTCTTTGCTATTGTGAATAGTGCTGCAATGACCATGAGGGTGTATGTATCTATTCATGTGCTGGCTCTCAGTTCTTTAGCGTATATACCCAGTAGTAGGATTGCTGGATCAAATGGTATTCTATTTCTAACTTTTTAAGGAAGCACCATACCATTTTCCACAGTGGTTGCACCACTTATTAAATTTGTTTTGAATTCACTTTTCTTCTGCATCTGTTGTTATTGTTGTTGTTATGTGCCATCGAGTCAGACCTGACTCATAGCGACCTCTAGGATAATATTAAATTAAGTGTAGCCTAATATATCTTAATTTCAAATATATTTCTTAGCTGTGTATTTAGTAGTCTGCCAGATTTTTTTTCTTTTAAATTTCATTGTGCTTTGGGTGCAAATTTACAGAGCAAAATTTGTTTTACATGCAATAGTTTGTGTACATTTGATTTCATGCCCCGATTACCATCCCAGACCATAACAAACTCTTCTCCCCTCCCTGTGAGTACCCCCTCCCAGGGCCCTTTTTAACTATGCACTCCTGTCTGTCCAGCTTTCCTCTATGTGAATGCTGTCCCTGTGGTACCCCATGGCCAATTGCTCTAAGGAGTGTATCTCCCTAGAGTAGGTGGGTGCATTGCCTTGAGATAGGTGCCCTCTGGTGCCCCATGGCCAATTGCTCTAAGGAGTGTATCTCCCTAGAGTAGGTGGGTGCATTGCCTTGAGATAGGTGCTCTGCATGTAGTTCTTTCTCTTGTTGGGCTGAGGGCCGATCCATGGAACCGAGTCCAATTCTAGGCCTGAAGGGTAACCCAGAGCCATAGTCTTGGAGGTTCCACCAGACTCTATCCAACCAGTAATTCTGGTCATTTTTGTGCTTTTGGATTTTGTTCCACATTTTCCCCCCACTCTATCCAGGATCTCCAGGTTTGATCCCTTTCCAAGTGGTTGGCATTGGTAGCCAGATAGCATATAGTTCTGGTCTCAGGGTCCATCATATCCTTGGACTAATTGTTGCCTTTGATTTTCTTCAGTCATCTTTGCTTCAGATGAGAGGAGACCAATAGTTTCATCTTAGATGGCTGCTCAAAAGCTTTTAAGACCCCAGTCGCTATTCACCAAAGTAGGTTGTGGAGCAAGATTTTTACATACTATGTTGTGCCAATCGAGTTTGGTGTCCCCCAGGACTATGGTCCCAAGTCAGCAGGACTGGTGGTTCTCTCTCTCAAGATGTATGGTTGTCTCTGAGAGGTTACTCCAACTCCGTTTTCTGTTGCTTCTTTAATGAATGTGGCTAGTTTTGTAGCACAAGCACATATGTAAGATTATCTTCACCTAAATCTATCCTTGGTCTAGGGTATATGCCTATTCACCAACCCCCACCTGATCTTCTCACTTGTCTGTGCATTTCTCTGTAGCCTGGTGTTTGGTGTTAGTGGTAATACAGTATTGTGCATATACTATTATTTGCCTCTGTTGTCTATATTTTATGTGCACATTTTAGTGACCTTCCTTTCCCCAATGTCCTCATGCTGGTCACAGACTCTTTTCATACTGTCCTTCTCACCCAAATCAACTTGTGACCCCCAACTTGTCCAAAATTTTCCCTCCCCTTCCCCCTCATCCCCAGTAACCTACAAAGTGAGTTTCCATCCCTAAGTAAACCTTTCCTTGACTTTTTACAATAATGGGCTCATGTGATATTTGTCCTTCTGCAATTGACTTATTCCACTCAGCATAATGTCCTCCAAATTCATCCACATTGTGAGATGATCTGTGGTAGTTAAGTTTGTGTATCAACTTGGCTGGGCCTGGTTGAGTGGCTGTGCAGCTGGATGTAGTATTCCCATGATGAAACTGGTAATCAACTCCATGGTGGAATCTACTGTGAGCAGCTGAGTAGCTGCCCTAGGGATGTGGTCTGCTTCCTGTATATAATGAGAAGCCTTGGGGAATGGTCTCTAGCTTATGACATGCTTGAACCCTGCATGTAGCTGTGTTGTTGTTCAGCAGCCTACCATGCTCTGCCAACCTTGGGACTTACAACGGACTTAAATTAATAGCCTGCCATGTGGTTTGATAACATTGGGACTGTGGCTTTTTACTTGTCAACCTTGGGTTTGTCAGTCTCAGCAGCCAGCAGCTGTCTGAGTAAAGAAAAGCCTCTAGCTCCAGTGGGCCAGGAGCAGGAGGCAGAGCTGAACCCCAAGGTTGACGGGCTTTCACCTAGCCCCTAGAGCCTGGCACTTTGAACTCAGACTTCTAGCCTCCCAAACTGTAAGAGAATAAACTCCTGTTTGTTCAAGCCATCCCATTTATGGTATATTCTTGTCAGAGCAGCATTAGAACCAGAACAGAATATGGTACCAAGAGAGTGGGGTGCTGCTCTGACAGATACCTAAAATGTGGAAACAAGAGTGGAGTGCAACCTTGACCTGAGACCCTGGCAGAAAGACCCTGGCATATGGCATGAGAGACAATAGCATCAGAGCCAAGAGACCAGCACAAGAGATGGCATGAGCAGAGCTGAGAGACCAGCATGAGAGACATCAGTAGCAGAGCCCAGAGACTGGCATTTAACAGCAACAGGCTTACCAGCCCACAGAGGAGAAAGCCAGATGCCATTGGGTACGTGGTTTCCTGGCAGAGTGGATTGCCTTCAGGCATTAATTGGTAGAAGAGACCAGCATGAAATGGAATAGAAGGTTGGCCAGCACATGGAGCAACAAAGCAGAGTGCTTTTTGGGCAGGAAGATTTCCAGCGGAGTGGGTTGCCTTTGGCATTAATCAGCAGAAACAGAGAGACCAAGGAAACGGGAAGCAGAACTGCCCTCAGCCTCAAGGGTAGGACCATGGCCTTTGAGGGTGGAACCACTACAGCCCCCTAGGTTTCAAAGAGCCAGACCTTCACCAAGCTGGTTCTGGAGTGTGGGGCAGCTCGTTCATGTGAGCCAGTGGGATGGAGCCATAGCTGCTGCCCAAGAGTGAGGGGGTGGGGCTGCCATGCCCAAGAGTTAGAGGAATGGGGCTCACCAGGCCCAAGGGGGTGAGGTCACCACTTAGAGGAACTAGAGAACTGGAGTCACCCAGTGAGAGAGATCTGTACAGATGCCACCCAATGAAGATCTGTACAGGTGCCAAGTTGACTAGGGGTAGAATTGTGGTAGTTAAGTTTGTGTGTCAGGTTGGCTAGGCCTGGTTGAGTGGCTAGGCCTGGTTGAGTGGCTGGGCAGCTGGATGTATTATTCCCATGATGAGACTGGTAATCAACTCCATGGTGGCATCTACTATGAACAGCTGAGTAGCTTCCCTAGGGATGTGGTCTGCTTCCTGTATATAAAGAGAAGTCTTAGGAAACGGTCTCTAGCTTATGGCACACTTGAATTGGCATGTAGCATGTCTTTGTTCAGCAGCCTGCCATGCTCTGCTGACCTTGGGACTTTCAATGGATTTAAATTAATGGCCTGCCATGTGGTTTGGTAACATCAGGACTATGCCTTTTTACTTGTCAACCTTGGGTTTGTCAGTCTCAGCAGCCAGCAGCTGTCTGAGTGAAGAAAAGCCTCTAGCTCCATTGGGCCAGGAGCTGGAGGCAGAGCTGAACCCCAGGATTGAGGGGCTTTCATCCAGCCCCTAGAGCCTGGCCCTTTGAACTTGGACTTAAAGCCTCCAAACTGTGAAAGAATAAACTCCTGTTTGTTAAGGCCATCCCATTTGTGGTACATTCTTGTCAGAGTGGCACTAGGTAACCAGAACAGTATTCCACTGTGTGAACCAAATACCACTGTGTTTGGTTATCCACTCATCTGTTGATGGCCATTTAGGTTTCCATCTCTTTGCTATAGTGAGTTGTGCTGCAATGAACATGGGTGTGCATATGTCCATTCACGTCCTGTCTCTCACCTCTTTATGATATATTTCCAGTAATGGAATTGCTGGATCAAATGGTATTTCTATTTTCAGTTTTTTAAGGAAACACCATACCATTGTCCACAATGGTTGTACCATTTTGCAGTCCCACTAGCAGTGTATGAGAGTTCCAAGGTCCGCACAACCTCACCAGCATTTGTTATTTTCTGTCTTGTTGACCTTTGCTATTATTGCTGAGGTGAGATGATATCTCATTGTTGTTTTGATTTGCATCTCTCTAATGGCTGATGGGGAGCTCTGGTAGTGTAGTGCCTAAGGCGTTTGACTGCTAACCAGAAGGCTGGTGGTTCAAACTCACCGGCCACTCCTTGGAAAGAAGGTTGGGCAATCTACTTCTATAGTGATACCGCCTCCAAAACCCAAGGAGGGGTCACTATGAGTCAGATCTGACTCAACGGCAGTGAGTTTGGTTTGTTTTGGAATGGCTAATGATCGCAAGCATTTCCTCATGTGTTTGTTGGCCGCCAGTATATCATCTTTAGTGAAGTGTCTGTTCATGTCCCTTGCCCATTTTTGAACTAGGTCATCTGTTTTTTTGTTGTTGAGGTGTTGAAGTTTTCTGTAGATTTTGGAGATAAGTCTTTTGTCAGATATGTCATAACCAAATATTTTTCCCCAATCTACAGTTTCTCTTTTTACCCTTTTGGAAAAGTCTTTTGATGCATATTGGAATTTAATTTTCAGTCTATTTTTGTCTTTCTCTCTAAGGTGTGTCTCTTGTGGACAGCATATTGATGGGTTATGTTTTCTTATCCAGTCTGCAACTCTCTGTCTCTTGAGTGGTGCATTTAATCCATTGACATTCAGTATAATTATTGACAAGTATAAATTTGTTGCTGTCATTTTGTTACGTGCTTTTTTGTGCTGTTGCTGATTTCTTTGTTCCATATAATGTTCTGTGTTGAACTTGTTTTGTTTATGAATTGTGTTATCACTTCCTTTGCTACTATTGTTTTAGTATTTGCTAAATATTTGTGCTGGTCCTCTTTTTTATTTTGATGTGAAGTTTATCATTTTTCTTTGAGGTTATTCTGTGATTTATAATTTTCTTCCCAAGTTTAAAACAGCCCATTCTATCTTGCAGTTGTCTTGACTTCCCTACCTTTTAGAAGTTCTGTGACTGCACAGTTTTTTCCCTCTTTGTGGTTTGCAGTTGTCCTCATTTGTCAATTGATATCTCTGGTTCCCATTTTACAATCTTGTTAGGCTTATTTACTTTGGAGACTTCCATAATTGGGTTGGTTTCTGGGTTATGTCATCATCTGTGTTAATGATTGGTTGTTGTTTGCTGTTGGTTCTCTGTCCAAAGGACTCCCTTTAGCATCTATTGTAAGATTGCTCTGGTTTTAAAAAATTCCCTTAATTTCTGTTTATCTGGAAATGTCCTAATTCACCATCATATTTAAGGGATAGTTTTGCTGGGTAAATAATTCTTGGTTGGAATTTTTTTTCTTTCAAGGTTTTATATATACCATCAAATTGTCTTCTCGCCTGCATGGTTTCTGCCAAGAAATCAGAGCTTGGTTTTGCTGGTTGCCCTTTGTAGGTAATTCTTTGTTTTTTTTTTTTTTCCATGCTGCTGTCAGGAGTCTTTCTTTGTCTTTGGTTTTGGTGAGTTTGATGATTATATGTCTTAGTGATTTTCTTTTGGGGTCTAACCTGTTTTGGATTCATTGGACTTCTTGAATGGATATATTCTCATCTTTCATCATACCAGGCAAATTCTCTTCCAACAAATCTTTGACAATTTTCTCTGTGGTTTTATTTGTCTCTTCCTGTACTGGAATTCTGATTACATGTAGGTTATTCCTTTTGCTGATATCCCACATGAACCTTAGGCTTTTGTTTTCATCTTTTTTCTGCTTGATCCCTTTCCAAAAAAAGTATTGAAGTATTTGTCTTCAATCTCACTAATTCTGTCTTCCAATGATTCAATTCTTCTCCTTTCCCTGTTCAGTGTGTTATCTATTTCTGAAAATTTACTATTAATCTTCTGGATCTCTATCTGTAGATTTTGTATCACTAATTTTTCATTTATTTTGTAATTTTGTTCTTGTATTGTCTTTTGAAATTGCTCTAGGGTTTTCTCTGTGTTTTCCTCAATTTTGTCAGGTTTTCCTTGATCTGTCTCTCAATCCATTGTAGG
The DNA here is from genome assembly GCF_000298275.1 of Orycteropus afer afer. Taxonomy (NCBI): domain Eukaryota; kingdom Metazoa; phylum Chordata; class Mammalia; order Tubulidentata; family Orycteropodidae; genus Orycteropus; species Orycteropus afer. The sequence continues at coordinate 984,825 of NW_006922063.1, forward strand.
TACTTAAATATAATTCTTTTGAATTCCTTCTTGGGCAGTTCCAATGCTGCTTCTTCCGCAGGGATGTGTTCTGGGTCTGTATCCTGGTCCCTTGTTTCTCCTGCTTTCTCTTGCTTCTTTGTGTGGACTGTGATGGTCTTTTGTCTCTGAGACATTGTGATATTTTTGTGTTTATATTTAATTGGTGATTGTGTGTTGGAGTGACTTGCCCATGGTTTTTGTTTTCTTTGGATGTTATCTAGGTAAGCAGGGTACTGTGCTCCTCTACTCGCTAGTTGGCAGCACTTATACACTCATCAACTGTCTCCTTTCCTGTCATCAGCCTCCCATATGTCCCTGCTGTCCTTGGCAAACAAAGCCTATTCTTAGGTCCCTGGAATCCAAATGAGAATGCTGTCACTTTAAAATCCAAAATGACCACTGCTTGTAAATACTAAATATCCAAAATGGCCAGCGCTTGTAAACCATCAAAATGGCTGTACCCTCTGGACAGCTGAAAGTCCACACTTCAGGTTGTCTCCCTCCTTGCAGTTTCCCTTCCTAGTCATAGGCCACCAGCGCAGTCATCCCTGAAGTCCTTGGTGACTAGGGCTGAGCTTTAGGTCAATTCTCAGGTCCCAACACCACTTGGAAATATTCAGGCTGTTGGTCTTGTCAGAATAGCTGACAGTCTGCAGCTCTGTCTGTCTCAGTACTCACTGTTTTCATTCAGTTTTTTCCACTAGTTGGTGCCTAATCCATTTCTGTATACTTCGTTTCAAAGCTCCGGGCTCCAGAATTATCTTCTGTATCTCTGTCAATTGATTTTTCTTTGTTGAAGAGGGTGTGTATAGCTTGTCTGCCTGTTCTGCCATCTTACTGGAAGTCTCCTATTTCCTCTAGTTTTAATCTGTTTGTTGAACTAGGCCACTTGGCCTTGAAAAGCTTTTCTGATTTCTCCTTCTCCAGCATGGGTCCCACTGTCACAGGCCTAATTCTTTATCCACCTGTGCCAACATTTGGCAAATGTTTTCAGAAAGTAGAAAAACTGCCAATTTCTGCTCACTTACAAAGGGTCCTTCACTCATTGAGATTTAATTTCTTGAGATTTCACTCCTTGTATTTCACAGCTCTTTGATGCCTTTAAATATATATATATATATTTTTTTTTAGTTTATGTTTTTATCTATAATTATTATGGAAGGAAAATGGTCTACCATAACCTTTTACATGCTATAGATACGGAATTTGTGTATCTTTTAAGACAGAAATCAGGGACCTGAGCAACTGCATCCATGAACAAGATGCTGGTGGCTGTGGGTCCCTAAGGCAGTCCCAGCCAACCTGCTTTGGTTGTGTAAAGATGGGTTTTGTGATAGGTTGCACTATGAGCATGGTGGCCATGGTGCTCTTAAGCACCTTTTCCTGTCTCAGGATCACAATGCAGTGTCAAGAGCTAATGGGCAGCATTGGGAAAACCATGATGCAGAGTGGTGGCACATTGGGCATGTTCATGGCCATCGAGATGGACATCTGATGCTAACCAATACAGTGGTTGCCCACTACATCTACCCTCTCCTATCAATCCCAGCCCATGGACCATAATAAAGCAAAGTCTTTAAGTTAAAAAAGAGAGAGAGAGAGAGAGAAAGCAGATCTTGTGCTTTCCCTTTTTAATACTTCTAATGACTTCCCTTCATACTTAAAATCCAAACTTCTTACCATGAACATAAATACCATTACTTCATGGCCCTGGGTGATGTGTTCTCTGCTCACCATTCTACACTGACTTTTTAAGTACTCTTATGGCAATCCTCTAGGCACTCTGTTTTTTTCCCTCCTGGCATAAGCTATGTGCCTTCTTACATTGCACTTGCTATTCTGTTTGGAACTCTCTTCTACTAACTACTTTAAGAATCTCTCCTCTTGCTTCAGGTCATAACTCAAATGTTACCTCCTGAAAAGTCTTCTGTGAACACATTAACATAAATGTCCCTTTCCCACTCTGCAGTCTCTGTTTTACCTCCTTTACATAATCACAATATGAAAATCTTGCTGAGTTACATTTTTCTTATTTATGTTCTGGTTCCTCTCATACTAGCATAAATTATGTGAGGCAGTAGCCTCCTCTGTCCCATTCATCATTGAATCTTTAGGCACTACCACATAGAAAGTATGCAATAAATGGTTGTTGAATGAGTCAATGAATGAGGCCCCAGAATACTGACAGAAGTAGCATTCAGAGACATGTGCACACTTCACCCACACAAACACATATACACAACTGGCAGAGGATATCATATGTATTGCTTTCAAAAGTGCTGATAGAGGGGAGATGCCCATCATGGGGCAGGGACAGGGCACTGATGCCCAAATACAAGTCCAAAGATTCCCAGGGGAGCAAGGAGCCCTGTGGTACCTAGAACTCCAAGGGACACAGGGGCTAAGGTGGTTTCCTGGCTCAAGGGTAGTTTAAGTCTTCTGTGTTGACTTTGATGTATATTCTAAGGAAGAGCAGGAATGTTAACAGGCCTATAATGATGCCCACAATGCTGAACCCCAAGGCCAGTCTGGCTTTCTTCTTTGCATTGGTCTTGTCTTCCAAATGGCTTGCCCTCTGAGCCTATGGAAGTGAACACAGGCTGGTGGGGGTGTTTTTCCAAAAGGACAAAATGGAGGAAGGGTTCTCTGGAGAGAAGTTGGGGGCCATAATCAGAGTTGGGGAAGGGAGGACTGAATAGGCAAGAGGAGGAAGTAATGGAATAAGATAATACAAGGAACCTGGGCAGGACCAGGTGGAAGGGGGAAACAACGGGGTGTTTGGGGAGAAGCAGGGTTAGGAGGATGGTGGACAGGGTGGGGACAAACCTCAACAGGAAGGATGGGATGGGGAAGGGGCTGGGGCTATTAACTAGAGAGGAGAGGGTGCTGGGCAGGGGGCTTTTGTGGCACCTATGGAGAAGGGGATAGGACAAGGTTGGGGTCTTCCACAGTGGGAGGTTCCACAGTGGAATGGTTGATTCCTACCCACCAAGCAGGAGAATATGATGGCAGGTAATCCCAGTGGGCAGAAGCAGAGGAATGAAAAGATGGAGAGAGGCATGTAGTTCTGTACATGAATGTTTAAGGGCCTCTTGTAGATGGGTTGCATCGGGAAGACCTTGAACCCCGAATCTCTGAAATCATTCACAGCAGCCATGGACCCTTGCTGGAAGGAACAGGATCTGCAGATAGACCAAGAAGGTTTGGCAGATGCTGAGGAATGGAGAATGACAGAAACAAACCCACCAGGCGGAGGGTGCCAGAAATACCATACCCTCACAAAGACCCTGAATTCCACTGGCAAAGAAGGGACCTTACAACGCTCCACTGTCCCCATATAATACCCTCATTGGACCTATAATACCTACAAAGTACCTTATAAACCCTTTCCACTTGTTCTGTCCCCACTCAAACCTATCTCTGCTCCCCAATAATGCACTACATGCCAGTTTTCCCACTGTCCTGGTAAGCCTGGGCCTAGCAAACTATTCGTAGCACCTCTGAAAAGGCCCAGTTTGGATGTAAAATAAAAAGCCCAATGGTTCTCAAACTTGAGCACACATCAGCATCACCTGGAGGATATCTTGAAGCAGATCGCTGGGCCTTACCCCCAGAGTTGCTGATTCAGTAGGCCTAGGGTGGGCTGAAGAATTTACATTTCTAGGAAGTTCCCAGGTGAAGCTGAGGACCACACTTTGAGACTCGTTGCTTTTGCTATTACTGACTCTATACTCCTCTAGCCCTCTGTCACCCTGGTAATTTTTTATCGTACCCTCATGTCCCCCACCCTATAATTCTGTCCTTGTCCTGCTTCACTCCCTTCTCTAATCCTATAACCCTTTTCTTGTCCCCCTTAACCCCTCCCTCTCCCTATAAACACTCTGTGTACCTTGTAAACTCTTTCTTTTTCCCCATAACCCCTTCCTGCCCCCCATAGCCTTGTCCCTGTCTCCCATAACTCCCATAACACCTCAAACTCCCATCCTAGCTTCCCCAGTGCTATAAGCATTTCCATTTCTTCACATACATTTCTCCCTGCACCCCCTATCCCCGTGATGCCCATAATCTCCTTGTGGTCCCTTTCTAAACCCTTCCCTGACCCATAAAGCACCTCTGTCCCACATATCCTCCTTCCCATCCCCTAAAACTCTCTCCTTGTCTCCTCACAACCCTTTTCCAGTTCCCTCTAACCACCACCCTGTGCCCAAATGGAGCCTTCCCCTTCCCCAAAAATCACTTTCCTGTGATCCTATAATTTTCTCCTGGTCACCGGCTAACCTCCTGCCTATTCCCCACTGACCTTTGTGGTCCTCTCCTTGGCCCCCTCCCTGTCCTACTTTAACTTTTTCTTATCCCTTTTAAACTACCCCCACTCTTTCCTGACAATCCTCCACAAACCCAGTTAATGCCAGCAGCACTGCCTCTGCTCCTTAGGCCCCCAGGCTGCCCCTGGCAGTTTGAGTCACAGGGGCGTGGCCTCTCTGTTGGCCAACACTTCATTATGATTTGTTGCTCCTACTGGGGGGGAGGGGTGGAAGGGAAAATTGGGGGAGAAAGGAGGTTGGGACAGTGTTTCAAGCCTTTAGACCCAGCTTCTAGTTAGTTCATGAACTAAAAGGGCGTTACTCAGGCATTTTCCCCTCCTCCTGTCCTTTGTCTGCTTTGTTGATTGATTCAATGAGTAAAGAAATGGGGTTTCAGTTACATGTCTCCCCACCCCCCACCCTGCCCCCTGCCAGTTTGAACTGATTGGTTTAATACATGAAGGTGGCATGCCTCAAGTACTGGCTGGTAAATGCTGGGCTAATTCTTTGACTAGTTCCTTAAGTGAAAAAAGCTCTGGTAAGCAGCTCTGGTAGCATAGTGTCTAGGGACTGCTAACCAGAAGGCTAGTGGTTCAAACCCACCAGCCACTCCTCCAAAGGAAGGTTGGGCAATCTACTTCCGTAGTGATATTGCCTTGGAAACCCAAGGAGGGGTCACTATGAGTCAGATCTGACTCGACAGAACATAACAACAACAAATATATATATATATATTCACTCTGGTGGCACAATGCCTAAGGCATTTGACTGCTAACCAGAAGGTTGGCAATTCAAACCTGTGGCTCCACAGAAGAGTGAGGCAATCCACTTCTGTAAAGATTTACCACCTTGGAAACCCCTCTGAACTTGATGGCAGTATGTTTATGTTGTTGTTGTTCTTGTTGTTGTTATGTGTCCTCGAGCCAGACCTGACTCACAGCGACCCCTTCTTGGGTTGCCCAGGCAGTATCACTATGGAAGTAGATTGCCCAACCTTCCCTCCAAGGAGTGGCTGGTGGGTTTGAACCACCAGCCTTCTGGTTAGCAGTCAAGTGCCGTAGGCACTACACCACCAGAGC
>NW_006922063.1:990373-1004593 GCF_000298275.1 Orycteropus afer afer
GAGTCGGGACCGACTCGACGGCACATAACAACAACAACAATATATATATATATATATATAATTTTTTAAATATGAAAGTCTTAGAAGCCTACAGTGTGCCAGGCAGTGCTCTAATCTTGAGAGGCAAGTAAAGACCAAAATAGTTGAAGCCAGGTTTCTCTGGGAGTTTACAGTTCAGGAGGGAGAAGGAGGATTAAAAACCCAAAGAAATAAACCCGATGATTTCAGAGTGGGCTTTAGAGAATAACAAACATGGAGAGAGACCCAAGATGACGACATGAGGTGGGATGGGGGAAAAGCCTCTCTGAGGAAGTGACATTTGAGATCTGAAGGGTAAGAACCCAGCCAGAAGAAGGTCTGGGGGAAAGCATTCCAGGCAGAGAGAACAGGTACAAAGGTCCTGAGGGGGAGAGGAGGTTTGCTGTTCCAGGGACAGAAACAAGTTTAGTGTGGCTACAATGTAGAGAGACAAGAGGAGAGGGGGAGAGGAGAGCAGGAGCTGAGCAGGCAGGGCCGGGGAAGCTAGATGAGGGATCTGGGTTTGATCCAAGAGCCACGGGAATCCGTTGGAGGGTTCAAATCAGGAAGGGATGTGATCTGACTTAGATTGTAAAGTTCTCATTACCCGGAGCAGAATGGAGAGTGGAAATCTTCTGCTTTACCTGGAGGCAGAGTCTAGAGAAAACAGGATAGGGCCTGGACACCTGGGTCTCTTGGCCATCAGGGTATGTGGGCATGGAAGGGGGATTGTCCATCACAGAGCCAGGAAACATCAGCCAGAGACCAAGCCATGTGGGATCTGCAAATGTCTATCCGTGTGTGCATATGTGTTTCTGTCCCCTAAGATGTTGTGCTCAGCAATGCCCTTCACATTTTGGGCAGTCACCCCCTTAGTCTCTGGAAGCATGGAAGTTGAGTATAGGGAGTTGGGTAGGGCTAATGTCAGGAACCATGCTGCCCAACAGTTCTCCCCATCTCGGACCAGAGGAATCACCAACTTGACCATTAAGAGTGAAAACCCCTTCCTTGCCTGAGGATTACTTGGCTAATGTATTTCTTGCCTGGGGGATCCCTTAGCTAATGTCCATATGTCTCTTGAATAGTGGGTTACATCCCAGACAGACTGACCGCTCCCAGTGCATCTTCTTGCTTAGGGTTTAATGTGCAACGCAGACCAGAGCCATCGCTTGATGGCATGTCAGCAAGCGAGAATGAACTGCAGAAGTTTTGTGTTGCCCGGGACTCCCTCCAGGGGGTCACCCAACTCCTGAAATTTCCTTAGATTACAGTCTAGAATCTACTTTGTAAAACTACATGCAACGGCAGGACCAGGAAATTGGCTAAGAATAGAGCTGAAACCTAGTATGTGCCTGGAGCCCACCTACTCTGTACTTCTTGTACTGTGTCTAGTATGGTAGACACTAACCACATATGGGAAATTAAATTAATTATACTTAAATAAAATAAGATTAAAATAATTAGATTGTTTGCTAGCAGTGGCTACATTTTAAGTGCTCAACAGCCACATGTGGCTGTGGTTATTAGGTGCCATCAAGTTTCGACTCATGGCAACCCTGTGTACAACAAAATGAAACGCTGCCCAGTCCTGCACCATCCTCATTGTCACAGCCATTGTGTCAATCCGTCTCATTGAGGGTCTTCCCCCTTTTTTGCTGACCCTTTACTTAACTTAGCATGGTATCCTTCTCCAGGGACTAGTCCTTTCTGACTTAATCAAAGTATGAGAGACAAAGTTTGGCCATTCTCACTTAGAAGGAGCATTCTGGCTCTACCTCCTCCAAGACAGATTTGTTTGTTCTTCTAGCAGTCCATGGTATAGTCAATATTCTTCACGAACACAATTCAAATGCATTAATTCTTCTGCAATCTTCCTTATTTATTGTCCAGCTCTCATATGCATATGAGGATATTGAAAATGTCTTGGGTCAAAGTGACATTTTTGCTCTTTAACACTTTAAAAAGGTCTTTTGTGGTAGATTTGCCCAATGCAGCATGTTGTTTGATGTGACTAGTGGCTACCATATTGGACAGAGTGGGTTAGAGACTATTTGTATCACTGAATAAAGTACTGTTAGACAACGCTGACCTAGAACTATCCTGCTGATGTACATTTTACTATTTATTTTCTGTATCTTCTCAATATAGTGTAAGTTTTATGAAGGCAGATACTTCATCTGTCAAAATTAGTACTGGATCGCTAAAGCCTAAAATAGTTCCTGACACACTAAAGTGGTTGCCCAATAAATGTGCATTGAATATAAGAAGGAGCCCCCCATGGTACTTAGCAAAGTGGACACCCAGGGGCATGTGAACATCTGTGCTCATACACATACATATAGTAGATAAATCTGAAAGCAGAAACTTCCTTATAAATTTTATTGTTCTTTAAAATGCTGATGGAGAGTTTCTTCCTCCACCACAGGCGGGTTTCTGATGTCATGTCCAAGTTCAAAGGCATCAAGGAGACCCAGAAGGTGAAATCCATGACTCTGTGGGTCATAGGCCTCCAGTATGATCTCACATTTCTTGTTTGAAGAATCTGACTACAGTGGAGAAAATGACCACAATGAAGCCCGCCAGAATGCTTGAGATGATGGCGCCAAAGGACAGTCTGGAATATGTCTGTGCTTTTTTGACTGATCCCAGCTGGTTTCCTTGGGAAATTGGTCTGTAGAGGTGAAGGCAGGCTGGTAGGAGTGTTTCCAAGGGAGGCAGGAATTGAGGGTGGGGTCTTTCTGGGGAGAGGTATGGGGGCATGATCAGGGATGGTGCTGTGAAGAAAATAGGGGCAAGGTTCAGCCCTCAAGGGGAAAAAGGAGGAAATGGGGCAGGATGAGGGAGTAGACCTGGTAGAACAAAGGTGAAAGATAAGCAAAGAAAAGGCTCATGGAGAGGAGAGCAAGGGCAGCTAGTTGGGGAGCAAGAAGGGGTCCCAGGGAAAGAGCAGGGATGTGAGACAGGAAAGACGAGGTAGATCTGGGAACAAGACTGGTTGTAGTACCTACCTTGAAGGAGAATATGAGGACTGGGATTGCCAGTAAGATGAAGAACATGTCTGTGATGGAGAGAAGCAAATAGTCCCTTCATAGGGGATGCAGAAACATCAGGATGACTGGTTACACTGGAGTAAGAGCCTGCATCTGATTGACTGTCTGCATTGGGGTCAGCTTAAACTCCTGGTCCCTGGGTTCAGCCACAATAGCCATGGACCGGGACCTGAGGAGGTGACAGTGGGCAGGCAGAATCTGCAGACAGGAGTAAAGGGGCTAGGAGAGGGGACATCTGAGTTCCCAAGAAACGAGGACCAGCCAAAGCAACTCCTCTAGCTAAAGGGGCACTGAAAATTGAAATTGCCCCACTACTGGAAGGTCTGCTCCCAACCTAGGGGAAAACAGGGAACCTAGCCCTTTTCCATATTCCATATATACCTCTGCTGGCCCTATACTATAACACACTCACCTCTCCTCTACTCTCCCGTAACCCCTCTCACCCCCTGTCTTCCATAGTCCCCTCCTTGTCTCCCTAAAAGTGCTTCACTTTCTCCAAGTTCTTCCCACACATACTTTTAAACCCCTCTATGATTTCTTGATGACCCCTCACAAACCTAGTTAAGGACCCTAGGACTTCCTTTTACCCCTCAGTGCCTAAAGCTGCTCTGGTGATTAGAGTCCTGGGACAGGGGTGTGGCCTCTCCATTGGCCATCACTTCATTCAGATTAGCTGCTCTGGAGTGTCTCAAGTGTTTAGATCTGGCTTATGATTGGCTCAACATATGTAAGGGCATAACCCAGCCCCTCCTCCTTCTGCTTCCCTTCCAGACAGAATCAAAGAATAAGAAGGTGGGGCTACAATTATTTGCCCCCGTTTTTGTTCCCAGTTTGAATTCTTGATTGGTTCAATGGATAGTATGTGGATCTTATTTACTGACTGGTATATTCCAGAATGAATCTCAGTGCAATGGGCAGGTTTATTCCTAAAACCCTACAGTGTAGTTCTATTCTGTAACACATTGAATCACCATGAGTCAGAATGATCAATGCAATGGGTTTGAGTTTTTTGTTTATTAGGAGCCTACTATATACTACTAGGCTTTATGGTGGCACTGAGGGTCACATGGTGACCAAGACAGACAAGATCATAGCTCTCTTGGAGTTCAAAGTCTGTGGGGACACAGAGGATAAATAAGCAAATAAATAAACAAAATGATTTAATTGAGGACCAAGGGCTACGAAAGGAATAACTAATATGCAGAGGGAAAGGGACACAGGAGTCGTCCAGTCAAACAAAAGACAGGCCTATGAGCTGAACATTTACACTGGGTAGAGACACTCTTGGAGAGAACAATCATAGGAGAATAGAGGGGCTGTGTATGCACAGGGAGACAGCTTGGGGGGCAGGAGTGCATGGGAGGGAAGGACACAGGGAAGAGGAGGAAATGGGAGGGGAGCTGTTGCATTGTGGGAAATCACAGTCAGTGTCATGAGACAAAGTGTATGTGAGCTGCTGTATGGAAAATGAATTTGCTCTGTGAACTGTCACCCAAATCACAATAAAAATTTTTTAAAGAAAGAAAGAGACACAGGAGGCAGAGATGGGGCTAGAGATGTATGGTAGGAAAGGTCTCTCCGAGAAGGGAACATCTGCGCTGACTCCTGAAGGATGATAGGAGCCAGCCATGAAAAGATCCTGGGGAGAGATTCCAGGCAGGGCACAGGCCCTGAGGTGGGAAGGCAATTGTTGAGAAAAGAAACAGAAACAAGGGCCGTGTAGCTAGACTCAGCAATGGACCTAGTGCATGATCAGCCCATACCACAACACATACTCAAATACACATAGTCTGTAAGCCAGTACATCTTCTTTGGAGTTTTTCATTTTGAGTATTTCCAATATTTCCCTTGTTGTAACAGTCCTGTGTGTGGTGGGGAGGGGAGCCGAACAAGCAAGTGAGGTGTTTGTACTTAATCTCCTCAAAGAATTAGGTTGAATGGTTGAAGGTCTCTGTTGGAGGTTCCTTGGCTGGAAGGCTCTTTGGCCAAGAGTATCCATTGGCTTTGCCAGGACATCACAGAAAGGATAAAGTCCCAAGATTCCTCTAAGAGCTTCACTCTGACCTCTAGGCTTTGTCTTTTGGAGGTTTGTTGGGTTCTGGGGGTAGAAGTTCCTTAGCTGAATCCTGCATTGGATTTGATGTTTACCTCTTTCCTAGATACCAAGACATCAAAGTTCTAAGCTGTAACATCCTAAGCCTAAGAAAGGGAACCCCTACTGCTCCACATTTTTACCTGGCAACTAGGAAATTTTCTGTGGCCTTAACAGTTACCACGGTGAAGCAAAGTCCCTCCTCCTGACCTTGTAGTTGGCTCTAAACTCCAATGCTCAAATCCCTTATAATAATCTCTCTTCCCTCCCTCTACTATTCAAGCAAAACCCCATTCCTTCCTTTCTTGAGGTTTTTTTGTTTGTTTGTTTTGTTTTGTTGGTTTGTCTCTTGCCACATTTCCCATTGGCAGTTGGTTGTGTGCTCTCAAATCCCTGAACGTGTCTTTCCTGTCTTGCCTGCACCAAGACACTTGAAAACCAAGAATTGTGGCATTGACAGCCCGACAGAGAGGGAACAAGAAGCTGTGAAAGACCCATGGTCAAAACTAAGAGAGTTTCAAGAAAGAGAAACAGAAACCAGTTCCAAAAGGAGCAAAAGAAATAGTGGATAACGATAATAAAAGAGATTCCATCTAACCCAAGGGCAGACTTGAATCTTCAAATCAAACTGAAAGTGTTTGCAGCAGGGACCAATCAGTGGAGAAGGACATCATGCCTGGTAAAGTAGAGAGTCAGTGAAAAAGAGGAAGACCCTCAATGAGATGGATGGACACTGTGGGTACAATAATGGACTCAAACATACTTACTATTGGGAGGATGGTGCAGGACCAGGCAACATTTCATTCTGTTAAACACAGGGTCTCTGTGAGTCAGAGCCAACTTGGCAGACCTAATGGAAACAACAGTACAAATATTTACAGACATGCACGTATAAATCTAGACATCATCAAAATCAAAATTATGAATTTCAAGGATAAGGAAAATTTTTTACAAGTTTGTGAAATGAATGAAGGAAGTTATTTATAATGAAGAGACAATTAAACAAGCTACAGGTTATTAAGAGAAAATGACAAGGAATTTAATACCACAGTAGACATTTCCAGTTATCAATGAGAGGAAAAATGTATGAATGCAACCTGAACCTATTAACCTATTAAGAAAAACAACACTTTATGCATAAACAAAAATGCAACAAAAAGAAACAAATCAGTTATCATACTGAATGTAACTTTTCTAAATTCTCCTTTTTTTATTTTAATGTGCCTTCCAGTCGAACCCGACTCATAGCGACCCTTCCTTTGGTTCTGAGGCAGTATCATTACAGAAGTAGATTCTCCTAGCAAGTAAGATTTCAAATTAAGGGGGGGGGGGGACAACCAAAACTTAGCTAGATGTTGCATTAAGCAAAACAACAAAAGACTACAACAAAGATTTGAGCAAAGTGCAACATCCATGCATACAAAAATAGAGCAGCAGCAATAATATCAACATTAAATCAAAAAGAAGACAAAAAAGGTAAAGAGTGGCATAATGAACAGCAAAATGATAAAAGCTCTAATGCACAAAAGAAGACATTACTGTCATAAGTGTTTATGTAGTGAACTGCATGCCAGCTATTTTATGAAAATAAAAGGAACAAAAGAAAATCACTGCAAATACAAGGACAAATTTGCATAAGACTTAGATATAACTCTTAGAAAATTGCCAAATAAAGTAGAAAAATGTGCACGTATATAGAGAATTTTAATAATTTAGCCAATAAGCAAAATTTAAGAGCTATATAGAAAGTTGTGGGAGCTCTGGTGGCATAGTGCCTAAGGCATTTGACTGCTAACCAAAAGGCTGGTGTTTCAAACCCACCAACCACTCCTCGGAAGGTAGATTGGGCAATCTACTTCCATAGTGATACCACTACCACCTCAGAAACCCAAGGAGACGTCACTATGAATCAGATCCAACTTGACGATAGTGCATTTAGTGCATATAGAAAGTTGTGCTCTAGAAAGCAGATACTACACCTTCTTTTGTTGTATCAAAGAAATATTTACAAAATCCATCAAGAATCTGACTACAAATAGAACCTTATTAAACTCCAAAATGTGGAGCTCCTTTAATAATCCAAAAGAAAAAAAAAATCTAGAAGTCAATAAACAATAAAAAAGAGATTAAGGAAAAAATCTATTTCCAAGCTAAGAGATGCTTTCCTAAATTACTCTTGGTTCAAAGAAAAAACAAAATCTGAAAATAAGACTTATTTAGAAAGCAATGAAAAGGAGAAAACCTCAAGCTAAAATCAAAGGCTAAGGCTAAAGCTAAATTCAGAAAAAAATAATTAAACAGATGAACACACTCATGTTCATTGCAGCACTATTCACAACAGCAAAAACAGCCTAAGTGTCCATCAACGGAAGAATGGATAACCAAACTATGGTACATACACACAATAGAATACTATGCAACACTAAACAATAATGCAGAATCCATGAAACATCACATAACATGGATGAACTTGGAGGACACTATGCTGAATGAAATAAGTCAATCACAGAAGGACAAATAATGTATTAGTCCAGTATTATAAAAAGTCAAGGAAAGGTTTATATATGGAAGATGTGGTAGTTAAGTTGTATGTCAACTTGTCTGGGCCTGGTTTTGAGTGGCTGGGCAGCTGGATGTAGTTATTCCCCATGATGAGACTGGTAATCAACTCCATGGAGGAATCTACTGGAGCAGAGTGGTTGCCTTACGGATGTGGTCTGCTTCCAGTATATAAGAAACAGCTTTGAGAAAGGTTTCTGCAGCTTTTAGCATGCTTGAATCCTTCATGTAGCAGGGTCATTGTTCAGCAGCCTATGATGTTGTCTGCTGATCTTGGGACTGTTAATGGACTTGAATTAGGGGCCTGTCATGTGGTTTGATAATTTTGAAACTATTCCATTTTACTTGTCAGCCTTGGGTTTGTCAGCCTTAGCAGTCACCAGCTGCCTGAGTGAAGAGATGCCTCCAGCTCCAGTGGGCCAGGAGCAAGAGGCAGAACTGAAGCCCAAGGTCAAGAGGCTTTCACTCAGCCCCTAGAGATGGCACTTTGAACTCGGACCCCTAGCCTCCTAACAGCAACAGAATAAATTCCTGTTTGTTAAAGCCACCCATTTGTGGTATTTTTCTGTTAAAGCAATATTGAGGTAACCAAAACAGAAGGAAACTTTGTTGGTTACCAGGGATGGGAAATGAGGGGAGAGAAAATTGCTAGATAGGTAAGAGACAAGTATTTATTTGGGTGAAGGGAAAGGCAATATACCAAATCGAGTGACCAACACAATAACACTAAAGAAACGGAAGACACAGAGAGGCACACAAGAGGTACAGACAATAAAAGTAAATACTATTACATACAAAATACTGCATCAGTAATAGCAAACACTAATCTACAGGTGGATACATAGGTAGACAGGCAATAAGATGTAGCATCAGTAGGCAAATAAGAATATACTCCTGGCCATGCATATGTCTGGCAGACAATATTCCTACATCTATATTTGTATGTGCTATAAAAATGTCTAATAAGCAAGATCATGATTAATGGAGAAAAGATTGAACTTGTCAGGAACTTCATTTTACTTGGATCCATAATCAATATCTGTGGAACAGCAGTCAGGAAATCAGACATGGTATTGCATTGGGCAAATCTGTTGCAAAAGACCTCTTTAAAGTGTTGAAGAGCAAACATGTCACTTTGAATGCTAAGGTACACCTAACCCAAGCCATAAAAGGAGCTCTAGTGGTATAGTGCCTAAGACATTTGACTGCTAACCAGAAGGTTGGTGGTTCAAACCCACCAGCCACTCTGTGGAAGGAAGACTCGGCAATCTATTTCTGTAAAGATTTACAGGCTCAGAAACCCAACCAACGGGGGTTGCTATAAGTAGGAATCGACTTGATGGCAGTGAATTTTTTTTTTAAAAAAAAAAACCCAAGCCATGGTATTTTCAATTGCATCATATGCATATGAAACCTGGACAATGAATAAGGAAAACTGAAGAAGCGTTGATGCTTTTGAGTTGTGGTGTTGGTGAAGAATACTGAAAATACTATGAACAGCTTGAAGAACAAAAAAATCTAAACTGGAGGAAGTACAGCTGGAATGCTCCTTGGAAGCAAGAATGGCCAGACTTTGCCTCAGGACCATTTCCTGTCGAAGAATATCATACTTTGTAAAGTAGAGCATCAGTGAAAAAGGGGAAGACCCTCAATGAAATGGATTGCCACAGTGGCTGCAGCGATGGGCTCAAGCATAGCAGGGACTGTGAGGATGACACAGGGCCAGGCAGTGTTTCATTCTGTTGTACCTAGGGTCCCTACGAGTTGCACCCAGCTTGATGGCACCTAACAACAACATAAAAATGTCCATATACATAATAGAGCTAATGGGACAAAGTTAGGATAACTTCTTAGCCATAAGTAAGCACCTTGAGAGAGTGAGTTCCTGGGCCTGCAGGCTTGGGACTACAGTCGTGGGGGACATGAAGATCAACTGGCACAAGAAAGTACATAAAAGCATTGTTCTACATCCTATTTTGGTGAGTTATGACTGGGGCCTTAAAAGCCCATCTAAGTGGGTGGACAGGCTGAACTATGAGGTATGTCTATGCAGCAGGGAGTGTACCCAAGACCATGTATAGAGTTGGCAGACAATGGTTCTACAAATGTATTTGTATGTTCTGTAAGAATTCCCAGGTGTATGTTGTTGTTATGTGCCGTCGAGTCAGCCCCAACTCATAGCGACCCCTCCTTGGGTTTCTGAGGCAGTATCACTACAGAAGTAGATTGCCCCATCTTCCTTCTGAGGAGTGGCTGGTGGGTTTGAACCGCCAGCCTTCCCAGGTGTATAGCAGAGCTGAAAAAGGACAAGGTTGTGGTCACTTCTTGGTCACAGCCAGCTACCCAGAGGGAGTGAGTAGTTGAACCTGTGGGCTCAGGAACATAGTCACAGGAGACATCAAGCTCAATTGGCATAAAATACTACACAAAACATTGTTCTACTTTGGCAAGTAGCAACTGGGATCTTAAAAGCTTGCAAGCAGTCATCTAGATGCAACAATGGGTCTCTCTTCATTCAGAGCAAAGAAGAATGAAGAAAACCAAAGATTCATGGAAACAATTAGTCCCAGTGACTGGTCCACCATGCAATCCTCAGCCTATATGACTATGAGACCAGAATAACTAGATGGTGCCCATCTACCACTGTCAACCACTCGGAGAGGGATCTATGTAGGAGAACCTGGATAGAAAGGGAGAACAATGTAGAACAAAACTCAAAATCATTTGGGAAAAAAAAAAAAAGGGGACCAGGTTTGCTGATCTGATAGAACCTGATGGAACCACTGAGACTATGGCCCTTAGCTGCCTTCAGGTCTGGAAATGAACCCACTCCTGTGGCTTCCAGCCAAACAAAATACAAGCATATTAGCTGGACATTTACATGAGGTAGATACACTCCTTGGAGAGAGCAATCATGGGAGAATAGAAGGGCTGCGCATGCACAGGGAGACAGCTCGGGAGGCAGGAATGCATGGGAGGGAAGGACACAGGAAAGAGGTAACTATAGGGAGTAAGTGGGAGGGGAGATGTTGTACTGTGGGAAATTTCAGCCAATGTCATGAGACAAAGTGTATGTGAGCTGCTGTATGGAAAGTGAATTTCCTCTGTAAACTTTCACCCAAATCACAATTAAAAAAAAAAAAAAGATACAATTCTATACCCTCAGAACTTACAAACCAGGATAATATAAAGAAAAATAAAACAAAGTAATGAGCCAAAGTAATGCCAGTACTGGCCTGGCCTACCAACTGTTTGCTAATGGTCTACAAGAAGATATGTGCAGAAATCGTCAGTAACTCTTTAGAAAAAGTTACAGCAATTTGACATTGCATTGGCATCCAAATTCATAATTGTTTTGGTTATTTGGTGCCGCTCTGACAAGAATATACCACAAATGGGATGGCCTTAACAAATAGGAGTTCATTCTCTTACAGTTTGGAGGCTAGAAGTCCAAGTTCAAAGTGCCAGGCTCTAAGGTCTGTGTGAAAGCCCCTCAACCTTGGGCTTCAGCTCTGCCTCCTGCTCCTGGCCCACTGAAGCTAGAGGCTTTTCTTCACTCAGGCAGCTACTGGCTGCTGAGGCTGACAAACCCAAGGTCGACAAATAAAATGGCACAGTCCCGATGTTACCAAATCACATGGCAGGACATTAATTTAAGTCCATTTTAAGTCCCAAGGTCAGCAGAATATGGCAGGCTGCTGAACAATGACATGGCTACATGCTGGGTTCAAGGTGCCATAAGCTAGAGACTATACCCAAGACTTTTCCTTATATACAGGAAGCAGACCACATCCCAAAGGCAGCTACTCAGCTGCTTGTGCTAGATCCCACCATGGAGTTGATTGCCAGTCTCAGCATGGGGAATAACTACCACCAGCTGCCCAGCCACTCAACCAGGCTCAGCCAAGTTGACATATAAACTGAAGTACCACAGAGACCAATGTTCATTGGTGGTTACCAGGAGTAGGAGGAGAAGTGTACTTCCTACAGTAAAGACTAGTTATTTTTGGTCATGGGAAAAGTAGTACTAATTGTGGATGTAGTGAGCATAGCACAACCAAAGTAATAATGAGTGTTTGAGCACATATGAAATTTGTAAAGATAAAATGGTATTTGGGTAAGTATGAACACATACTTAGGTAAGAACAGACAGAAGTATCCATAGATACGTGGAAATACAAATATGTGGGTGCAGGCACATATATTCATGAAGACACAAATACAGCTACTCGTCAGACATAACCAAACACCTTCCAACATTGGTCGTCAGGGTTTGAAATCTTAGGACCACGGTCTTACAGGACAACTCGGTCACTTGGCATAGCAAAGTTCAAAAAATCATGATCTGCATCCTAGTGAAGTGAGTTGCACCTGGAGTCTTAAAAGCCTGTGAGCAGCCATCTCACACCACTATGGGCCTTAACTCACCAGGAGTAAAACAATGAGAAGATAACCAAAAGTGCAGAGAAGAAACAAATCTACGTGAGCCACAACCTCAACAGCAAAAAGATGGAAACAACCTAGGTGCCCATCAACAGAAGAATGGATAAGCAAACTGTGGTTCATACACACAATGGAGTACTATGCAACACTAAAGAATAATGTGGAATCTGCAAAACACCACATAACGTGGATGAACTTGGAGGACATTATGCTGAGTGAAATAAGTCAATCACAGAAGGACAAATATTATATGAGTTCATTATCGTAAAAAGTCAAGGAAAGGTTTATATATGGAAGGAAACTTTCTTTGTTGATTACCAGGGGTGGGAGGGGAGAGAAGGGGAGGTAACACTGCAAAAATACAAATTAAAAAATAAAGAGCCACAACCTCATCTACCCTGAGATCAGAAAAACTAGATGGTGCCACACTACCACCAGTGACCATTCTGACTGAGGAGGCCATAAAAACTAATCCCAGATAGACTGGAAGAAAAATGTGGAGGAGAACTCAAATTAATATTAAATAAATTTTGAAAAGGCCAGACAAACAGGAACAGTAGAGAACAGAACACCCCGAGACTACTGCCCTGAGGCACTATTTAAACATAGAATTGAGCCTATCCTCTGAGATCACCTTTTAGCAAAATAGCAGAGTGGCACCTAAAATAAAGAATATCCCCAATAAGATCAGTGCCCCACTTAAAAACTATCAGTACGAGACCAAAAAGTCAACAATTTCTTAAAAGCAAAGATGAGAATATATAAGGCAGGGTAACTACAGCACTGGTAAACAGAACACAAAGAGAAGGCTGACACACTGTAATGAATGCAACTGATGTCACTGAACAATTAGTGTAGAAATTGTCAAACAGAAATCTAACTTGTTCAAACGTCCACCAAAACTCAATAAAATAATGTTAAAAAAAAAAAAAATTGCCTGTTTATTAACTTGCAGTTCTGTAGGTCAGAATAGCTGGTAGTCTGCTTAGGGTCTCACAAGGCTAAAATCTAGGTGTTGGTTAGGTTGCCATGTTCTTCTTCATATAGTCCAGCTTCTCGGAAGCCATCTACATACAATTAATATTTAACAAGGGTCAAAGTCCATCCAGTGGGGAAGAAACCATCTCCTTAATAAGTGGCACTGGCAAAATTGGGTATCCACCTGCAGAAAAATGAAAAAGGACCCACACCTCTGAAGTAGGGTCCTGTCCCAAGTGAAGGTGGGTGTGGCAGGATTCAGATCCTTGCAGTTGTAGAATTAAGGTCCCCATTTCCTTGCAGGCTGTCAGCTGGGGTCAGCCCTCAGCTCCTAGAGTCTGCCTGCATTCCTTGCTACACTCCCTCCATCTTCAAACCTGCAATGGAGAATCTGCCTCACTTCCAAAGCCTCTCATCTTTGGAACCTCTTTTGCCAGGAATCTCTTTTAAGGATTCACCTGTGTAGGTTTGGCCCATCAAGGATAATCTCCTTATCTTGAAGTGAACTGATTTGGAAACTTAACTGTATTCTTAATACTCCTTCACAGCAGGAGCTAGATTAGTACTTCATTGAATAACTGGGAGCTGTGTGTACACTAGGGAGGGGGCCAGGAATTTTGAAACCATCTTAGAATTCTGAATACCACAATGGTGATTTATTTCACAATGGTGTATTGATTAAATTCTACTTTAAGAAAGATCTATTCTCCTTTCCTTTTTTTTTCTTCTTTCCTCTCTCCTTTTTCCCCTCCCTTCCTTTCTGTCAGTATGGACTAAAGAACTCTTTTTCGTTTTTTAATTTTTGCAGTGTTCCCTCCCTTCCCCTCCTATCCCTGCTAACCAACTGAAAAATTCTTTTTTAATTCAATATTTTATAAGCCATACAAGACATTACTCACTTTTATCCCCTTGTTGTTGTTATGTGCCGTCCAGTCGGACTCATAGCGACCCCTCCTTGGGTTGCTGAGGCAGTATCTCTACGGTAGTAGATTGCCCCATCTTCCTTCCGAGGAGTGGCTGGTGGGTTTGAACCGCCAGCCTTCTGGTTAGCAGTCAAGTGCCTTAGGCACTACGCTACCA
>NW_006922063.1:1005207-1009115 GCF_000298275.1 Orycteropus afer afer
CCTAAGCAGACGGCAGAAGAACTGGCGTTTTACGCCCCCAATTATATATATTTGACTGTCTTTGCTATAATTATTTTCCCTCCTCTGGGAATTTTGGCTGCATTCTTCTGTTACAAGGTAAAACGATGCCCAATCCACAGCCCATCCTACTCTCTCTCCTCCACCCCCACCCCACCCCCGCGTTTGCTCTGTCCGGAGACCTGGGTCACCGTTTTCCCACAGCGACCGCAGGTTTCCAGCCCTTCGGTAAGGGTGGTATAGGGCTGGACTTAGAAACCCACATCTACTCTCGCATCTCTGCAGACCATGCAGGCTAACCAGGACAGCCAATGGGAAGAAGCTTACGTTAATTCAGGCCGAACTGCTTGGCTGGATGTATTTGCCATACTCATCGGTTTAGGCATCCTTTACTACTATGCTCTATATATGTGAATGCCAGGCCCGGCAGCCCAGGGATCCACAGCCAAGGAATCCACCTCCTAAGACACAGACCAACCAAGTCAACCACCATGCAAGAAACCCAATGGCTGAGACACCCCTCAGCTAGGAGCCCCACTAGCCAAGGAACTCAGCAACCGAGGAACCCACAAGCCCAGTGATATCCAGGCCACCTGCCTGCACCACCTTAGTTCACTCAGCCTCCAGAGCTGTCTTTGTCCACCTTGTGATCCTCATTTTCCTTCCCTAAACCTCATTAGCTCCTTGACTCTGGGCTGCTCACACAAAGAAATACCTATTTAAACCAATAAAATGGAAGGAACTATTCTGGCTTCTTGGGTCTGTGTGCATGAGGGAGTTTCTGGATCAGCGCCTCTGTTTCACTGTGGCTTTGTTTCCCAAAAGAGCTGTGGTGGTGCAGTGCCTAAGGCATTTGACTGCCAACCAGAAGGTTAGCAGTTCGGAAGGAAGATCTACTCTTACCTACTTGGAAACCCAGTGGGGAGCTCTATGAGTCGAAATCCGCTTGATGGCAGTGGGTTTGGTTTTGGATTTATGTGTCTCCCAAACCATGTGAAAATCAGAATGTCCTAATTGTCCTAATGGTCAAGCCCAAAAACCAAACTCAACTGTCATCGAGTCGATGCCTACTCATAGTGACCCCCATTGGGTTTCCCAGACTGTAAATCTTTAGGGAAGCAGACTGATTCATCTTTTTTTTCACAGAATGGCTGGTGGGTTCAAAGCACCAATTTTTTGGTTTGCAGCCAAATGCCTTAACCACTGCACTACCAGAGCTCCTTAATGGTGAAGCCCAGGTACACAGAAATCAGGCAGATGTGGGTTTACAGCTTATCTCTAACACATAAAACAGGCATAATAACTGCCAGGGGGTGATATTTTGAAATTTGCATCAGTATTAATTCTTTCTCAGTATTTGAAGCAGGGATGTTAGGCTTCTAGTGTCTCAGGGTAGGGATGGGCAAACAGGACCCTCTTTCAGCTTTTCAGATTCACAGTCACACTCTCAGGGGAAGGACAGAAAGACCTCAAGAAACCAACAATAGATTTGGCAGAACAGCTGGTGAAGACTACCTCTCCCTCAACCCCCAAAGGAAAACGGTAGTCTATTCAGGGAAGAAAGGAAATGGAGAGAGGTTAGATGTATATCCCTAAGGAGGACATACAGCCTGCTCCTCAGGAAGGGTGTGTGTGTGTCAGAAACCCCAGATATTACCTAAATGCTCTCTTCACATATAAGGCCCGGGAGGTTCTAAGTACTCGAAGAAAATATGCCGCATAATGTGGAAATCTAGGAAGAAATGGCCTCAGATAGTCAAGTAGGGAATCTCATGTCTCACTGTGGTGAAGGGAGGTAGGAGCCATGGGAATCCAAAGGGCCAGGGTGAGAAGGCACTATTATAGGGGAACCAGGGATACAACAGGAGCCATCTAGGGGGAATGCAAACAAGGATCTAGGCCTACACTGTGGACGAGACACTCAGACGACATCTGGTATCCTAGCTTTGTGGATGACCCAAATTCAGACCCAGAAACCCTAGACGTAACAGAATTAAGTTTCCACCACCAAGGAGATTGGGAATTGTGGGTAGAATTAAGTTGAATTACTATGGAAGAGGCCATCAACTCTTCCCCAAAAGCTCATGTCCTTTTCTTCCTGACAGCATTACTCAGCCACATTTCCCAGATTCCCCTGTGTGGCCACAAGACTACTTTTTGGCCCAACAGAATATGAGCAGAGGTGATGTTTATCATTTAAACACCTCCCACAGCCACTGCTGCAGACTCTTCCTCTCCTGGCTGACTGGGCAAGCGATGCCCAGGGTGACTTCGAAGGCTATAGGTTGTAGATGGCAGAGTCATCACCATTCTAAGTCCCTGAAACATTTATGGAAGTCTCCTTTCCCCCACCTGCTTTGCATGGTCAAATGATTTCTTTTAGAAAGATCAGGACAAGGCTGGTCCCTATGAAGCAGAGGTTAAAGATGTCCCAAATGACCAACTTTTCCAAACTGCTGTACCATTCCATTATTTCTAATTATTTCCATTATTTCTAACATCAACTACTCCTCTTCCCCTCAGTATTTTCCTTCCTGTCTTAGTGTTCCTAATTGTGCTGTAACGTCTCACAGAACTTACACACTGCCAAGGAAATGGCTCATGCAGTGGGGCAGCAGGGAGGTCAGATCCAAATCCATGGGTCAGGCATAGGTCTGAAGGATTCTCCTCACTCAATGTGGTTGCGGGGGCTGGTGAGCCCAAATTGGCAGGTCAGGTGCCTGGCTGCTGTCTCAAGTCCAGGAATGAAATGATGATGAACGAAATACAGGATCCTGAGCAACAGAGAACACACTTTGCCAGAATATGAATTCACCACAATACTATTCACAGTTGCAAAGAGATGGAAACAACCTAAGAGCCCATCAACAGAAGAATGGATAACCAAACTACAGTACATACACACAATGGAATACTATGCAACACCAAAGAATAATATAGAATCCACAAAACACCTCATAACATGGATGAACTTGGAGCACATTATGCTGAGTGAAATTAGTCAATCACAGAAGGAAAAATATTGTATTAGTCCACTGTTGTAAAACATCAAGGAAAGGTTTACATATGGAAGGAAACTTTCTTTGGTTACCAGGGTTGGGAGGGGAGGAGGAGGAGGGAAAATTGCTAGGTAGGTCAGAGACAAGTACTGATTTGGGTAAAAAGAAAGGCGATGTACCGAAAGCAAGTGACCAGCACAATAACACTAAGGAAAAGACACAGACAGGTGCACAAGACGTACAGACAACAAAGATAAACACTTTTACATACACAATACTGGATTATCAGTAATAACAAACATTAATCTATGGGTGGATACATAGGTAGATAGGCTGAATGATCAGGTATGTCTGTTGTAGTTGTTATGTGCCATCGAGTCAGACCTGACTCATAGCGATCCCTCCTTGGGTTTCGGAGGTGGTATCACTACAGAAGTAGATTGCCCAACCTTCCTTCCGAGGAGTGGCTGGTGGGTTTGAACCACCAGCCTTCTGGTTTGCAGTCAAGTACCTTAGGCACTATGCTACCAGAGCTCAGGTATGTCTTGTTGCTGTTGTTATGTGCCGTCAAGTCGGACCCGACTCATAGCGACCCCTCCTTGGGTTTCAAGGCATAAGGAAATATACCCATGACCGTATATAAGTACAGCAGATGATATTTCCACATACGTAATTTTATGTGGTATATGAATGTCCATATATAGTTCCGGCAAGATGGCGGACTAGGCAGAAGGATTGCACAGACCCTCGTCAACAAAGAAAAGGGAAACCAATTAACACAGACACAGAAGATAATAGTGGACCCCTGAGCCTTGAAGGGAAGGATACAGAATTGGACTAAACCCCAATTAGCAGAAGAATTTGCATGAAAATACCAAAAAAAGGAGACAT
>NW_006922063.1:1021989-1025225 GCF_000298275.1 Orycteropus afer afer
CAAAGTATATGTGAACTGCTGTATGAAAAGTGAATTTACTCTGTAAATCTTCACCCAAATCAAAATAAAATTAAAAAAAAAAAAAAAAGAATGTCCATATATATAATAGAGCTAACAGGGGCAAAGTTAAGATAACTTCTTAGCTACAGCCAACTACCCTGAGGGAGCGAGTAGTTGAGCCCATGGTCATGGGAGACATAAAGCTCTACTGGCATAACATACTACACAAAAGCATTGTTCTACATCCTACTTTGGTGAGTAGTGACTGGGATCTGAAAAGCTTACAAGCAAAAAAAAAATAGCTTGCAAGCAGCCATCAGAGATGCAAAAATTGGTCTCTCCTTGTCTGGAGCAAAGAATGAAAAAAAACAAAGACACATGGAAACAATTAGCCCAAGGGACTAGTGGACCATACAAACCTCAGCCTATGTTACCATGAGACCCGAAGAACTAGATGGTGCCTGGTTACCACTGTCAACCACTTGGAAAGTGATCAGTGTAGGAGATCTTGGATAGAATGGGAGAACAATGTGGAACAAAACTCAAAATCATAAGAAAGAGTAGGCTTACTGGTCTGATACACTGGTGAAACTCCAGAGACTATGGCCCCTAGTCACCCTTTGGGCCTGGAAGTGAACTCACTCCTGTGGCTTCCAGCAAAACAAGAGACACTTATTATGTGACCATTTACACCAGGTAGGTGCACTCCTTAGAACAATCAACAATGGGAGCTCAGAAGGGCAGTATTTGCACAGGGAGATAGTTCAAAAGGCAGGAATGCATAGTAAGAAAGACACAGGGAAAAAGTAACCACAGAGAGAAAGTGGGAAGAGACCTGTTACATTATGGGATTGTAATCAATGTCATGAAACAAAATGTGTATTAACTGTTGTATGGAAAATGAATTTTTTGTCAAGTTTTACCTGAATCACAATTTTAAAAATTAAATAAATAAGAGAACAACTCTTTACCTTAACTAATAATAAAAGATCTGCCTTCAGAATTATGCTTTTCAAAGAATTATCTAAATGCAATCAAATTGACAACAGCACCTGAACGATTACACAGGAACCTTAGGGGACGGTGAGTTTATGTTAATGAAAGAGGAACTCAGAAAAAGAGAGTGAGAAAGTCCACACAACTTGAAGTACATAATCAATGTTACTGAATTTTACATGTAGAAACTGTTGAATTAGTGTATATTTAGCTGTGTATATTCTCAACAAAAAAAAAAATTAATAAAATTTAGGGAATATATATATATAACTTAGAACAAATAAATCAGCACCACATAAAAACACACAAGAAAATGACAGCAATAAATTCATACTTGTCAATAATTGCACTTAATGTAAATTGATTAAATGCACCTATCAAGAGACAGAGAGTTCCAAAATGGATAAGAAAACATAACTCATCAATATACTGTCTACAAGAGACTCACCTTAGACACAAAGACAAAAATAGACTAAAAATCAAAGGTTGAAAAAAATATATCAAAGAAATGGAAATCAAAAAATAGAAAGAGTGGCAATATTAATTTCTGATAAAATAACTTTAAGACAAAACTACCATAAGAGATAAGGAAGGCCATTATATAATGATTAAAGGATCGATCAAACAAGAGGACATAGCCATAAAACTATCTATGCATCCAATGAAAAAGCTTCAATATACATAAATCAGACTTTAACAGAATTGAGACTAGAAATAGAAAACTCCAAAATAATAGCAGCAGACTTCAATACACCCCTTTAAATGAAAGATAGAACAAGTAAAAACTCAACAAAGACACAGAAGAATTGAACAAAGCTATAGTGCCTAAGTCATTTCACTGTTAACCAGAAAGCTGGTGGTTCAAACCCACCAGCCACTCCTCAAAAGGAAGGTTGAGCAATCTACTTCCATAGTGATACCACCTCAGAAACCCAAGGGGGGGTTGCTATGAGTCGGACTTGACTCAATGGCAGTGAGTTGTTTTGTTTTGTTTTTGATCAGCCAGTTTGACCTAATAGACATCTACAGAACACTTCACCCAACAACAGCACAATATACATTCATTTCCAGCCCATACATAACATTCTCCAGACTAGACCATATGTTAGACCACAAGCAAGCCTCAATAAATTTTAAAACATAAAAAAAAACTACAAAGTATCTTCTCAGAAAACAATGGTATAAAATTAGAAATCAACATTACGAAGAACAAGGTTAAAAAAAAAAAAAAAGAAAGCAAACATATGAAAACTGAATAACACTCTGCTTAAAAACTACTGGGTAAAATAAGAAATAAAAATGGGAATAGATGGGGAAAACCTCAACCTAATTAAGGGTACATGCACAAAACCAACAGCCAACATTATTCTCAATAGAGAGAGACTGAAGGCATTCCCTTTACCTCTGGGTACCAGACAAGGATGCCCTTTATCACCACTCCTATTCAACATTCCATTGGAAGTCCTAGCCAGAGCAATAAGGCAAGTAAAGGAAATAAAACACATCCAAATTGCCAAAGAAAAGGAAAGACTATCTCTATTTGCAGATGATATGATCTTACATGCAGAAAAATCCCAAAGACTCAATAACAAAATTACTGAAACTAATTTATGGTTTCAATAAAGTGGCAGGGTACAATATCAACATACAAAAATCAGTCAGATTGTTTTACATTAATGAAAAGAGCTCTGAAAAGGAAATCAGGAAAGCAATACCATTTACAATAAGATGAAGTGCTTAGGAATAAATCTAACCAGAGATACAATAGACCTATACAAAGAAAAATATAAAACATTATTACAAGAAAGCAAAAGAGATGTGCATAATTGGAAGAATATGCCATGCTCAGTGATAGGAAGACTTAATGTTGTGAAAATGTCAATACTACCCAAAGCAATCTACAGACAGATCTAATGCAATCCCAATCCAGAGTCCATCATCTTTCTTTAAAGAGATGGAAAAACTAATCACCAACTTTATACAGAAAAGAAACAAATCCCAGTCACTAAAGAAGAACAAAGTAGGAGGCCTCACACTCACTGACCTCAAAACCTATGAAATAGCCCCAGTAGTTAAAACAGCCTGATACTGGTACAACAACACATAGACCAATGGAACAGAATTAAGAATGCAGAAGTAAATTCATCCACCTATGGACAGGCAGCTCTGGTAGCATAGTGGCTAAGGCACTTGACTGCTAACCAGAAGGCTGGCGGTTCAAACCCACCAGCCACTCCTCG
>NW_006922063.1:1025325-1033129 GCF_000298275.1 Orycteropus afer afer
GTTCAAACCCACCAGCCACTCCTCAGAAGGAAGGTTGGGAAATCCTACTTCCGTAGTGATACTGCCTCGGAAACCCAAGGAGGGGTCGCTATGAGTCAGGGCTGACTCGACGGCACATAACAACAACAACAACAATGGACAGGCAATCTTTGACAAAGGACCAAAACTTAATAAATATGAAAGAGAGTCTCTTCAATAAGTAGTGCTGGCAAAACTGTATATCCATTTGTAGAGAAGTGAAACAGGACATATATTGCACACCATACACAAAAATGAGCTCGAGTTGGATCAAAGACCTAAACATAAAACCTAAAACCATAAAGACCATCAAAGAAAAAATAGGGATAAACTTAGAAACCCTTATTCAGGCATAAATACACTATTGAATAATAACTAAAAATGCACAAACACCAGAAGACAAAATAGATGACTAAGACCTTTTAAAAATTAGACACTTATGCTCATCAAAAGAATAAGAAGAGAACCCACAGACTAGGAAAAATTTTGGCAATGATATATCGGACAAGGGGATAATCTCTACAATTTATAGAAAACTTCAATACCTTAACAGCAAAAAGACAAATAATCTGATTTTAAAAATGGCAGAGGACATGAACAGACACTTCACCAAAGAAGACATTCAGGCAGCTAACACGTGAAGAAATGCTCATGACCATTAGTCATTAAAAAACTGAAACCAAAAACCAAACCCACTGGCATCGAGTCAGATCCAACTCATAGCAACCCCTCGGGGTCTGCATCACTACAGAAGTAGATTAGAAAGATGCAAATCAAAACAACAATGACATATCATCTCATCTCAGCACTAATAGCAAAGTTCAAAAAAACAGAAAACAATAAATGCTGGCAAGGGTGTGGACAGACGGGATGCTCATACACTAGTGGTGGGACTCTAAAATGGTTCAACCACTGTGGAAATGGTATAGCATTTCTTTAAAAAGCTAGAAATAGGAAAAACATATGATCCAACAATCTTACCACTAGGTATATATCCTAGAAAAATAAGAGCCATGACATCCATGTACACCCACAATCATTGCAGCACTTTTCACAATAGCAAAAAGATAGGACAATCTAAATGGTCATCAACGAAAGAATGGAGCAACAAAGTATGGTACACAGTGGGATACTACCCAACATTAAAGAACAACTATGACTCTGTGCAACATCTTACAACATGGATAAACCGAAAGGACAATGTGCTGAGTGAAATTAGTCAATCAGTAAAGGACAAATATTGTATGAGATCACTATTATAAAAAGTCAAGAAAATGGTTTCACACAAAAAGAAATATTCTTTGATGGTTCCAGGGTGGATGTGGAAGGGAGGGTAAAAATAAACATAAAAAAAGAAATAAATTTATTTTGTAATTTAAAACCTTCTGGAAAAAAAGAAATCTCCAGATCAAGATGGTTTCACTGTTAAATTATATCAAACATTAAGTAAATAAATAAATAAATAGCAGCATATCTACATAGGGAGCTCTGGTGCATAATCCCGAAGGCATTGACTGCTAACCAGAAGTCTGGTGGTTCAAACCCACCCGCCACTCCTTGGAAGGAAGATTGGGCAATCTACTTCAGTAGTGATACTGCCTCGGAAACCCAAGGAGAGGTCACTATGAGTTGGATCCTACTGCACAGCAGTGAGTTTGGTTTTTGGTATATCTACATGATCTCTTCCAGAATAGAAGAAGAAGGAATGTTTTCCAACTCATTTTTGTGAGGCCAGCATTATCCTTATACTAAAACAAGATGAAAACTATATACAGAACACTACAGGCCATGAGGGAACTCTGGTAGCATAATGCCTAAGGCACTTGGCTGATAACCAGAAGGCTGGCGGTTCAAACCCACCAGCCACTCCTCGGAAGGAAGATGGGACAATCTACTTCTGTAGTGATACTGCCTCAGAAACCCAAGGAGGGGTCACTATGAGTCGGGTCCAACTTGACAGCACATAACAACAACAACAGGCCATGAACAGAGACACAAAAATCCTCAATGAAATATTAAAAAATCAAAATTAGCAGTATATAAAAATAATAACATATGATCACCAAGTAGGGTTTATCCCAGCAATGCAAAGCTGATTTAATATTAGAAGATCAATAAATATAATCCAGTATATTGACTGTCTAAAGAAAGAAACCACAGAATGATATCAATTGCTGCAGAGAAAGCATTTGAGGAAAATCAACATCGATTCATAAAGGAAAAAGAAAAAAAAAAAAAACTCTCAGCAAACTAGGAATAAAAGAGAACTTCCTCAACCTGATAATGGGCATCTACAGAAAACTTGTAGCTAACATTACATGTAATGGTGAAAGACTTGAAGCTTTCTACCCAAGTTTGCAACAAGACAAGACAAACATAAAAAAAGAAATAAATTTATTTTGTTATTTAAAATCTTCTGGAAAAAAAGAAATCTCCGGATCCAGATGGTTTCACTGGTCAATTATACCAAACATTAAGTAAATTACCACTGTTATTCAATATCAGACTGGAAGTTCAAATTAGGTCAATAAGTCAGAAAAAGAAAAGTATAGTGCTTGAATAATTTCTTTTAGAAGGAGCAGTACAAGGCTGGTCCATATAACGCAGAGCTTAAAGATATCTCAAATGTCCAGCTTTCCAAACTGCTGTACTACTCCATCATCTGTAACATCAATTCCTCCTCCTCCTCCCCTCAGTACTCTCCCTCCCAGATTAGGGTTCTGTATTCACTATGACATCTCACAGAACTCACAAAGTACCAAGGAAATGGCTCAAGTAATTGTGGACTCATAGCAACTTCCATTGGGTTTCCAAAGCTGTAAATCTTTATGGAAGTAGATTGCCTCATCTTCCTCTTGTGGAGCAGCTGGTGGGTTTGAACCACTGACCTTCTGGTTAGCAACCAAACCTTACCTACTATGCCAACTATGCTCCTTCCAAAACAGGCATAGAGGCTACAATTTATAATACATTACCAAATGGAGGACTAGGCTAAAAGGGCCATATTAAGCAACTTACTGCACTGCATTCAGGAAACAGATTATAAATGAAAAAGTAAAACTTTCCTTATTTGTACATGACATGGTTGTTTACATAGACAATCCCAAGGAATCTACCAAAAAACTAGAACTAATCAAATAAGTTTAGGTACATCACCAGCTGCAAGATCAACACAAAAAATTTGTCGTATTTTCATACACTACCAATGAACAATCAGAAACCAAAATTTAAAAAACAATACATTTTACACTAACTCCCTCCCAAAATCAAGTCCTTGGGCATAAATGTGACAAATCATATGCACAATCTGTATGTTTAAAAGTGCAACCACTGATGAAAGAAATAAAAGAAGACCTAAATAAATGGAAGGAGCATAGTGGCTAAAGCACTTGACTGCTAACCAGAAGGCTGGCAGTTCAAATCCACCAGCCACTCCTCGGAAGGAAGGTTGGGCAATCCTACTTCTGTAGTGATACTGCCTCGGAACCCCAAGGAGGGGTTGCTATGAGTCGGGGCTGACTCGACGGCATACAACAACAACAACAACAAATAAATGGAGAAACGTACTATGTTCATGGATTGGAAAACTCAACATCTCCCTAATCTGATATATAGGTTTAACTCAATTCCTACCAAAATCCTCGCAAAACTTTGTATAAATAAGCAAACATATTTCTAAAATTTACATGAGAAGGCACAGGAAAAAGATGAGTCAAAATAATTTTGAAAAGAAAGAATTTATTCTTTTTGGGGACTCGCACTACACAATTTTAAGAATTACTATAAAGCTACAAACAGTAATAAGACTAGTATTTGTGAAGAAAGGGTTAGACATATAAGTCAATAGAATATGCACAATAAGGAGTGCAGAAATAGACCCATATAAATATGACCAATTTCTTTTCAAAAGGAGTACAAGGACAATTCATTGGAGAAAAGATGTTGTTGTTGTTGTTAGGCACCGTTGAGTTGTCTCCTACTCATGGTGACCCTATGTCCAGCAAAAAAAAAAAACACTGCATGGTCCTGTACCAGTCTGACAATCCCTGCTATACCTGAGCCCATCACTGTAACCACTGTGTCAATCCTTCTTGTTGAGGGCCTTCCCCTCTTCTGTTGACCTTCCACTTTACCAAGCATGATAGCCTACTCCAAGAAATGGTTCCATCTTACAGCATAACCAAACTAGGTGAGATGGAGTCTGGCCATTCTGGCTTCCAAGGAGCATTTTGGCTGCACTTCTTCCAGAACAGATTTGTTAGTTCTTTTAGAAGTCCATGGTACTGTCAGCATTCTTTGCCAGCACCCCAACTCAAAAGCATTGACTCTTCTTCAGTCTTCCTTATTCGTTGTCCAGCTCTCACATGCATATGAAGCGAATGAAATACCATGGCATGTGTCAGGTGTACCTTAGTCCTCGAAGAGATATCTTTGCTCTTCAGCACTTGAAAGAGGTCCTTTGCAGCCAATTTGCCCAGTGCTATACATCATCTGATATCTTGACTGCTGCTTCCATTGATGTTGATTGTGGAACCAAGTAATATGAAGTCTTTGACAACTTCAATCTTTTCTCCATATATCATGATGCTGCTTATTGGTCAAGTTGTGAGGATTTTTGTTTCCTTTATATTGAGGTGTAATCCATGCTGCAGACTGTATTCTTCAATTTTCATCAGTAAGTGTCTCAAGTATCCTCACTCTCAGCAAGCAAAGTTGTGTCATCATATATTGCAGGTTGTTAATGATTCTTCCTCTAATCCTGATGCCATGTTCTTCTTCATATAGTCCAGGTTCTTGGATTATTTGTTCAACATACAGATTAAATTAGTATGGTGAAAGGATGCAACATTGATGCACTCTCTTCTTGATTTTAAACCATGCTGTGTCCTCTTGCTCTGTTCGAACAACAGCCTCCTGGTTTCTGTACAGGTTCCTCATGAGTACAATTAAGTGTTCTGGAATTCCCACTCTCCTCAATGCTATCACAATTTGTTATGATTGATTCACACAATCAAATGCTTTTGCATAGTCAATAAAACACAAGTAAACATCTTTCTGGTATTCTTTGCTTTCAGCCAAGATCCATCTGACATCAGCAATGATATCCCTCGTTCCACGTCCTTTTCTGAATCCAGCTTCCGTTTCTGGAAGTTCTCTGTCAATATACAGCTGCAACCGTTTTTGAATTATCTTCAGTAAGATTTTACTTGCATGTGATATTAATGATATTGTTTGATAATTTCCACATTCTGTGGGATCACTTTTCTTTGGAATGGGTACAAATATGGATCCCTTCCAGTCAGTTGTCTAGGTAGCTGTCTTCCAAATCTCCTGGCATAGCCAAGTGAGTGCCTCCAGCAGGGCATCCATTTGTTGAAACATCTCTCCCTCCCCTTACCTGGATCGGGGCAGTGGGCCCTGGCGTCTTTCTGCTGCAGCTTCCTCAGAGAAAAGATAGTCTTTTTAAAAATAGTGTTAGACCAGAAGGCTGGCAGTTCAAATCTACCAGGCACTCCTCAGAAGGAAGACTGGGCAATCTAGTTCCATAGAGATACCACCTTGGAAACCCAAGGAGGGTTCACTGCAGCAGTAAGGGTAGGGAAAGACCCTCATCCAAGGCAGAAAGCAGCAATGGGAAGATGCCAGGGCCGACTGCTGGAACAGGTAGGGGGAAGGCCAGAAAGTGGGCAGAGAGGTTTGGAATAGCTAAGGGAGACGAACTTGTCTGTCAGTTTGTCCTGCTGTGGTGGCTTGGATGTTGCTGTGAGGCTGGAGGTTTGTTTGGTTACCTAGTACCACTCTGACAAGAATATACCACAAATGGGATGGCTTGAACAAACAGGAGTTTATTCTTACAATTTGGAGTCTTTAAGTCCAAGTTCAAAGTGCCAGGCTCTAAGGGCTAGGTAAAAGCTTCTCAACCTTGGGGTTCAGCTCTGCCTCCAGCTCCCTGCCCACTGGAGCTAGAGGCTTTTCTTCACTCAGACAGCTGCTGGCTGCTGAGACTGACAAACCCAAGGTTGACAAGTAAAAAGGCACAGTCCCAATATTATCAAACCACATGGCAGGCTATTAATTTAAGTCCATTGAAAGTCCCAAGGTTGGCAGAGAAGGGAAGGCTGCTGAACAATGACACGGCTACATGCAGGGTTGAAGCGTGCCATAAGCTAAAGACCATTCCCAAAGCTGTTTCTTATATATGGAAAGCAGACTACATCCCTAAAGCAGCTACTCAGCTGCTCCAATACATTCCACCATGGAGATAATTACCAATCTTACCATGGAGAATAACTACATCCAGCTGTCCAGCCACTCAATCAGGCCTAGCCAAGTTGACACACAAACTTAACTACCACAAGGCTATACCACCAGTGTTTCAAATGCCAGCAGGGTTGCCCATGCTGGACAGGTTTCAATGGAGCTTCCAGATTGAGACAGACTTGGAAGAAGGAAGAAGCCATCCACTTCTCAAATAATTGTCCAGGGAAAACGTTATGAGTAGCAAAGAAACACCATCTGATACATTACTGGACAATTTCATGAATAGCCCTGAAACATTTTACAGCATAGTGCCAGAGGGTGAGCCCCTCAGGTCGGAAGACACTAAAATAATACTGGGAAAGAGCTGCCTCATCAGGGTAGTACTGACCTTGATGATATGGATAAAGTAAAGCTTTTGGAACCTCCATTTGCTGATGTGGCACAACTCAAACTAAGGAGAAACAGCTGCAAACATCCATTAATAATCAGAACATGGGATGTATGAAGTATGAATCTAGGAAAATTGGAAGTTGTTAAAAATGAAATGGAACAGATAAAGATTGATATCCTAGGCATTGTTGTTGTTGTTGTTATGTGCCGTTGAGTCAGACCCAACTCATAGCGACCCCTCCTTGGGTTTCCGAGGCGGTATCACTACAGAAGTAGATTGCACAACCTTCCTTCTGAGGAGTGGCTGGTGGGTTTGAACCACCAGCCTTCTGGTTAGCAGTCAAGTGCCTTAGGCACTACACTACCAGAGCTCCCATCCTAGGCATTAGTAAACTGAGATGGACCAGTTTTGGCCATTTTGAATGAGACAACCATATGATCTACTATGCTGGGAATGACAGATTGAGGAGGAATGGAGTGTCATTCATCATCACAAAAAATGTTTCAAGATCTATCCTGAAGTATCATGCTATCAGTGATAGGATAATATTCATATGCCTACAAGGAAAGCCAGTTAATACTACTATTATTGAAATTTACACACCAACCGCCAAAGCCAAAGATGAGGATCCTGAAGATTTTGACCAACTTCTGTAGTCTGCAATTGACCAAACATGCAATCAAATGTGCTGATTATCACTGCTGATTTGAATGCAAAAGTTGGAAACAAAGAAGAATCACCAGTAGTTGGAAAATTTGGCATTGGTGATAGAAATAATGCTGGAGATCACATGATAGAATTTTGCAAGATCAACAACTTATTTATTACAAATACACTCAAACTTATTCATTGAAAATACAACAAATTCATTGCAAAACTTTTCAACAACACAAACAGAGGCTATACATGTGGACTTCACCAGATGGAATGCATAGGAATCAGATTGACTACATCTGTGGCAAGAGGCAACAGAAAAACTCAGTATCTTCAACCAAAACCAGTCCAGGAACTGGTTGTGGAACAGGCCATCAATTGCTCATACGCAAGTTCAAGTTGAAATTAAGGACAATTATAAGGAATAATGAAGGAAGAAGTCAAAGCTGCAATGAAAAGAACTGGCGAAGAACAAGGCTC
>NW_006922063.1:1034453-1041400 GCF_000298275.1 Orycteropus afer afer
TAGAGGGTCTACGAAAGAGGGGGAGGCCTTCAACAAGATGGATTGATACGGTGGCTGCAATGATGGGCTCAAGTATAGCAGGGATTGTGGGGCTGGTGTGGGATCGGGCAGTGTTTCGTTCTGCTGTGCATGGGGTCGCTATGAGTCGGAAACGACTCGACGGCACTTAACAACAACAACATAAGTCCACGAGAGCCAAAATATGACCTTGAATACATCCCTCTTGAATTTAGAGACCATCTGAAAAATAGATTTGATGCATTGAACACCAATGACCAAAAACCAGAGGAATTGGTCCAGTGGGATGACATCAAGAACATCATCCATGAAGAAAGCAAAAGGTCATTAAAAAGAAAGGAGAGGAAGAAAAGACCAAATGGATGTCAGAAGAGACTCTGAAACTTGCCCTTGAATGGAGAGTAACTAAAACAATGGAAGAAATGACAAGAAGATTTCAAAGAACAGCTTGAGAAGACAAAGTCAATAATCATAATGAAATGTGCAAAGCCCTGGAGTTAGAAAACCAAAAGGGAAGAACACACTCAGCATTTCTCAAACTGAAAGCACTGAAGAAAAAATTTAAGCCTTTAGTTGCAATATTGAGAGATTCTATGGACAAAATATTGAATGATGCAGGAAACATCAAAAGAAGATGGAAGGAATACAGAGACACTGTACCAAAAAGAACTGGTCGATGTTCATCCATTTCAGGAGGTGGCATATGATCAAGAGCCAATGATATTGAAGGAAGAAGCCAAAGCTGCACTAAAGGAAGTGGCGAAAAATAAGGCTCCAGGAATTGATGGAATACCCATTCTCCTTCCCCTTACCTGGATCCAGGCCATCGGCCCTGGCATCTTCCCACTGCTGCTTCCTTGGGAAAAAGATAGTCTTTTTGAAAATAGTGTTAGACCAGAAGGCTTGTGCTTCAAACCCACCAGCCACTCCTCAGAAGGATGACTGGGCAATCTACTCCTGTAGAGATACCACCTGGAAAATCCAAGGAGGGGTTGCTATGAATCAAATTGACTTGATGGCAGTGAGTTTGGTTTTTGGTTTGGTAGTCTATGAAGTGTGGAATAGCATTATGAAAAAGTTTGAAATACTGTGAGAATTACCAAAATGTGACACAAAGACATGAAGTAAGTATATGCTATTGGAAAAACAGTGCCAATAATTAAGGAAGAGGAAGACATAGAGAGATGCATGGGAGGTACAGACAACAAAGATAGACCCTTTTGCACATACAGTACTGTATTGTCAGTGATGGCTAACATTGATCTATGGGTGGATAGATAGGTGGACAGGAAAAAAAATAGTGTTATAACAACTGGATATCCATATGCAAAAAAAAAAAAAAAAATTAATCTCAACCTAAACCTCACACGTTTACATTTAACTCAAAATGAATCATAAATCTAAATGTAAAACTATAAAAATTTTAAAATAAAATACAGGAGAAAATCTTCCCTAGCCATGATACTAAGATTAAAAACTTTTGCTCTGCAAAATACACTTTTAAGAAAATAAAATGATAAGCTATAGACTGAGACAATATTTGCAAATAAAATATCTGACAAAAGGACTTATATCCAGAATATATAAAACATCTGCAAAACTCAACTGTAACAAAAACAACCAAAAATAAAAAAGACAAAGTATTTGAATATACATTTCACCAAAGAGTCTGATGACAAATAAGCACACGAAACGATGTTAATACTCACAAAGACCACCCTCCACTGTTGAAGAACATGACTCCTTGACCACACCCAAGGTGTGTAATGCAACCCAGACCCATATCACTCTTGCCCCAAATTGTGGTTTACTCCCCAAGGGGTTCAAGAGTCACCTTTATGCAAAGAAGTGTAGGGAAGTGAGGAGTTATTTAAATGCTGGCTTTGAAGGTGGAACCAGGGATTGGCCAATCACTGGCAAAAACAGAAAGGGGGAACTCCATCACATCAATCAGCAGCCAGGAAAGTATTGGCTCCCCACCTCATTATACACATCCCCCATTCAGCCAATAGAATTAGAAGGATTGGATGGAAGGTGGGGCCTGCCTGGTCTCCATGGTAATCCCAGATTGGCTGTGAGCTAGAGAGTAGTTCTCTGAGGCCTCAGTAGTGCCAGATCCAGACCCCCTAATAGGGGTGTTTCAGGTGGGCAGGGAGGGAATTTATGGCGATACAGAATGAGAGGAAGAGGGTAAGAGGGGCAGAGAAGGAATAATGGGACCAGGGAGGGTAGCATAGGGAAGCAGAGAGGGGTTCTAGGTGGAAAGAGAAAGATTTAGAAGGGTCACAGAGGGGTTAGGAGAAGACTGAGACTTACAAGTGGATGCAGAAGGAGTTCAAAGGGTCGGGAAGCAGGTTTCACTGAGCAAGAGAGAGGTGTTAGAAGGAAGACAGAGCAGAGATTTCTAAGGGGACAAAGAAGGTAGATGAGAAGAGGAGTTATAGGTGGTGGGAGACCTTAGAGGAGCCAAGTGAGGGATGATGGGGCAGAAAGGAGTTTGTGGCTGGACAGTAAAGGCTTAAAGCAGGACCATGAAGGATTCACAGGGATAAAGTGAGGGATATTACAAAGTGACAGTGAGAGGGCTATTGTGGATACTAGAAGTTTTATAGGATAGAAGTTGTAAAAGAAGACAGTTTAGATTTTACAGATGAAAAGTGAAAATGTTTGTGTTTGTTGTTGTTGTTATGTGCCGTAGAGTCGGACCCGATTCACAGCGACAGTGAGGTTCTTATTAGTAGGTGTTTTATAAGGGAAAAGAGAAGGCTGCTTTGGAGGGAAAAAAAAAAAAACAGTTGAGTAGATTCTGACTCGTGGTGACCCCTTGCTCGTCAGAGTAGAATTGCTGCAGGGCTTTAAACGGCTGGTTTGTGGAGATAGATCACCAGGTTTTTCTTCCACGAACCTCCGACCTTTCAGTTAGCAGCTGATCACCTTAACTATTACACCACTCAGGAACTGCTATAAGGGACAAAACGTTTAAAAACCTACAGCCCTTGAGTCGATTCCTACTCATAGCAACCCTATAGGACAGAGTAGAATTGCCCCATATGGTTTAAAGGCTGTAAATCTTTACAGAAGCAGATTTCCTCATCTTTCTCCCATGGAGAAGTTGGTGGGTTCAAGCCACTGACCTTTTAGTTAGCAGCTGAATGCTTTAAATACTATGCCACCAGAGCTCCCCAATAAGGGACAGGGAGGATAATGGGGACAGAAAGGGGTTACAGAGGACAAGATGAGGATTAGAGGGGATGAGAGTACTAAAAAGG
This sequence comes from Orycteropus afer afer, assembly GCF_000298275.1. NCBI lineage: Eukaryota > Metazoa > Chordata > Mammalia > Tubulidentata > Orycteropodidae > Orycteropus > Orycteropus afer. The sequence goes on from NW_006922063.1 coordinate 1,037,741, forward strand.
GTCAATGGAGATTTTATAGGAACCCAGGAGAGATGTGTTAAAGGGGAGGATGTTAGAGGTAGAGGGGATGGTAGAGTCCAGAAGCCATACTAAGCCACAGTCCACTCCCTACCCCAGGTGTTTGAGCTTCTGCCTAACAAGCCCCCCAAGGACTACTTGTGCCTGTCGATCGTGGCCTTTATTCTGTGTTTTCCCATAGGCATTATAGCCTTGATCTTCTCTATCCAGGTGGGAATCTGCGTCATACCAATCCTCACCCTCCCTCTCCATCCTGGCTCTGACCCTGACTCACTTGCTTCCCTATTCTCCCTTCTGTGCTAGGAGCCCATTACTCTGACCTAATCCTGTGTGTGTGACCCTCACCCTGAGTCCTTAAAGTCCCACAACTCGTCCTCACTCAATAACCCTTTTAAACCCATCATTCCATGTTCCCCTTCCCCCCTCACACTCAGACAAGGAACTGCAACAAGTGGAATGACCGGGTCTTGGCAGAGGACACTTCCTACCAAACCTTCTACATCGCCATCACGGGCATCATTTTGGGAAGCGTCATTCTGCTCGTCATCTTGATTTTTACCCTAGTAGACTTATTCTCACGATAACTCCCTCCCCAGCCCATGGACAGACTACCAAATACATACAACAGTGTTACTCAGCCTGGTTTTAAGTATCCATCTGGCCTTAATGGGAGTCCTGCCTGTCAATACCTTGAGTATCAAGAATCATCAGTCTGGGTCAGCAAAGTTGAGGTGGTTGATAGGGGAAGGATGTGACAGCCCAAGTAGCTCATCTGACCAGAACTCAAGACCCTGGAACCCTGCCAAGGGGTGGAGGTCATGAAGAGGGGGTAGGGCACTATTTTCTCTCTCCCACCCACATTCACGCATTCATTCCACAAATTTATTTATGCCTGCAAGGGTCTTGACTGTGCTGCATGACTCTATAGTGGGGACATAGAGTAACCACTTAAGATAAAATTCTACCCCCTTAGAGTGAGTAGTTGGACCTGTGGGCTCAGGATCATAGTCCCAGGGGACATCAAGCTCAATTGGCATAACATACTACACAAAACATTTCCACATCCTACTTTGGTGAGTAGCGACTGGGATCTTAAAAGCTTGCCAGCGACCATCTAGATGCAACAATAGGTCTCTCCTCATCCAGAGCAAGGAAGAATGAAGAAAACCAAAGATGCATGGAAACAATTAGTCCAAGTGACTGGTACACCATGTGATCCTCAGCCTATATGACTATGAACTAAATGGTGCCCAGCTACCACTGTCAACCACTCAGAGGGGGAATCTATGTAGGAGATCCTGGATAGAGTGGGAGAACAATGTGGAACAAAACTCTAAATTATTAAAAAAAAAAAAAAAAGGACTGGGTGTGCTGATCTGATAGAGTCTGATGGAACCACTGAGACTATGGCCCCTAGCTGCCCTTCAGGTCTGGAAATGAACCCACTCCTGTGGCTTCCAGCCAAACAATTAGCTGAACATTTAGGTAGATACACTCCTTGAAGAGAACAATCACGGGAGAATAGAAGGGCTGTGCATGCACAAGGAGACAGCTGGGGGTGGGCAGGAGTGCATGGAGGGAAGGACACAGGGAAGAGGTAACTATGGGGAGGAAGTGGGAGGGGAGCTGTTGTACTGTGGGAAATTTCAGCCAATGTCATGAGACAAAGCATATGTGAGCTGCTGTATGGAAAGTGAATTTGCTCTGTAAACTTTCAACCAAATCACAATTTAAAAAAAAAAAAAAAGATACAATTCTATACCCTCAAAACTTACAAACCAGGATAATACAAAGAAAAATAAAACACAGTGATGAGTGGAAGTAATGCCAGTACTGACCTGGCCTACCAACTGTTTGCTAATGGTCTGCAAGAGGGTATATGCAGATATTGTCAGTAAGGCTTTAGAAAGTTACAGCAATTTGACATTGCATTGACATTTAAATGTATGAGTGTTTTGATTACTTAGTAGCTCTGAAAAGAATATACCACAAATGGGATGGCCTTAACAAACAGGAGTTTATTCTCTTTCAGTTTGGAGGCTAGAAGTCCAAGTTCAAAGTGCCAGGCTCTAGAGACTGGGTGAAAGCCCCTCAACCTTGGGTTTCAGCTCTGCCGCCTGCTCCCGGCCCACTGGAGCTAGAGGCTTTTCTTCACTCAGGCAGCTACTGGTTGCTAAGGCTGACAAACTCAAGGTCAACAAGTAAAATGGCACAGTCCTGATGTTACTAAACCACACGTACCAGAGCTCCCAAACCACACGGCAGGCCATTAATTCAAGTCCATTATAAGTCCCAAGGTTGGCAGAGCATGGAAGGCTGCTGAACAATGACATGGCTACATGCAGGGTCCAAGTGTGCCATAGTCTAGAGACCATTCCCAAGGCTTCTCCTTATATACAGGAAACAGACCACATCCCAAAGGCAGCTATTCAGCTGCTTGTGGTAGATCCCACCATGGGATTGATTGCCAGTTGTGTTAGATTGGGTTCTCTAGAGAAACACAAAAACCAGCAAAGTATATATATATATATATTTAGAGAGAGAGAGAGAAATTTATCTTAGGAAAATGGCTCACAAACATATAGAAGCCAGCAAGTGCAAGTCTCTGGAGGAAATGGGCTGGCGGCAGCCTTAGTTTCCATAAGCACAGGGGGCCGAGAAATTCAAGGTTGGCAGGCAGTACACTGGTTGTTGACTCCAACGAAAGACGAATCCAAGATCTCCAGGCCGAGCGGTGGGCTGCTCACTCATGGAAGTTTGTAGTCAGCACACCAGGGTTCCAATCCCTCAAAGAATGTGTCTCTTCCCAGGATGTCCCTGGATATCTTGGAAGCAGGCCACACCAATAGGGAAACTCCCCTTGGGCAGACTGGCCACTCAGAACACAGTCATCTGATCCCATCATGGGAACCACCACACAGAACTGGGGTCCAGCCAAGTTGACACACAGCTCCAACTATCACACCAGTCTTATCATGGGGAATAACTACCACCAGCTGCCCAGCCACTCAACCAGGCCCAGCCAAGTTGACATACAAATTTAACTACCACAATGATCAATAGACTTGTCTTGTTAAACAGCATAAACCAAAATTATTGGTCCATGATAGATTGTGTGTTGTTAGGTGTCATTGAGATTGGAGCTATCGACAAAACAATCCTTCTTTGCAACCACAAATAGTTTGAAAAGCACTTGGTTAGCAGGTAGTAAGGTCTAGGCATATTACTTAGGGTCATGCTAGCTGCTGTAACAAATAAACCACACCATTTCAATAGCTCACAAAACAGCAGCTATTTTTCACTCATGTAACCTGTCAATGTGGCAATTCTGGTGGCCCACATGCTGGTGACTCCATCATTCCCTAAGGGCTATGAGTACAATGAATGAAGGCAAAAATAGAAAAAGTAGAGAACTTGCACCTACTTTTTAGAAGTGTTGGTCCTAAAGTGAAATGTATCACTTCTACTCTAAGTGCCTAGATGGAAATACTCTCAAGGTCTCCACCAGATGCAAGGGTCTCTGGGAAATATAGTCCTTAATGGGGTAGCCAAAAGGTAGCTAGTGCCTCTGCCACCCAAGGCCTCTCTGACGTGTTCATTGAGTTGAGACCTAGAGGTTGAAGTGAAAAAAAAAAAAAAAAA
>NW_006922063.1:1041916-1045243 GCF_000298275.1 Orycteropus afer afer
TGCTGGCTGCTGAGGTTGAGAAGCCCCAAGGTTGACAAGTAAAAAGGCATAGTCCCGATGTTACCAAACCACACGGCAGGCCATTAACTTCAGTCCATTGTAAGTCCCAAGGTCGGCAGAGCATAGCAGGCTGCTGAGCAACGACAAAGCCACATGGAGGGTCCAAGCGTGCCATAGGCTAGAGACCACTCTCAAAGCTTCTCCTTATATACAGGAAGCAGACCACATACCCAAAGGCAGCTACTCAGCTGCTCATAGTAGATTCCACCATGGAGTTGATTACCAGTCTCATCATGGGGAATACTACATCCAGCTGCCTAGCCACTCAACCAAGCCTAGCCAAGTTGACATAAAAACACATCACAATCACACATCTATGACTGTCCAAAATGGATTATTGTTGTTTTCTCTGCCTCCCTATAAGAACCCCTGAACGTGCTCATGAAAGTCCCAAAGATGATCTCCAACTTCCTGCTCTACTAATGGGAAATTAGAACACTGGCTCTTCACCTCCTAATGGATAAAAGTCTGCCCACAGGAATACTTTGCAGACATACAGTTTCCCACCTCTAAGATCTTCCAACACCTTCCATGCCTGGTTCTGTGCTGGATGATACTGGAAACACAGTGGTGACCAGGGCAGACTCCATTTCTGCCTTTAGGAAATTCATGGTCCAGTGGGGGAGCCAGACTCACCTCTAGACAGGGTTACAGGGTTGTGACTCATGCTGACATTTATGCACTTATGTCTATTATACTTACTGTGGATCTATTTTTGTGCCAGGCACTGAGCTAGGCACTGGGGACACATTAGTGAACAAACAGACAGAAAGTCCTGTTTTATGGGTTTCATATGCTGGAGGGGTATGAAAGATGAGAAACAAAATCAATACATTCTGTGGTCAATGCAACCTAGAAGAGAAGTACAGAGTGCTGTGGGAGGGATGGCTGATGTTTGAATTGGTTAAAAAAAAAAAAAAATTGGAGAGTGTAGTTGTATATGACTTCCACGTTATGGGAATTAGTTTTGGGCTGATCTTGATTCACATTATTCCTCCTGATGTCAGACAGATTCTGACATTACTCCCACCATATAACAACTGGTGTTAGAAGTGGCCTTCATTACAATGGTTCCTAACTCATGGAAATATGGGATTTTGGAGGAGAGAGGATGAATAGGTATGGAATGCAAAATTTTGATTCTTGGATGGTTGTTTTGGTTCCTGCTAACAGGAAAGTAAGAGGTACTATGCTGCAGTAGTGGAAAAGAAAGCTGCATCTGGAGTCACTTGGAGTGAAAGCTCAAGATGACTGATAAGTGGTCAGTATCTTCTGGTTGACCCAGCCAGAGACCTAAGGCTAAATGTGTACAACTAGGTAAGATAGGGGGAGCTCTGATAGCGTAGTGCCTAAGGCACTTGACTGGCAACCACAAGGCTGGCGGTTCAAAACTACCAGCCACTCCTCAGAAGGAAGGTTGGTCAACCTACTTCCGTAGTGATACACCGACACCTCGGAAACCCAAGGAGGTGTCACTAGGAGTCAGGTCTGACTCAATGGCACATAATAACAACAACAGGTAAGATAGTATGCTGAGACCATGGCAGAGAGACCAGCATGAGACAGAGTGGACTTACCACCCCAAAGCGGAGAAAGCTGCATGTCTTTGGGCAGGAGGCTTCCTAGCAGAGTAGGTTGCGTTTGGGCACTAATCAGTAGAGACGGGCATGAGATGAAAGCACAGGCTTGCTGGCCCATGAAACAGAAAGCTGAGTGCCTTTGGGCAGGAGGCTTCCTGGCCTAGTGGGTTACTTTAGGACATTAATTGGCAGAAGCTGAAAGACCAAGGAAACTGGAAGCAGAACTGGCTCAGCCTCAAAAGGTAGGACCATGGCCTCTGGGAGGTGGAACCACCACAGCCTCCTAGGTTTCAAAGAGTTAGACCTTTACCAACTTGGTTCTGGCGTGTGGAGCTGCCATACATGAGGGCCAGTGAGATGGGGCCATATCCACTTTCCAAAAGTGAAGGGGCAAGGCTGCCATGCCCAAGGGGCAGAGGAATGGGGCCTGCTAGGCCAAGGGTGTGAGGTCGCCACTCAGATGGACTAGGAGACTCAGGCCACCCAATAAAGAAGATCTGTACAGGCGCCAAGTTGACAAGGGGTGGAATTGTGCTAGTTAAGGTTATGTGTCAACTTGGCTGGGCCATGGTTTTGAGTGTCTGGGCAGCCAGATGCAGTAACTCCCCATGATGTGATTGAATGCAGTATAATCAATTCCATGCTGGACTCTGCTATGAGCAGTTGAGTAGCTGTCTTTGGGGTGTGACCTGCTTCCAGTATATAAAGAGATGCTTGGAGAAGGGTCTGGAGCTTCTTGGCATATCTGGATCCTGCATTTGACTGTGTCATCAGCAGCCTGCCATGTTGCCTGCCAGTCTTGACACTGTGCCATTTTAATTGTCAACCTTGGGTTTGTCAGCCTCAGCAGCCAACAGCTGCCTGAGTTAAGAGACACCTCTGGCTCCAGTAGGCCAGAAGCAAGAGGTAGAGCTGAAGCCCAAGGTTTGGGGCCTTCACTCAGTCCCGAGAGCCAGCACTTTGAACTCAGATATCTATCCTCCTAAACTGTGAGATAATAAATCCCTGTCTGTTAAAGCCATCCACTTGCAGTATTTTCTGTTAGAGTACCACTAGATACCAAAATAGGTAATCAGAGGTCGTAAAACAGAAAATGAAACTGGAATGTTTAAAAAGGTTATGTGTTTATATGAATGTACTATATTTGGTCAGCTGCAGGGATCCAGGTGAGGAGAGGGAAATCAGGCACACCCAAAGCAGCAGAGCAGGAGAGCAGGAGAAAGGGGATTAAAAGACCCAGGAATCCGGATCGAGGAGGAGTCAGCCACAAGGACCCAGGTAAGGGTGGTACGAGAGGTTTCCAACAGGGAGACAAACTTGTCTGTGGTTTGTCCTACCATGGTGATGTGTTGATGTGAGTTTTGAGGCTGAGCCTCTGGTGTTTCAAACCCAGTGGATGCACATGCTGCACAGGTATTAGACCAGCTTACAGACTGAGACAGACTAGGAAGAAGGAAAAGGTTGACCACTTCTCAAAGATTTGGCCAGGGAAAACCTTATGAATGGCAAAGAAACACTGTTTGATACATTACCATGCAACTTTATGAATAGTCCGGTTAGGTTAGAAGGCTCACAAAATAGGACTGGGAAAGAGCTGCATCATCTGAGTAAACTGAGCCTTACTCCTATGGATAAGGTAAAGCTTTCGAGACCTCCATTTGCTGATGTGGCACCACTCAAATTGAAG